>NW_016805596.1:632305-635675 GCF_001698545.2 Rhinopithecus bieti
CTCAGCCTCCTGAGTAGCTGGGACTACAGGCGCCCGCCACCTTGCCCGGCTAGTTTTTTGTATTTTTTTAGTAGAGACGGGGTTTCACCATGTTAGCCAGGATGGTCTCGATCTCCTGACCTCGTGATCCACCCGCCTCGGCCTCCCAACGTGCTGGGATTACAGGCTTGAGCCACCGCGCCCGGCCTAAAAAACTTTTAAATAATTTTTTTTTTTTTTTTCTGAGATGGAGTCTCACTCTGTCACCCAGGCTGGAGTGCAGTGGCATGATCTTGGCTCACTGCAACCTCTGCCTCCCAAGTTCAGGCGATTCTTGTGTCTCAGCCTCCTGAGTAGCTGGGACTACAGGTGCACACCACCACACCCAGATAATTGTGAATTTTTAGTACAGATGGGGTTTCACCATGTTGGCCAGGATGGTCTTGACCTCCTGACTTAGTGATCCACCTGCCTCAGCCTCCCAAAGTGCTGGGATTACAGGTATGAGCCATTATGTAAAATTTTTAAAAAGGACTTCTGGCCGGGCGCAGTGGCTCAAGCCTGTAATCCCAGCACTTTGGGAGGCCGAGACGGGCGGATCACGAGGTCAGGAGATCGAGACCATCCTGGCCAACACGGTGAAACCCTGTCTCTACTAAAATACAAAAAAAAAAAAAATTAACCGGGCCGGGGGGCGGCGCCTGTAGTCCCAGCTACTCGGGAGGCTGAGGCAGGAGAATGGCGTGAACCCGGGAGGCGGAGCTTGCAGTGAGCTGAGATCCGGCCACTGCACTCCAGCCTGGGCGACAGAGCGAGATCCGTCTCAAAAAAAAAAAAAAGGACTTCCTTGAGATGTTGGCTCTCCCCCAAAGCTGGCGGGGCTGTAGTGTGCAGGGCAGCAAAGGGCCACCCACATGGCCACTCCCAGGTGGGGGACCCTGGGTGTCCCCTGAAGCACGGTGAGAAGCAGGGTCCCTGCAGCAGGCGCTTCCCACCTGGACCCTGAGTGCCCCTGACTCCGGGTCCCCCACCCTCCACTCCAGCCAAGACTAAGTCCCATCCCTCCAGGAGGCCTGGAGGGGCCTCTGTGCAGCCTCAGCTACACCCCTGGGGTCCCTCCCTGTATGTCTGCCTCCACCCAGACCCATGAGTGAACAGCCTGAGGGGCCCTGGACAGTGGTGGTCCCTCGTGGGAGCCGTGGGACCCACAGGCCCAAGCTCTCCGGGGACAGGGCCTTGCAGAGAGCATGGGCTGACGCATCTGAAACCCGTCTCCTTGTGGAGAATCCCGCGGCACACTGTGTCTCTGCAAACCCCTGCTGGGACTGGGAACGCCTGCCAGGGAGCAGCTCTGCATCCTGTCATAAAGAAGGAGGGTGTTCATATTCTGCAGGACAACTCAGGCTTCCAGAAGCAATAGGAAAAAACTCCTTTCTCAAAGCACAGACAGGGGAGGTCCGCAGGGCTCCGGCGGGGGATGGTGACCACAGTGTCCCTGGGCAGGCGGCGGCTTAATGTGCAAAGCCTCCAGGAGTCACCGTGACCCAAGTCTTGAGGGTGCTGCAGTCCCCACGCTGGTGTGGGGGCTGGAGTGTTTTGTTTCTGTTTTTGAGACAGTTTCGCTCTGTCGCCCAGGCTGGAGTGAAGTAGCGCAATCTTGGCTCACTGCAACCTCCGCCTCCCGGGTTCAAGTGATTCTCCTGCCTCAGCCTCCAGAGTATCTTGGATTACAGGCACATGCCACCATGCCTGGCTAATTTTTGTATTTTTACCAGAGACGGGGTTTCATCATGCTGGCCAGGGTGGTCTCGAACTCCTGACCTCAGGTAATCCACCTGCCTTGGCCTCCCAAAGTGCTGGGATTACAGGCAGGAGCCATGCGCTTGGCCCAGGGGGTTTTCGAGAATCTGGCTGAATGCGGGATTACCTGCTCCCTAAAGGACCCTGCCCGGCCAGGACGCCTTCTATTCAAAGCCAAGGTAGAAGCCAAGCACGGTGGCTCACGCCTGTAATCCCAGCACTTTGGGAGGCCGAGGTGGGTGGATGATGAGGTCAGGAGATCAAGACCATCCTGGCTAACGTGGTGAAACCCCATCTCTACTAAAAATACAAAAAATTATCCGGGTGTGGTGGCGGGCACCTGTAGTCACAGCTACTCTGGAGGCTGAGGCAGGAGAATGGCGTGAACTCGGGAGGCGAAGTTTGCAGGGAGCCGAGATCGCGCCACTGCACTCCAGCCTGGGCAACAGAGCGAGATTCCATCTCAAACAAAACAAAACAAAAAACATAAACAAAGCCAGGGCAGAGGACACAGAAGGGCAGGATGCCTGCTCCGGCTCCTGGCAGAGATGAATGGTGGCAGTCCTGAACCTCCAGGCAGGACAGTGCCCTCTGCGGACCTGGAGTCTCTCGAGTCTCCTCAACACAGTGCCGGTCCCCAGGACAGAGTGGGCTTGTTAGGAGGAAGCCTTTGAGGGCAGCTCCCAGCTCCTTCACAGCCACCTGCAGAAAATGTTCCTGATGCCAAGAAGCGCCTGGGGGTTGGGATTAGAATCCACGGTGACCTTGACAAGTTCAAGAAGGGCTTTGGCAGTGGCTGAGAGTGAGGTGCCAGGCACCCCAGGGGCATGAAACCCACAGAGATGGCAGGTGGCAGGCACTAGGGTGGAACCACGTCCCCCACAAAACATCCACGGGCTGCAGTTGTAACCCCAGGACCTTACCTGGAAATAGGGTCTCTGCAGATGTAATCAGTTAACAGGAGGTCATTCTGGAGTACAGTGGGCCCTGATCCAATATGCCTGGTTTCTTTATAAAGACGGGAAATGTGGCCGGGCACAGTGGCTCATGCCTGTAATCCCAGCACTTTGGGAGGCCGAGGCAGGTGGATCACCTGAGGTCAGGAGTTCGAGATCAGCCTGGCCAACTTGGTGAAACCAAGTTTCTACTAAAAATACAAGTTAGCCAGGCGTGGTGGCGGTCACCTATAATCCCACCTACTCGGAGACTGAGGCAGGAGAATTACTTGAACCAAGGGGGGTGGGGCGGAGGTTGCAGCGAGCCCAGATTGCAGCACTGCACTCCCGCTTGGACGACAGAGTGAGACTCTGTCTCCAAAATAAATAAATAAATAAATAAATAAATAAATAAATAAATAAATAGGGGTGATTTGGGCCAGCCATGGAGGTGGCTCACACCTGTGGTCCTGGCACTCTGGGAGGCTGAGGTGAGAAGATGGCTTGAGCCCAGGAGGTGGAGGCTGCAGTGAGCCACGACTGAACCACTGCACCCCAGTCTGGGCGACAGAGCAAGACCCTGCCCTGCAGACTGTGAGACGGTGACCGTGTGCCGTTTCAAGTCACCAGGTTTGTGGTCTTTTTTTTTTTTTTTT
>NW_016805596.1:638389-643585 GCF_001698545.2 Rhinopithecus bieti
GGGGACGTGGCGGGCGCCTATAGTCCCAGCTACTTGGGAGGCTGAGGCAGGAGAATGGCGTGAACCCGGGAGGCGGAGCTTGCAGTGAGCTGAGATCCGGCCACTGCACTCCAGCCTGGGCGACAGAGCGAGATTCCATCTCAAAAAAAATAAATAGGCCGGGCGCAGTGGCTCAAGCCTGTAATCCCAGCACTTTGGGAGGCCGAGACGGGCGGATCACGAGGTCAGGAGATCGAGACCATCCTGGCTAACCCGGTGAATCCCCGTCTCTACTAAAAAATACAAAAAAACTAGCCAGGGGACGTGGCGGGCGCCTATAGTCCCAGCTACTTGGGAGGCTGAGGCAGGAGAATGGCGTGAACCCGAAAGGCGGAGCTTGCAGTGAGCTGAGATCCGGCCACTGCACTCCAGTTTGGGTGACAGAGTGAGACTCTGTCTCAAAAAAAATAATTAATTAATTAATTAATTAAATTAAATAATAGCAAGAAGAAGGGCCGGGTCCAGTGTCTCAAGCCTGTAATCCCAGCACTTTGGGAGGCCAAGGTGGATCACTTGAGGTCAGGAGTTCGAGACCAGCCTGGCCAACATGGTGAAACCCATCTCTACTAAAAACACAAAAATTAGACGGACATGATGGCACGTGCCTGTAATCCCAGCTACTTGGGATGCTGAAGCAGGAGAATTGCTCGAACCCAGGAGGCGGAGGTTGCTGTGAGCCAAGATCCCGCCACTGCACTCCGGTCTGGGCGACAGAGCGAGACTCCATCTCAAAAATAAAATAAATAAATAATAACAGGAAGAAGAAGAAAAGTTGCCAGAGGGCTTTAAACAGCCCCGCCATTCCTCTGCTGTGGGGCAGTCAGCCCGCTGACTCCTGGGGGGCAGCCGAGAGGCACTCGCGAATGGCACAGAGACCCCAAGCTGGAGGCTTTCGAGGTACGACCTGGTCTCCTGGCCCCGGGAAAGGGGGATCTCTCCGCTTCCCTCCTGCCGCTGCTGGTGACCGTGTTTGGGTGGTGGCCCCCAGCCTGTGCTGAGCTGGGGGGATGCCTTTCTGTAACCAGGCGCAATGGCGTCCTCACACCCCAGCCCGGGGAGCATGTGTGTGCCTGTCTGTGTCTGTCGCCCACGCTGGCCCCAAATCTGTCTTGAAACCATTTACATTTTCACCTCCAGGCAAATGACGGCTTCACTCAGTGTTGGTTTGGGGAAATAGGTTTCTCTGATGCTATTTGGGGACCTTCCTGGTGCTGGCAGGGTGAAGAGTCTGCTTCCTCCTTGCCAGGCCTGTGTAAAGCTTTACCGGCATCCCCAGATGTGGGAACCCGCGGCATCTCCAGGGCTCCCTCGGGCCAGGGTCCTCAGGTGCCCCCAGCCCCTTCTCCCACCTTGAGCAGAGGGCGTTCCCGGCAGCTGCTGAGCGACGCTGGGATGAGAGCGGGTCTTGCTGAGAACGGCCTCCTGCTGCACCATTGTGGGTGAACACTCCTCAGTGACCCAACGTGACCCGGGGCCAGTGGGTCCAAGGGGCCAACACACCTCAAGAGCTGTTCCAGGCCTCATTTCAGTACGTGCCAGGAGGAGCCCAGAAGTGGACAGAGAGGCCTGAGCCTGACCCAAGGAGATGGCAGGTCCTAGGCCTGTCCAGACAGTGCTACCGGACACAGCAATAAGAATACAGGACAAGCCGGGCGCGGTGGCTCAGTGAGCCATGATTTTGCCACTGCGCTCCAGCCTGAGCAACAGAACGAGACTCTGTGATCCACCCGCGATCCCAACAGTGTCGGAGGCCAAGGCGAGTGGATCACCTGAGGTCAGGAGTTCGAGACCAGCCTGGACAACATGGTGAAACCCCATCTCTATTAAAAAATACAAAAATTAGCCAGGTGTGGTGGTGGATACCTGTAATCCCAGCTACTCAGGAGGCTGAGGCAGGAGAATCACTTGAACCAGGAGGTGGAGGCTGCAGTGGGTCAAGATCGTGCCACCGCACTCCAGCCTGGGTGACAGAGCAAAACTCCATCTCCAAAAATAGCAGCAACAGCAAAACACCCTTGCGGGTCCATCTTAGCTGGGGAGCCCTAAGGAGAAGCTAGAGCATCTGCGGGGACCAGGGCCCTGTAAACCGCAGCAGGTTCCGGGCATCAGCCATCCTCCGGAGACCCCGCTCTGCCTCCAAGTGGTGCACAAATGACTACGACTGGCAGCTAGAGTTCTCCTTGGCAGGAGGGGCTGTCTGAGGTCAGGCAGGAGGTCCTGTGCCCCACCACACCCAAGGTTCCATAGCAGACAGACCCCTCCACGGCTGTGAACACAGCCCTGCCTCGCCACGGCATCTCAGCTCAGAAATCGATGCTATTTACAAACGGGGCCCAAGCATCCAGCCCCTCTCTTAATCCCCAGCCCCCCAACTCCCCGGTGGATGAAATGACGGATCACCCCCAGGAGGGGGAAGCAGTCTCGCCTTCTAGGGGCAGCGGGGGCTGCTGAGTGCCTAATGCATGTCTCCGACTCCTCGCCTTGTCAAACGCATCAGCCCGAAGCTGGGCCGGAGAGGCAATTAGCAGATCGAGCCATGAATCATTGATCGCTGCTAGGGTGCGGCCGCCTCGGACGCCTCATGGCCGCAGTTTTGGTCTGATTATGCATTCGCTGTAGGAGAGGATGCACTAACTCCAGACCTCGTGTTTTATTCATGGATCTGGGCTCCATGTAATCATCACAAGTTTTTAGTGGGGAAACTGAGGCCAACAGGTGCAACGTGCAAAGCGCTGGTGATCTGGGCCTCCCAAAGTGCCAGGATGACGGGCATGAGCCACCATGCCCAGTTATTTTATTTAATAAATACATAACTACGGCCGGGCACGGTTGCTCACGCCCCTGTAATCCCAACACTTTGGGAGGCCGAGGTGGGCGGATCACCTGAAGTCAGGAGTTCGAGACCACCCTGGCCAACATGGAGAAACCGTCTCCATTAAAATACAAAAATTAGCCGGGCGTGGTGGTGTACGCCTGTAATCCCAGCTACTCAGGAGGCTGAGGCAGGAAAATCACTTGAACTCCGGAGGCGGAGGTTGCAGTGAGCCAAGATTGCGCTGCTGCACTCCAGCCTGAGTGACAGCGAAACACACACACGCACACACACGCACACACAGACAAATCCTTTTTTTTTTTTTCAGGCAGAGTCTTGCTCTGTTGCCCAGGCTGGAGTGCAGCGGCAAAATCATGGCTCACTGCAGCCTCAACTGCCTGGGCTCAAGCGATCCTCCCATGTCAGCCTACCAAGTAGCTGGGATTACAGGTGCCACACCGTCACGCCCAGCTAATTTTTTCTTTTTTTTTTTTTTTCTCCTGAGACGGAGTCTCGCTCTGTCGCCCAGGCTGGAGTGCAGTGGCCGGATCTCGGCTCACTGCAAGCTCCGTCTCCCGGGTTCACGCCATTCTCCTGCCTCAGCCTCCCAAGTAGCTGGGACTACAGGCGCCTGCCACCTCGCCTGGCTAGTTTTTTTGTATTTTTTAGTAGAGACAGGGTTTCACCATGTTAGCCAGGATGGTCTCGATCTCCTGACCTCATGATCCGCCCGCCTCAGCCTCCCAAAGTGCTGGGATTACAGGCTTGAGCCACCGCGCCCGGCCTAATTTTTTCTTTTTTGTAGAGATGGGATTTTTCTATGTTACCCAAACTGGTCTCAAACTTCTGACCTCAAGTGATCCACCTGCCTCAGCCTCCCAAAGTACTAGGATTATAGGTGTGAACCACTGCACCCAGACTGAGTTGTTTTTTTTTTTTTAATTTCATTTGCACATTTTTTTTTTGGTGGGGGTCTTTCTTTTGAGACAGGGTCTCCCTCTGTTTCCCGGGCTGGAGTGCAGTGGCACAATCACAATTCACTGCAGCCTCCACCTCCTGGGCTCAAGCGATCCTCCCACCCCAGCCTCCTGAGTAGTTAAGACCACAGGTGCACACCACCACACCCAGCTAATTTTTTATTTTTTGTAGAGATGAGGTCTCACTATATTGTCCAGGCTGGTCTCAAACTCCTGAGTTCAAGTGATCCTCCTGCCTTGGCCTCCACAAGTGCTGGGCTAATAGGTGTGAGCCACTGCTCCTGGCCTGGGCTTCTTATTTTATTTTTTAAAAATGGTGTACCTGGCCAGGTGCAGTGACTCACACCTGTAATCCCAGCACTTTAGGAGGCTGAGGCGGGTAAATTACGTGAGGTCATGAGTTTAAGACCAGTCTGGCCAACATGGTGAAACCCCGTCTCTACTAAAAATACAAAATTAGCCATGTGTGGTGGTGACTGCCTGTAGTTCCAGCTACTTGGGAGACTGAGGCAGGAGAATCACTTGAACCCAGGAGGCGGAGGTGGCAGTGAGCTGAGATCATGCCATTGCACTCCAACCTGGGTGACAAGAATGAAACTCCGTCTCAAACAAACAAACAAACAGGCTGGGCGCGGTGGCTCACATCTGTAATGCCAGCACTTTGGGAGGCCGAGGCAGGTGGATCACTTGAGGTCAGAAGTTTGAGACCAGCCTGGTCAACATGGTGAAATCCTGTCTCTACTAAAAATACAAAAAATTAACTGGGCGTGGTGGCAAGCACCTGTAATCCCAGCTACTTGGGAGGCTAAGGCAGGAGAATCGCTTGAACCTGGGAGGTGGAGGTTACAGTGAGCCGAGATCGTGCCACTGTACTCCAGCCTGGGAGATGGAGCGAGATGCCATCTCAAAAAATAATAATAATAAAATAAAATAAAAACTAAATAATCTGTATATTCTGTAAAACTCATCACTGCTGGGCCGGACGTGATGGCTCACGCCTGTAATCCCAGCACTTTGGGAGGCTGAGATGGGCAGATCGCTTGAGGTTAGGAGTTTGAGACCAGCCTGGCCAAGATGGTGAAACCCCGTCTCTACTAAAAATATAAAAATTAGCCAGGCGTGGTGGCGGGCGCCTGTAATTCCAGCTACTCGGGAGGCTGAGGTGGAAGAATGGCTTGAACCCGGGAGGCAGAGGTTGCAGTGAGCCGCGATCGCGCCACTGCACTCCAGCCTGGGTGACAGGGTGAGAATCCATCTCAAAAAAACAAAACTAAACTAAACAAAAAAACGAAAACAACTCATCACAGCCTGAGAGTCCTTGCTGGGAACATTCACAAAAGTGATAGGTCCTCTTTTTTTTTTTTTTTT
>NW_016805596.1:645369-648836 GCF_001698545.2 Rhinopithecus bieti
TTTTTTTTTTTTTTTTTGAGACGGAATCTGGCTGTGTTGCCCAGGCTGGAGTGCAGTGGCTGGATCTCAGCTCACTGCAAGCTCCGCCTCCCAGGTTTACCCCCTTCTCCTGCCTCAGCCTCCCGAGTAACTGGGATTACAGGAGCCGCCACCTCACCCGGCTAGTTTTTTTGTATTTTTTAGTAGAGACGGGGTTTCACTGTGTTAGCCAGGATGGTCTCGATCTCCTGACCTCGTGATCCACCCGTCTCGGCCTCCCAAAGTGCTGGGATTACAGGCTTGAGCCACTGCGCCCGGCCTCCACACAGCTTTTAAAGCTGAAGTGTCCGAAGACGTCTCGGATGGTGCAGAGAATGACCCCAGCCCACGGTGGCAACGTGGAGACCTCGGCTCCCAGGAAGGCCTCTTCCCACCTAGCCTCTGTGGGTGCCCCTCTCCAACCTCAGCCCACCTCCCCACACCAGGGCCTTTCTCGGAGAAGCACCTGCTGTACCTCCCCTTCCCAACTGGAATCTGAAACAAGCCTCTGCCGTCTCCTGACGCGTTGCAGTTTGGAAGTGTTTTTTGTTTTGTTTTGTTGTTGGAGACTTTAATCTTGTTTGTGGCGGAGAACATTCTAGAAGCTAAAAGGAAGCAGCACCTTGCTAGAAGCCGAAGATTGAAAACTCAAGGCTGGGTGCAATGACTCACGCCTGTAATCCCAGCACTTTGGGAAACCGAGGCGGGAGGATCACTTGAGCCCAGGACTTTGAGGCCAGCCTGGGCAACACAGTGAGACTCTCATCTCTGAAAGTGAAAATAAGGCTGGATACGGTGGCTCACGCCTGTAATCCCAACACTGTGGGAGGCCGAGGTGGGCGGATCACCTGACGTCAGGAGTTTGAGACGAGCCTGGCCAACATGGTGAAACCTCGTCTCTACTAAAATACAAAATGAGTGGGGTTGGTGCGTGCCTGTAATCCCAGCTACTCGAGAGGCTGAGGCAGGAGAATCGTTTGAATCCAGGAGACAGAGATTGCTGTGAGATGAGATCGTGCAGCCTGAACGATAGAGCAAGCCTCTGTCTCAAAGTAAACATTTTGTAATAAAATAAAACAAATTCTGTCCCAGAAGACTGGTTTACATGGGAAAAGAGCTGTGATATTAATACAGTGTGAAGTGAACAGGTACAAATCAGCAGCTAAAAAATCACTCTTTGAGAAAGGAAGGTGCCTGCGTATGCGTCCACGCCCGGATACACACGTGGGGTCGGAACTGGAATCGTACAAACAGCACTGGTTCTCAGCGGAAGCGCTAAGAGTCTGAGTTTGGCTGTGTGGTTTGGTTTGGGGTGCTTTTCCGTGTTGGTCAAATTTTCTAGGTTCCCGATGTCCTGTCCTAACTGGCGAGAAAAGCAGGTACGTCTTTTTTTTCTTTTTTTTTTTGAGATAGAGTCTCACTCTGTCACCCAGGCTGGAGTGCAGTGGTGCGATCTCGGCTCACTGAAACCTCCACCTCCCGGGTTCAGGCGATTCTCCTGCCTCAGCCTCCCAAGTAGCTGGGATTACAGGCATGTACCACCACGCCCAGCTAATTTTGTAGTTTTTTCTTTTTTTTTTGAGATGGAGTCTCCCTTTCTTGCCCAGGATGGAGTGCAGTGGCACAATCTTGGCTCACTGTAACCTCAACCTCCTGGTTCAAGCGATTCCCCTGCCTCAGCCTCCCATATTTTTTTTTTTCTTTTTTTTCTCAGGAGAGAAAAAAAATTGGGTTGGCCAGCCTGGGTTGGCCGGGCTGGTCTCGAACTCCTGACTTCAGGTGATCTGCCAGGCTCGGCCTCCCAAAGTGCTGGGATTACAGACATGAGCCACCGTGCCCAGTCTGTTTTTTTATTTTTATTTTTATTTTTTGAGATGGGGTCTCACTCTGTCACCCAGGCTGGAGTGCAGTGGCACAGTCTCGGCTCACTGCAACCTCCACCTCCCTGGTTCAAGCGATTCTTCTGCCTCAGCCTCCTGAGTAGCTGGGATGACAGGTGTGAGCCACTGCGCCCAGCCCCAGGTACGTTCTTTTCGGACAGCCAGGCTGACAGCAATCTGATGTTGGAGTCAGCATGGAGGTGAAAGGGCAGATGTCCCAGCAGCCCGCCTCTCGACCCCAGCCCAGCTCTGACACTAATTCCCTGTGTGAGCAGGAGCTGGGGCTGGCCCGGCCTCCATCCTCTTCTGTACAGCCCTGACATCTGCAGAATCACAGACGATCAGGTCTGCAGGGAACCACAGAGAAGAATGAAGGCCTTTAACTAATTCAGGGCACTCAAACCACAACCCACATCCAGACGCTCCTCACATTGGAGATGCACATTTTCCAAAAATTAAAAACTGCTCGGCCGGGCGCGGTGGCTCATCTCTGTCATCCCAGCACTTTGGGAGGCCGAGGTGGGAGGATCACCTGAGGTCAGGAGTTTGAGAGCAGCCTGGCCAACATGGCAAAACCCTGTCTCTACTAAAAATACAAAAATAGCCAAGCACGGTGACAGGTGCCTGCAATCCCAGCTACTCGGGAGGCTGAAGCAGGAGAATCGCTTGAACCTGGGAGGCGGAGGTTGCAGTGAGCCGAGATCACGCCATTGCACTCCAGCCTGGGCGACAGAGCGAGACTCCATCTCAAAAAATAAATAAATAAATATAAAATAAATAAATAATAATTTTTATTGATTGATTGATTGATTGATTTGAGAGTCTCACTTGGTCCTGCACGTTGGAGTGCAATGGCGTGATCTCGGCTCACTGCAAGCTCCGCTTCTCGGGTTCACGCCATTCTCCTGCCTCAGCCTCTCGAGTAGCTGGGACTACAGGTGCCCACCACCATGCCCGGCTAGCTTGTATTTTTAGTAGAGATGGGGTTTCACATGTTGATCAGGCTGGTCTCGATCTCCTGACCTCGTGATCCGCCTGCCTCGGCCTCCCAAAATGCTGGGATTAGAGGCATGATCCACTGTGCCCAGCCAAATAAAAAATAATTAAAAAAAAATAAAGTGGGCCAGGTGCAGTGGCTCACGCCTGTAATCCCAGCACTTTGGGAGGCCAAGGCGGCTGAACCACAAGGTCAGGAGATCGAGACCATCCTGGCTACTAAAAATGCAAAATATTTGCCGGGCATGGCGGTGGGCGCCTGTAGTCCCAGCTACTCGGGAAGCTGAGGCAGGAGAATGGCGTGAACCCAGGAGACGGAGCTTGCAGTGAGCCGAGATCGCACCACTGCACTCCAGCCTGGGCGACTGAGACTCCATCTCAAAAAAAAAAAAAAAAAAAAAAAAAAAAGGGGGGAAGGAAAGACATCTGAGGGCTGTGACACCATCCAGCCACTCTGGACACACGTTGGCTGGCTTGCACCCACTGGACGCAGCAGATGGAGACAGGCCCCATGGCACCTGTGGCACCTGCCAAAGCCTCCTCGTGGCAATTCTGAGAGGGCCCATGTTGGGT
>NW_016805596.1:651363-658312 GCF_001698545.2 Rhinopithecus bieti
AAAAAAAGAGAAAACCAAACTCCTTCCTGCGGCCCATGAAGCCCTCAGCAGCCTTAGAATCCCCTGTTCCAGCCACACCAGCTCCCTGAAGGACACACCAGGCTCCAGGCTGCCCCCAGCCCTTTGCACTGGCTGCTCCATGAGAAACCCGGCTCCTTCTCGCCCTTCTGAACTCAGCTCAAAGGACCCCTCCTCCAGGAAGCCCTCCTGCCTGCCCCCTTAGACATTTCCAAGACAGAGAGAGACAGACAGACAGGGAGATAACCGGCTCTTTCAAGCTCATGTCCTGTAGGCTCCCCTAGTGTAGGCACCCGCTCTCTCTTTATATTTTTTCTATTTTATTTGTATTCCGTTTTCAGACACTCATGAACGGGGACTTGGTGCCAGACACCCCTCCAAGTGGTTTACAGAGATGAAGTTTCCGTTGCCATAAACACTGGTTATGCAGAGTCCAGAGGTGGGGACTGGGGCTGAGGGGACGGTTCCTTTTCACCGGTGTCCAATCAGGGCATGTGCATTTTATATGGACGCCAGTCACGCTGCACCAGGGCCCAGTCGAATAACCTCGTCATATGTTGGTCACATCTGCAAAGGCCTTCTTTGTTTTTTTTTTCAGACGGAGTCTTGCTGTGTCGCCCAGGCTGGAGTGCAGTGGCCGGATCTCCACTCACTGCAAGCGCCGCCTCCCGGGTTCACGCCATTTTCCTGCCTCAGCCTCCCGAGTAGCTGGGACTACAGGCGCCTGCCAACACATCCGACTAATTTTCTTGTGTCTTTAGTAGAGACGGGGTTTCGCCGTGTTAGCCAGGATGGTCTCGATCACCTGACCTCGTGATCCGCCCGCCTTGGCCTCCCAAAGTGCTGGGATTACAGGCGTGAGCCAATGCCTCTGGCCGCAAAGGCCCTATTTCTAAATAAAGTCCCGTTCACAAGTTTCGGAGTCCAGGATGTGAACAGATCTTCCAGGGAGACACCAAGCAGCCTCAGTGTCCATTAATGGATCCAGGCCCTCCCCTCAAGCCTTTTCTTATCCCCTTCCCCACCTCCTGCACCGAGACCCCAGCATGAAGCTTCCTCAGCCCTCACCGACCTCTGCTAGGTCCCGGGGACGCTGTGAGCACCCGAGGGCAGGGCCTGAGGCTCCCCCGCCCCACCTGGGCTGGCACCTGGGAGAGGCAGGTTCCCCTGAGCATTAGCTGTGGGCTGGCTGTGGGCCCCTTGACAAGCTCCTGGGATGCTTGGGCTAAGAAGAGCCCGAGGTGCCCCAGCCCCTTCCTGAGTCCCCGCTGGGCACGTCCACTGATGGGGAGATGCCCGAGTACTGTGACTCCGGGGCGGGATGGTGAGGCGGCCCCTGGGGACCCAGAGTCCTATCCTGCCAGGGCCTCCTGTACCCTCAACCCCAAACCCAGAAAAGTCAAGTGGAGCCCAAGGCCAGAGCAGGCCAATCACAGCTGGGAGACAGGGGCCCAGGGGCCAGGAAGGCTGGGATGGAGCGTTCAGCCCATTGCCCTGCACAGCCACCGCTGGTTCTTTCCCTCTCTGTCTCTGTTTCTCCATCTCTGTTTCTCTCTGTCTCTCCCTCTCTGTTTCCCTCTGTCTCTCTCTGTCTCTCTGTCTCTGTTTCTGTCTCTCTGTCTCTCCCTCCTTCCATCTCTCTCTGTCTCCCTCTCTCTCTATCTCCCTCGTCTCCCTCTGTCTCTGTCTCTCTCTGATGACTGGCTCTATCTCCGTCTCTGTCTCTCTCTCTATCACTGTCTCTGTCTCTGTCTCTTCCTCCCTCCATCTTTGACTCTGTTTCCCTCTCTATCTCTGTTTCTGTCTTTTCCTCCCTCCTTCTCTGACTCTCTCTGCCTCCATCCATCTCTCTCTGTCTCTGCCTTTATCTGTCTCTGACTGTCTCTGTCGCTCTCTGTCTCTGTCCCTCTGATGTCTGACCCCAGTGGGCACTACCTGCACTGGTTTCGCTGCCCCTGAAGGAACAGCGCGTTCTCACTCTGCCTGCGAGATCCCCTTTGCCTCCTCTGGAGGGTCTGAGAAGACAGGAGGGCGCTGGGCCCGCCACACGGGCAGGTGACCCACATATCACCCTGCCCACCACAGGGCACAGCTGCCACCAAAGGGCTAGGGGGCGGCCGGCCGCCGTGCTTGGCAGGGACAGGTCTTCCCCCGGTGCCCCAGGGAAGAGCAGCCCCTCCACCCGCCTCCCGCCACCTGCCTCCCTCCCCTTCCAGTCAGCGGTCAAGGGGGCTTCCCGTGCCGCTGGGCGGGCTGCAGGCATCCATGGAGGCCACAAAAGCTCTGCCAAATTCCAGGACACTCTTGCCCCCTTCACCCTCTTTTCCCTGGGATTTCCCGTAAAGGGGACAGGGCCACACATCGCTCCACACAGACCACCCCTCCCGATGCGGGAGCCCACAGCAGGAAAGTCGCCTTCCCACGGGTCTGAACAGAAATCTGGGGAACCCTGGACACAGAGACACCCTCTCCACCCACCCAACCTGCCCTCCAACGCCAGCGGTACGAGAATGACACGGCCGTCTGCAGGAGCATACAAACGGGCAGGGACCGCCTGCGGAAAGCCTCCCTCACGTGGGCGAGCCCTCCTGTGTGCAGCTGCCATGCCATGACAATAGCTGCCACCATAGAGCCCCCATCACCGCCACCTTTGCCGACGGAGAAACAGAGTCACAGGGTGGCCGGGTCACCTCCGGAAGTGGCAGGGCCAGCTGGGAGACACAGGGCCAAGCCTGGAAACTGTTTCCATGTATCATGCCCCAAACGCCAGGCCCTGCTGGGGAACGCACCCTCTGCTTCTGGCCTTGGTGGGACCTGCCTGGCCTCTGCCTGACCTTCTGTGAGGGTCAAAGGCCCAAATCCAGGGCCATTGGAAGAGTTTGCAAGAACAGCATTCCCTGCACACTCAGAAACGTCTGGAACAGCCCAAATGTCCATCAACACAAGAACGGGCAAATGCAGCACGGCCCTCCACACACTGGAACACAACTCAGTCACGAAAAGGAGCGAGGCTCTGACCCAGGCCACAGCGCAGATGCACCCTGAGGATGCCACGCTCAGTGAGAGACGCCAGACACAAAAGGCCACGTAGTGTGTCATCCCATTTCTATGAAATGTCCAGGGCAGGCCCATCCATAGAGACAGGGAGGGGATGTGTGGGTGCCGGGGCTGGGGAGGGAACGGGGTATCCTCTTGGGGTGATCGAAATGTTCTAAAGTTGATTGGGTTGATGGACACACAGCTTTGTGAAGAAAATAAAACAAATCAATTGTATACTTTAGGCTGGGCATGGTGGCTCAAGCCTGTAATCCCAGCACTTTGGGAGGCCGAGACGGGTGGATCACGAGGTCAGGAGATCGAGACCATCCTGGCTGACACGGTGAAACCCCGTCTCTACTAAAAAATACAAAAAAACTAGCCAGGCGTGGTGGCGGGCGCCTGTAGTCTCAGCTACTCGGGAGGCTGAGGCAGGAGAATGGCGTGAACCCGGGAGGCGGAGCTTGCAATGAGCCGAGATGGTGCCACTGCATTTCAGCCTGGGTGACAGAGCGAGACTCCGTCTCAAAAAAAAAAGAAAAAAGAAAGTTGATTGGGTTGATGGATACTTTAGGCCGGTGTGGTGACTCACGCCTGTAATTCCAGCACTTTGGGAGGCCAAGGTGGGCGGATCACCTGAGACCAGGAGTGTGAGACCAGCCTGGCCAACATGGTGAAATCCCATCTCTACTAAAAATACAAAAAAAAAAAAAAAAAGTATACTTTAAATGAATGAACTGTATGTTATGTGAATATCTCAATAAAGCTGTTTTAGAAATTGCCTTCTTGGGCTGGGTACAGTGGCTCACACCTGTAATCCCTGCAGTTTGGGAGGTCAATACAGGCGGATCCCGTGAGGTCAGGAGTTCGAGACCAGCCTGGTCAACACGATGAAACCCTGTCTCTACTAAAAATACAAAAATTAGCTGGGTGCGGTGGCGGGCGCCTGTAATCCCAGCTACTCGTAGTGAGACCCCCATCTCTACCAAAAAATGAAAAAATGAGATGGGAGGATCACTTGATCCCAGGAGGTGGAGGCTGCAATGAGGTGAGATCGCACCACTGAACTCCAGCTTGGGGAATGGGGGTGAAGCCATGTCTCAAAAAAAAAAAAATTGCCTTCCCTTCTGTCCCTTGTCATTTTTCCTCAATGACATTGAAAGGTGTCACCTTCACCTTCTTCTGGAGCCACACGCAAGGAAGCCTTGTCTAGGAGCCTTGCTAGGTGGTGAGCCTGCTGTCTCTGGAGGTGCGTAAGTGGAGAAGAGTGAGCCTTGGGTGAGGCTGCCTGCCCTGAGTAATGAATGGCCTCTGACTCTTAGGTCCAGCATCCCAAACCCCAAACTCAGCCAGGCGTAGTGGCTCATGCCTGTAATCCCAGCACTTTGGGAGGCTGAGGCGGGTGGATCACTTGAGGTCAGGAGTTCGAGACCAGCCTGGCCAACATGGCAAAACCCTGTCTCTACTAAAATAAAAATGTTTAAATATATATATATTAGCTGGGCATGGTGGCAGGTGCCTGTAATCCCAGCTACTCAGGAAGCTGAGGCAGGAGAATCGCTTGAACCTGGGAGGCAGAGGTGGCAGTGAGCAGGGATCATGCCACTACATTCCAGGCTGGGTGACAGAACAAGACTCCACCTCAAAACACAAAAACAAAAAAAAGAAAACCGAACTCCTGGCTGCTGGAATGAATCCCAACCCTCCTGGCTGAGCAGAGGCCTCGGGTGGGCACCGTGTAGACGGCATCCCAGCGGCCGGCCGGGCCAGAGCGCCGCATACACATACGTGTGCGTTCACATGCACATGTACAACTGCTGGGGGATGTTCCCCCCTTCTTTTCTTTAAGTAAAGAGGCCTGTCATGGTCAAGGGGCGTCCTGACACTGTATATTTCACGGTGCTTTCATCACGGCCGGCCGGCGGGGGGAGCCTCCCGGCCGGGCTCACAAAGGGCCCTCTAAGCCCTCCGCGTCCTAAGTCTCTACCTGGGAGCCTGCCTCATTTCCTATTAACTTCAAAAGTCTCAATCCTATTATGGCGGGGGGCGGAGAAACAGCGGAATGGAAGAGGAGGCCTTTATTCCCCGGTCCGAACTGGGCAGAGGCCCCAGGGACCCTCATTAGGCAGGCAGTGTTCCCGAGGGTCTCAGGGGGACTCTGACAACGGCCCTCCCCACCCGACCAAGAGCCCGGAAACCGCGGCGGGGCCCCTGAGACGCCCAGAGCGGCCCTTCCCTCCCCAGCAGGAATGGCAGGCGGGAGGCGGGTCTGGCGGGCGCAGCTTCATGCTGCCATGAGCCTCACTCACCGGAGCCTCTGGGCAGCGAGACCCGGGGCCCTGACCTGGGTGTTAGCCCTAATCCCCAGCCTTGGTTTCCTGCCCTGGAAAATCGGGGCAACCCCACTTCCCACTCTCGCAGCTCTCTTAGGCTCCTATATGGGTAGAAGGAAGCACCTCCCATTCCTCGCTCAGCCGGGACCCTCTGGCTTTTTCAGGTTCTTCTGGCCTTGCCCTGTACGCAGCAGAGTGCGCAGCCAGGCCCGGGAGTGTGAGGTAATCCTGGGGCAAGGGAGCCATCGTAGGACTGAGGCAGGGGAGGGTCACCATCTGAGTTTCAGGTTTTTTGTTTTTTGTTTTGAGACGTAGTCTTGCTTTGTTGCCCACGCTGACTGCAGTGGCACAATCTTGGCTCCCTGAAACCTCTGCCTCCCAGGTTCAAGCAATTCTCCCTGCCTCAGCCTCCTAAGTAGCTGGGATTACAGACGCCCACCACCACGCCCGGCTAATGTATTTGTATTTATAGTAGAGACAGGGTTTCACCATGTTGGCCAGGCTGGTCTTAAACTCCTGACCTCAGGTGATCCACCCGCCTCGGCCTCCCAAAGTGCTGGGAGTACAGGTGTGTGAGCCACTGCACCCAGTCTGTGATCCCATTTCTATGAAATGTCCAGGACAGGCCAATCCACAGAGGCAGGGAGGGGTGCGTGGGTGCCGGAGCTGGGGTGGGCACGGGGAGCAACGACTAATAGGGATGGGGCTTCTTCTGGGCTGATGAGAACATTCTGGAACTAGACAGAGGTGATGTTTGCACAACTCTGCAAATACGTTAAAAGTCACTGGATTACACCTATAAGCAGGTGAACCTCATGGTCTGTGAATTATATCTCAGTGATGAAAAGTTGAGAGCCACTCACTGTGTTGCAGAGCTGGTTCCTTTATCCTGTCGCTGTGTGCTGCAAGCCTTCTGTCTTCTGTGCGTGACTGTGACTTTCTAGAGGGAAGGGAACACGTCTTCTTCCCCTTGCTGTATCATCTCTGACTCACTGGTCACAAATATTGTCAAACTGAACATAAAAATGGGTGTCAAGGCCAGGCAAGGTGGCTCACGCCTGGGATCCCAGCACTTTGGGAGGCCGAGGCGGGAGGATCGCTTGAGCTCGGGAGTCGGAGACCAGCCTGAGCAACATAGCGAGACCACCCCCACCATCTCAAAAAAATAAAACAGAAAAGAAAAAGAAAAAAAATGGGTGTCTGAAGATTGGAGGGATATGGCCGGCCACAGGTGGGCAGCGAGGGAGCTGCTGGGCTGGCCACGTGCAGGGATGGAGCAGCCTGTGCAAAGTCCCTGGGGCAGAGACAAAAGCAGCTTGTTCTAAAGACAGAACTGGGAGGTTGGGTCTGAGTGAGCGGGAAGGGGAGGAAAGAGGGCTGGATCGATCCCTCCCTCCCTCCCTCCCTTCCACTCTATCCCCAGGCTAAAGTGCAGGGGCGTGATATCTCGGTTCACTGCAACCTCCACCTCTCAGGTTCAAGCAATTCTCCTGCCTCAGCCTCCTGAGTAGCTGGGATTACAGGCCCGTGCCACCACACCTGGCTAATTTTTTTTTTTTTTT
>NW_016805596.1:658845-720848 GCF_001698545.2 Rhinopithecus bieti
CCGGATCTCAGCTCACTGCAAGCTCCGCCTCCCGGGTTTACGCCATTCTCCTGCCTCAGCCTCCCGAGTAGCTGGGACTACAGGCGCCCGCCACCGCGCCCGGCTAGTTTTTTGTATTTTTAGTAGAGACGGGGTTTCACCGTGTTAGCCAGGAGGGTCTCCATCTCCTGACCTCGTGATCCACCCGCCTCGGCCTCCCAAAGTGCTGGGATTACAGGCTTGAGCCACCGCGCCCGGCGAGGGCTGGATTCTTGATTCCTGCTGCCTTGAACCCATATGGGGCAAGTGGACAGAGTCATGGGTCAGGTGCAGAGCAGCAGAGCTCACGGTCACGGGTCCAGATGGAGCAGCAGGTGTCTCCTTACCTCCCAAAGCCTTGGGGTTGTATCTGGCCCCCCCGACCTGGAAACCCAAGCCTGCTTGCTCCCAGGTCTTCCAGCTTATTTCTCTAAGGATTTGCACATTCCAGAGGAGGAAACTGAGGCACCGAAGTTTCCATGACCCCGGAGAGCTGCCCGAGAGCATGGCACAGCAGGTGTTCATCACACCCAGCGGGAATGACAGTGGCGAGGCCAGGAGTACCAGAAATCAACCAGGATCCCGCAGCAGGGGCCAGCTGAACCCACCAAGGGCACCTGTGGGTAGGACCCTCTCCTCAGCCGTGGTGTGGGAAGGTGCAGCTGCACCAGACGGCCCCCAGGGTGCAAACGGCCTCACCGGCCCTGCCTTGTAGCGGCAGTAAGAGGTGAACCCGGACGCGTATCCCTGCCTGAGTAGAGAGGACCGTCCCAAGGCCAAGGAAACCACCCACAGCACCCACGAGAGGGTATTTGGAGCGGTGACGTTGTGCACCCCACGACCCAGAAAGTGGACACGGGTGTGGTCACCACACAGGAGGACCCAGAGGTGCTCATCACACAGGAGGGACCCAGCTGTTCTGTGACTGACAAAACGCTCTGTGCCTCAGTTTCCTCCTATGAAAAATGGGTCTCCCAAGAGGATTATGGCAGAAACCACTGGCCGGGGCAGTGGAGGGGCAGCAGAGGTGAGGAAGGGTGGTGGCCAGGGCTTGGGGTTCCTGTTGGGGCATCAGACCCAGGCCTGAGGCTCCAGGAGGTGAACATGAAGCTAGGACCCCAGGTCCAGCCAGGGGGACTCCCCAGCACCTGAGGCCGCCCTGACCATCCAGACCTCTGAGCCTGCCTGCTCCGGGATCCCGGTCCCGACCGACCCAAACCAGGCGCCCCGGACGCCGCCCTCCTGCGCCCGGAGCGGGCCCCTTGCAGACCATCCGGCTGGGCCTCCCAGGGACGCTGTCTGCGGGGCGGAGCTCCGAGCGCCGAGGGGCCGCGGGTGTCCACGCAGCCCTGCCCGGGCGCCAGTCCAGCTCCCCGGCCTCTGCGGCTCCCGAGCGCGTCTGCCCGCGCCGCCGTCTCCACCGGCCTCCTCGCTCCACCTAGCGGCGGCCAGAGCCCGGAGCCGCGGGGTGCCCAGAGAGGGCGCCGGGCTGTGGGGGGTCGGGGGCGCACAGTCCGGCAGGTGTGGCCAGGGAAACTGAGGCACGGGAGGGCCAGGCACGCCCCCAGGGTCACGCAGAATGAACGGGAAGGTTCAGATCGAACTCCGGCACCCAGGAGCCCATGTAGGTTCCTCCACGGCCACCCCGGAAAAGGAGGGAAGCCTGGAGGCCTGAAAGGAAGGAATGCAGGGCGCAGAAGATGGAGCCAGGCGCACCGCAGTCCTGCCGAGGACCCGGACAGGTCCGAGCTGGGTCCGAAACCCCAGTGCTGCCAACGCCAGCATGGCCGTGGCCTCCTTCCCTCACCTCCCAGCGGCCTCTGTCTGTGGCCTCAGTCTCCTCATTTGTAAAATGGGTATTAGAGGATCCTTGGGAGGTTCTAGGGAGAGGAGGCAGGGAAAGCCTGCTGGCTGACATATGGTACACAGTAAGCACCCAATAAATGTTGGCTATTGGCCAGGTGCAGTGGCTCACACCTGTAATCCCAGCACTTTGGGAGGCTGAGGCGGGGTGGATCACTTGCACTCAGGAGTTCAAGACCAGTCTGGGCAACATGGTGAAACTCCGTCTCTACTAAAATTACAAAAATTAGCTGGGCGTGGTGGCAGGTGCCTGTAATCCCAGCTCCTTGGGAGGCTGAGGCAGGAGAATCGCTTGAACTCGGGAAGTGGAGGTTGCAGTGAGCTGAGATTGCACCACTGCACTCCAGCCTAGGCGACAGAACAAGACTCTGTCTCTAAATAAATAAACAAATAAATAAATTAGCCGGGTGTGGCGGTGCACACCTGTGGTCCTAGTTACTTGGGAGGCTGAGATGGGAGGCTCACTTGAGCCAGGGAGGCCGAGGCAGCAGTGAGCTGAGATCGCATTACTGCACTCCAGCCTGAGTGACAGAGCAAGACTGTCTCAAAAATAAATAAATAAACAAATAAATAAATAAGCCAGGCATGGTGGGGTGCACCTGTAATCCCAGCTACTCGGGAGGCTGAGGAAGGAGAAGCACCTGAACCCGGGAGGTGGAGGTTGCAGTGAGCCAAGATTGCACTATTGCACTCCAACCTGGGCGACAGAGCAATTCTGTCTCTAAATAAATAAATAAATAAATAATACATTAGCCTGGCATGGTGGGTGGCATCTGTGGTCCCAGTTACATGGGAGGCTGAGATGGGAGGATCACTTGAGCCAGGGAGGTTGACGCTGCAGTGAGTTGAGATGGCACCTCAGCTCACCGCACTCCAGCCTGAGTGACAGAGTGAGACTCTGTCTCAAAAAATAAATACAGAAACGTTAGCTATCGTGTAATATTGTTGCCTGGGCTTGTGCACCCTCCTCTGTGGCTTCACCTTAACTGTTTCCCCCAGGGCTGGATGCTCCCTCCTGCCTCCCCCCCACCCCTCTGCACACAGCCTCACCCCTGCAGGAACGCTCTTCCTCCCCTTCCTCTGCCTCCGACTCAAGTTTGCCTGCCGTGACCCCCACGGTGCCCCAGGGTTCAGCCCAGGGTCAGGCGCACGGCGGCCGTTCGGTGACTGCGTGAGGTTGGATGAAAATCAGGCTGGCTCCACACTGTGCTGCCCTGCGCCCTCGTTCCACACCCAGAGAAACTGAGGCCCGGAGAAAAGAGGCAGGCCAGCGGAGCTCTCTCATCACAGGCGACAGTCCCAGGGACCTGGAGGGAGAGCTGCGGAAGCCAGCAACTCCTTCCCCTCCACCAGCCCCCAAGGAGGGTCTTGCGGCAGAAGCAGAGACCAGGCCAAATTGAAATTGATCGTGGGGAACAGCTCGGCAGGGTGGAACAGACACACGGCCACCGGGGAACACATGGGCGCCCAAGCGTGTGAGCGCGTCCCAGCCTGCGACGGAGAATCTTTTAATCTGCGGTGGATGCTGCTAGCTGAGGCCTCTAAGTAGCCACAAGGCACGGGGGCTAAACTGCAGCAGCTGGCAGGCATGAGGACCCCTCCATTCACTTCATTCATTTCTTCCTCCTGCAGACGCTGGGTAAATGTAGAGCGGCAGAGGGTGGCCAGAAAAGCCCCTCCCCCTATTCCAGGCAAGGGGCTCCTGGGGGGGACACACAGGGGCCAGGTACCCAGAGGGGTTCCTGAAGACTGGGGGTTTAGAAGCTAGCCGCGCCTTCCAGGACCAGCCAGACGTCCGGGAATTCCTGTTTGGTGACAGAGAGGGGCAGCTGCCGGCCCTGTGTCTCTCCCTGCAGGCAGCCGGGCCTGGCTCCCACCCCAGAGCTGTGGGGCTTACAAGGGCTCCTCCACGCCTCAGTTTCCCGTGTTGGCCTCCAAGAGGTGATGACCGGGCACGTGGCCAACGGGACAGCCACGTCCTCCTGAAGCCCCTCAGACCCTGACCCGGAAGCCCCCCTTGGTGCCCGGGGCGGGGGTCGTGCCCCAGCTCATCTCCCAGGGCCCCTCTCTGGTGAGAGCCTCGACCCCGGGATTAGGAGGCTGGGGTCAGGGGTCAACAGCATTTGCCGCGGCTCCATTCAGGCCGAGAGCGGATCCGTTCTCCCTGCCACCTCGAATTTCCTGGACAAAGGCTCAGTGGAGGGACCGGGCAGAGGGACCCCCGAGCACCCTGGGAAAGCCCCGGGAGAGCCTCTGCCCCCGCCAGGCGCCTCTGCCCACACAGCCCCCATTCAGCCGCCAATGAGCCAACGAGAGGGACCCTGCACGCCCATGCTGCAGATGGGGAAACTGAGGCAGCCAGCAGATGGAGCGGGCCAAGCAGCTGCAGGGCTTTGGCCAGGCGGGGGCCACGCGAGGGAGGCAGCCTGGCCCCCAGAGAAATGGGGCTCAGGCATGGGAGGCGGGGTCCGTGACGGCAGGCAGGTGGGGGGCTGGCAGCAGACAAAGGCAGGCGGGCCGGGTCTGCGGGGGCGCGTTCCGCTCATCAGCCCTGGTTCCACTTCAGTCCACCCTGGACAGGCCAGAATAATCCCTCCCGTGGCCGCTGCTGGGCCGTGACGACTTGAAGGGGGCCCGGCCAGGCTGACTGACGGCCGGGTGGGGGGCAGGGGCGCCTGGAGCCCCCCTCTGACACCCCTCAGGCCCTCTGCCCCCACCCAGTGCTGGGAACAGCATCTGGTGGTTGCTGATGACACGGATGAGGAAACTGAGTCACAGACAGGCACACACCCCCTCCCAGGTCACAGAGCAAGCCCACCATGGCCCGGACGCCAGGGTCATCCTCACTGGGATGGTCCCACCCTGCTGCAGCTTTGCACAACTCCTTGCCTGGGACTTGGAGGAATTCGGAGGCCTGGGGCTGAACGAGTCACAGAAACCACTCGCCTCCTTTTCATTCCCCAGCAACTGGGAGGCAGGGACAAGCTGGTGGCTGGACCCGAGCCAGGCCAGGGGCCCCGGGAAGGCCCCATCAGGTGCCGCCCGAGGCCTGCAGAAAGGGTTGTCAGCTCATGCCTCAAGTTTTTCTTTTCTTTTTTGAGACGGAGTTTCACTCTCGTCCCCCAGGCTGGAGTGCAGTGGCACAATCTCGGCTCACTGCAACCTCCGCCTCCTGGACGCAAGCAATTCTCCTGCCTCAGCCTCCCGAGTACCTGAGATTACAGGCATGCGCCACTACTTCCAGCTAATTTTTGTATTTTTAGTAGAGACAGGGTTTCACCATTAGCCAGGCTGGTCTTGAACTCCTGACCTCAGGTGATCCACCAGCTTGGTCCTCCCAAAGTGCTGGTATTACAGGCGTGAGCCACTGCTACCAGCCTCATGCCTCACTTTCTCCAGCTGCCAGCTGCCTGGGAACTCCACTAGGTGGGGGTGAGAAGGGGCATCGCCCCCCCCCCCTCATGCATTGGGGCTCCTGGACGGACTTCAGCAGGTGGGGACAGTGTCCAGGAGAGGAAACTGCTGGCCAAGGGCCCCACAGGCAGAAGGGTGAGCAGGCCCTACTCAAGGGGCTGGGTAAGCCTGGGAGAGGGTGGGGCCACACTGAGGAAGCTGTGCTCCCAAGTGTGGACCCCAAGGGCTTGGGGGTCCACGGTCCCACCACGGATGCCACTTAGGCTCAAACCCTTTGAGGTCTCCCTGCCACCCTCAGGAGCAGCCCAGCCATGGGGCTTCTCAGCTCATGTCTCCGTTTGGCCACCAGGCCTTCCCTCCGGCCTGGAGTGGCCTCACCACACTTCTGTAGGGTGACCTCCTCCTCCCCACCTCCCAGCGGAAGCGGGAGTCCTTGGGAAAGGCCTCTTCTGGCCGCCTTTGTCTTCAGCAAGTGCCCTGAGCTGCCAGGGCACCGGCATCCCCTCTTCTGTTACCTTTGCCACCTCTGGCTTGGCAAACAGTAGGTGATTAACAAAGACATTTCAGGCCGGGTGCGGTGGCTCAAGCCTGTAATCCCAGCACTTTGGGAGGCCGAGGTGGGCGGATCACGAGGTCAGGAGATCGAGACCATCCTGGCTAACACGGTGAAACCCCGTCTCTACTAAAAAATACAAAAAACTAGCCAGGCGAGGTGGCGGGCGCCTGTAGTCCCAGCTACTCGGGAGGCTGAGGCAGGAGAATGGCGTAAACCCAGGAGGCGGAGCTTGCAGTGAGCTGAGATCCAGTCACTGTACTCCAGCCTGGGCGACAGAGCGAGACTCCGTCTCAAAAAACAACAAAAAAAAGACATTTCAAAAGCACCAAAGGATGGGGCAGCTTCAAAGGGTCTGGGACGCCGGCAGAAGATGCAGGCTGGGCCACGGAGCCTTAAGCTGGGTGCAGGGGTCCCACGATCGTAGCCCTGGGGTCTCCAGCTCCCCATCCTTCAAACCCACCGAGGCCACCTTGTGGGAAAATACCTTGGGTTTGCAACAAAGGAAGCAGTGGCTGGCAAAAGTGCCCTTGACACTGAGAGGGGACCCCTGGGGGGGGGCCTTTCTCCAGCCTCAGTTTCCCCAGCTATAAAATGGGTGCTGGCTTCTTCAGAGGAACTCTCTCCCTCTGCCCTGGACCTCCGGGGACTGCTCCCCCCAACCCTCCAGGGGCCTCGCTGCGCTAATCCGCCAGGCGGCCTGCGCCTCGGTTTCCCCTCCCGACAGCCTAATCCCCGGATTGTTGGAGGCCGGTTTTACATACATTTAGAGGCTTTTCATAATAGATTTACTGGGCCCCAGAACGGCCCTCACTGGGAGATTAGCTTCTGCGTAATTGAAAACTGCCCTCCCCGCACCCTCCGCACCCCTCCCCTGGGCTTGGGTCGAAGGGAAGGGCCCAGGGAGGACCCTGCAGCTGTGCGGGCCACACGGGGGCCTCCCTGTGAGCTAGAACGGGGTCTCCCTGGTACCCGACCCGACGGAGGCTCCTCCCAGCCCTCAAGCCGAGACTTGAACCAGGTCCACCCCATGCCCACTGCCAAGCGCAGCCTCTGTGCTGGGAGAGGGAGCCATGGTCTCCCTGCTTCAGACGGAGACACTGACTCAGCCAGGGCACCCATGGGCAGCTGGTCTCTCTCTAAGCCGAGCCAGATCCTGGGTGCCCAACTTGGGGCTCAGAATTTGGGTCTTTACTCCCTGACCCCCTCAGCACCTCCCAGGAACCCGGCAGGACAGGGGTCTCGGGAATATTCATGGGATAGAATGTGGGAGAGGATGGGGCTGAGTTACTGCCCTTGGTGATTCGGCCCCATCCCCTTCCACCCCCAGCCTTCACTGCCCGGTCCCCAACTGGGCAACTTAATTCCGCCTGTCACCAGGATGTGGGCCGAGTTTATTTATCTGGTGTATATATGTATTTTAATTTAAAGATCTGCCAGCCAGCACGGCTGGCTCCTGCAGTTCCCCCGCTGCCCCCCTCACCTTCGAGAGGCCGTCCTCAGCAACACCCCTGCACCCCAGGCCTTCCCGGAGGAGTGAATGATGGAGAATGAGCCCTTTGCCTCTAGTATTGCCCAGTAGTCAAGAAAGAGCACTTGACTCAGAGTCCACGCACAACACGCTCATGCAGTCCTTCAACAAACATCCACGGAAGGCTTGCTGGCATTGCGCCGGACAATGGGATCACAGGGAAGGTCGGGCGCGGGGATCAGGCAACAAAGGGCCTGCCTCCATGGGGCTGGCGATTCTGCTCATCAGGAACCCCCAGAATGTGAGACTCCACCCTGCGTCACTGTAGCCTGTTTTCCAGATGAGCAAACTGAGGCTCAGAGAACAAGGGCCTCATCCACAGTGGGTGGTGGAGAGCACACCAGAACCTGGGCTTACCCGATGTCTGCTGCTGTGCCCTCACGCAGGGGTTGAGGGGAACCTCTCTGTGCCTCGGTTTCCCCTCCTGGCCACAGAGCTTCTAGAGCCACAGCCACAAGCGTGACGGATGATGCTAACAGCCCCAGGTGCTCGAGGACTTGGGTGCCACCGTCATTAATGCTCAGGCTGGGAGGGAGGTGGGATATTGCAAACCGTAACTCTAGTGCCTGGCGGGCGGGCGGAGAGGGCCGACAGCCATCCCTGCGAGGGGCTGGCCCCCACTCCATCACAAGCTCATAACAAGCTCTGGTTTTCGACGCTTAGGGGGCCACGAGGACCGCCCAGCGCCAAGACCACCCACTCGGGTGCCCCCAGCTCCTCCTCACGTGGGGAATAAACATCGTTCGTTGCTTCTCTGGGCACCTGTGCTGCTCTCCCCACAGGCCGGGGTGGGAGGCCAGGCTGGGGTGACTGGCTGGAGTCAGGAGTGGTCAGGCTGCCTCCCCTCCGCCATCCACTGGATCCTAATGGGGTCCTGGCTGCGGGGCCCAGGGCCTGGGCACTCCCCTTCTCTGACCTCATCTTCCTTATCTACAAAACGGGCCGCAGACTGGGTGCAGTGGCTCATGCCTGTAATCCCGGCGCTTTGGGAGGCCAAGGCGGGAGGATCCCTGAAGCTCAGGAGTTGGGAAACCAGTCTGTGCAACATGGGGAAACCCCATCTCTACGAAAATAAATAAATAAATACACACATACATACAAAAATTAGCCACGTGTGGTGCCTCATGCCTGCAGTCTCAGCTACTCAGGAGGCTGAGGTGGGAGGATCACCTGAGGCCAGGAGTTCAAGACCAGTCTGGGCAACACAATGAGACCCCCATCTCCACAACAATTTAAAAAATTAGGTAGCATGGAGCCGCATGCCTGTGGTCCCAGCCACTCGAGAGGCTGAGGTGGGAGGATTGCTTGAGCCTGGGAGGTGGAGGCTGCAGCGAGCCACAATCGCACCATTGCACTCCAGCCTGGGCAACAGAAACACCCTGCCTCAAAAAAAAAAAAAAAAAAAAAAAAAAAAATCACAGAAGCCCCGGGGGAGGCCATGTCGGGGCGGAGGAAGCCTGTGAGTGATAATAAACTCGCCCCACGCCTCCCTCCTCTCTCCTGTCATCCACGCTCCCTTTGGACCTTGAGCTGGGGAGAGGCAGGGATGGAGGATGCTGTTGAAAGATGCTCACAGATTGTCTCTAGAAGCTTCTCTCATGCCTGGAGACAGGCACTGTGGACCCCAGACCCAGAGGGGATGCCCCACAGCCCCTGGTGGGAGCCAGGACTTGAGCCCAGGGCAGAGCTGTAAGCCCCAAACCCTGGCGGGGCGGTCGGAGCTGGGGAAGAGACCAGCCTGGGCAGACACAGCCGGGCGGGATGTCCTTAATGACCCCTGGAACCAAGGGTCCTCACCCTCATTCTCCCTGGGCTGCTCCAGATGCAACTCCTGACGCGGCAGGGCTCGCGCTGCTTCACGCCAGTGACCCGTGGGGCCTGGGAGCGGCCTCAGTTTCCCCCTCTGCACAGGGAAGGGTGTCTCCTGCGACTCAGCGCCCCTCCCCCCCGGACACATGTCCATTAGGGCGCATTGATTGCTCCTGGGCCGAAGCTCTCCATTTCTGGATCAATGAGGGTGGGGGAGTAAGGGGCTGTCGGGTGGGCAGGCCCCTGGGAGGCCTGGGCAGGGTCTCTCCCTCTCTCAGGCTCTAAAGGGAGGGATCTGGTCTGAGACATTCCAGACTCGGAGCGCAGAGCAGGGGACTCTGCAGTTCTGGCCTCGGAAGCCACTGTCTGAGCCCCGGAATGTGCACGCACAAATGGACAGGGAGCCGCTGGCTGTGGTTTCTGCTCCACCAGGCGACAGTGCAGGAAGGCCCAGAGCTTGGGCCCAGAGCTTGCCAGGCACGGTGGCCCACGCCTGTGATCCCAGCATTTTGGGAGGCTAAGGCAAGAGGATCCCTTGGGCCCAGGAGTTTGAGACCAGCCTGGGCAATAGAGCAAGACCCCCATCTCTACAAATAATAAAAATGTAGCCAGGTATGGTGGTGTGCACCTGTGTTTCTAGTTACTCAGGAGGCTGAGGCAGGAGGATCGCTTGAGCCCAAGAAGTCAAGACTGCAGTGAGCCATGATCATACCACCGCATTCCAGTCTGGGCAACAGCAAAAGACCCTATCTCAAAAAGAAGGGCCTGAAGAGATTTTCTGAGGATGCAGCAAGACAGCAGAGGTAGAGCAGAAGAAACCGACCTTCCGCAACTTCACCTACCGCGGCGTGGACCTAGACCAGCTACTGGACACGTCTCCGGAACAGCTGATGCAACTGTACAGTGCGCGCAGGCGGCGGCTGAGCCTGGGCCTGCGGCGGAAGCAGCCCTCGCCGCTGAAGCGCCTGCGCAAGGCCAAGAAGGGGGCTCCGCCCATGGAGAAGCCGGAAGGGGTGAGGACGCACCTGCGGGACACGCTTATCCTGCCCGCGATGGTGGGTGGCACAGTGGGCGTCTACAACGGAAAGACCTTCAACCAGGTGGAGATGGCCGGGCGCGGCGGCTCAGGCCTGTAATTCCAGCACTTTGGGAGGCCAAGACGGGAGGATCACCTGAGGTCGGGAGTTCGAGACCAGCCTGACCAACATGAAGAAACCCCATCTCTACTAAAAATACAAAAACAAAACAAAACAAAAAACAGCCGGGTGTGGTGGTGCATGCCTGTAATCCCAACTACTCAGGAGGCTGAGGCAGCAGAATCGCTTGAACCCAGGAGGCGGAGGTTGCAGTGAGCCAGGATCACGCCAATGCACTCCAGACTGGGCAAGAGGTACGGAACTCCGTCTCAAAAAAAAAAAAAAAATAGGCCGGGCGCGGTGGCTCAGCCTGAATCCCAGCACTTTGGGAGCCGAGACGCGGCGGATCACGAGGTCAGCGAGATTGGAGACCATCCTGGGCTTAACACGTGAAACTCCGTCTGCTTACTAAAAAAATACAAAAACTGCCGGCGAGGTGGCGGGCCTGTAGTCCCACGGTCTACTCGGATGCTGAGGCAGGAAATGGGGTAAACCCGAGAGGCGGAGCTTGCAGTGAGCCGAGCATCCGGCCACTGCCACTCCAGCGCTGCGGCCCAACAAGCGGACTCCGTCTCAAAAAAATAAAAAAAATAAATAATATACATAATATAATAATGAATAATAATAATAATAAAGAACAAGTAAAAATAAAGGCACACATGATCTCCAAAAAAAAACAAGGGGGCAGAGCTACTTGGACGACCTCCCAGACAACCTCAGGCTCTGCAGCACCCCCCAACCCAGAGTCCACCCTCATTCCCGCCCTCCAGTCCACCCCACAAGCCTCCTGTGGCTATCCCACCCACCTCCTTGGCCCAACCTCGAGGATGCCCCCAACTTAGGCCCCTGACCACCCCCCGCCCCACCCTCAATAAAGGCTGGGTGCACAAATCGCCCACAAGCCCAGCTTCTGAGAGTTTGCCTAGGCTGGTCCTACCACCTGGTTTCCCTTTCCTGTTCCCCAATTCAGCTCCCTACCGGACCCCACCCTGACCGTGGCTCTCCCTCCCCAGGCTCGGCTGGCATCTCCCAGGGAGCAGCTGTCAGGGCAACAGGGTCCAGGAGGGTTACAATGCCTCCTGCCCAGCCCGTGCACCGAGTTCACAGCCCGTGCACCGAGTTCGCGGCTGCCCCTTCCCTCCTGCTGCACCCCAGCCCCAGCTCTAATGACTGTCATGGATATTGCTATGACGTGGTGATTACCTCCAGTCCAGCAGCTCCAGAGGGGAGACTGAGAATGCCAGGGGTACACCACCTCCTCTGGGGTGCCTCTCCACCAGCCACGCCAGCCTGCCTGCAGCCACTTAATTTCCAGCTTGGGCGTCATCTCAGTGATGATGTCCAGATCCGTAGGGTCCCCTGAGCTGGGAACTTGCTTTTGTCTGCATCCTGGCCACCTGCAGCCTGGAACACAGTCCCCCACACCACGGCCTCCTCCCAGAAATCCCCCAGACCTGGGGCCGGGAGGCTGCTGGGACAGCCCCACCATCCTGACCCTGAAGCCACAGATGAGGGAGGGCCCAGCCCTGGCTGCACACCATAGGTGTTCACTAAGTGCTCATTGGGGATGTTGACATTGACGTGCCAGATGCAATTTTTATGGAATTTTCGCTTTTCTGATCATGTAGTTTCTGCATGCATATATACATATAACATTTATTCATTCATTCAATCAAAAGCATTTATTGAGCAACTACTGTGTGCCAGGCATGCTCTGGACATTGGGGATCAGGAAGGACCGAGACAAAAATCCCGGCTCTCAGGGAGCTGACACATAAATGAGGAAAATAAAGACAGGGTGTGCCTGGGGTGATAGATAAATGCTGAAAGACCAGGCGCGGTGGCTCACACCAATAATTCCAGCACTTTGGGAGGCCAAGGTGGGCAGATCCCTTGAGGTCAGGAGTTCGAGACCAGCTTGGCCAACATGGTGAAACCTCGTCTCTACTAAAAATACAAAAACTAGCCAGGTGTGGTGGCGCACACCTGTAATCCCAGGTACTCGGGAGGCTGAGACTCAAGAATTGCTTCTACCTGGGGGGTGCAGAGTTTGCAGTGAGCCGAGATCGCACCACTGCACTCCAGCCTGGGCAACAGAGCGAGACTCTGTCTCAAAATACTTACATACATACATAACATACATACATACATAAACGCTGAAAAGAAAAGAAGAAAAAGCCAGGAGAAAACTGTGGGTGCAACCTGATGTCAAGGAGTCAGGAGGCCTCTCTGAGGAGGCAGGGCTGGAGGAAGGCCCTATAAAGAGGCAGGGAGAGGCAGACACGGTGGCTCACGCCTGTAATCCCAGCACTTTGGGAGGCCGAGGCAGGCGGATCACCTGAGGTCAGGAGATCCAGACCATCCTGGCTAACACGGTGAAACCCGTCTCTACTAAAAATACAAAACATTAGCAGGGCATGGTGGTGGCGCCTGTAGTCCCAGCTACTCAGGAGGCTGAGGCAGGAGAATGGTGTAAACCCAGGAGGCAGAGTTTGCAGTGAGCTGGGATTGTGCCATTGCACTCCAACCTGGGCAACAAGAGCGAAACTCCATCTCAAAAAAAAAAAAGAGGTGGGGAGAGCCCAGAGGAGACTCGGGAAGGGTGTGCCAGCCAGGGCAAAGAGGGAGCGCCCGTGAGCGAGAGGAGTCCTGGGGAAGAAGCAGGTGTCAGGGCTGGGTTGGGGGCCAGAGGACAGAGTGCTGCGGCCCCTGAGGGTGGTGGTGTTGGGGGCTTCTTCATTTTTTCTTCTTTTTTATTTTTTTATTTTATTTATTTATTTTTTTGAGACAGAGTCTCGCTCTGTCGCCCAGGCTGGAGTGCAGTGGCACGGTCTTGACCTGGGCTCACTGCAAGCTCCGCCTCCCGGGTTCACACCATTCTCCTGCCTCAGCCTCCTGAGTAGCTGGGACTACAGGCGCCCGCCACCGTGCCCGGCTAATTGTTTGTATTTTTAGTACAGACGGGGTTTCACCGTGGTCTTGATCTCCTGACCTCGTGATCCGCCCGCCTCGGCCTCCCAAAGTGCTGGGATTACAAGTGTGAGCCACCGCGCCCGGCCTTTATTTTCTTTTTTGGAGCCTCTTATTCCTGCCATGTGGCTGTTGGACCCTGCAAGGCCATTCTTGTGTTTCAGCCTCCCGAGTAGCTGGGATTACAGGTGTTTGCTATCACGCCTGGCTACTTTTTGTATTTTTAGTAGAGACAAGGTTTCACCATGTTGGCCAAGATGGTCTCGAACTCCTGACCTCAGGTGATCTGCCAGCCTTGGCCTCCCAAAGTGCTGGGATTACTGGTGTGAGCTGTTCAGTCTTTTATCTTTCTTTCTTTCTTTTTTTTTTTGAGACGGAGTCTCGCTCTGTCGCCCAGGCTGGAGTGCAGTGGCTGGATCTCAGCTCACTGCAAGCTCCGCCTCCCGGGTTTACCCCATTCTCCTGCCTCAGCCTCCCGAGTAGCTGGGACTACAGGCGCCTGCCACCTCGCCTGGCTAGTTTTTTGTATTTTTTTTTTTTTAGTAGAGACGGGGTTTCACCGTGTTAGCCAGGATGGTCTCGATCTCCTGACCTCGTGATCCGCCTGTCTTGGCCTCCCAAAGTGCTGGGATTACAGGCTTGAGCCACCGCGCCCGGACTCTTTCTTTCTTTTTTTTTTAGATAGGGTCTGGCTGTCACCCTGCCTGGAATGCAGTGGCATGATCATGGCACACTGCAGTCTCGACCTCCTGGGCTCAAAGGATCTTTCCACCTGGGCCTCCTGAGTAGCTGGGACCACAGGTGCGCACCAACATGCTGGCTAATTTTTTAATTTTTATTTTACCAAGATGGGGGGGGTCTCACCGTATTGCCCAGGCTGGTCTTAAAACCCCTGGCCTCCAGCAATCCACCTGCCTCAGTCTCCAAAAGTGCTGGGATTACAGGCAGGAGCCACTATGCCCAGCCTCCGTTCAGTCTTGAGGGTGAAGAATGAGACACTATTTCTAAAAAAAAAAAAAAAAAAAAGTGAGTCCCCCTCCATCAGAGCTATTTGGACCAGAGGGTGGGGACAAAGGGGCTTTCTCCTCAAACACAGGTGTAGACAGGGACACTGAGTTTCTCCTCAAACACAGGTGTAGACAGGGACACTGAGACTCAGTGGCGAGGGCTGGGGGCTGTGCCTCCTCCAAACTGAGATGGCCAAGGTCTGGGGGGAGGCACAGTCCTGCCCTGGGCCATCAGTGGAGGGGCACAGTTCCACCCCAAGCTGCACTCAGGGTTTTGGGCGCCTCAGACCTCCTTTCCCCCAGCAGCCTCCCCCCACCCCCTGCCCGCGGCGGGCACCGAGGCAGCAGTAACAGCCAGCAGGAGGGAGATGACTTCCCTCAGGATCCTCCGGGCGGAAAAAGCTCTGCGCGGGACCAGCGTACCAATGGCTGTCCGGGGCTGGCAGGGGCTGGTGTTGGGGTCTCGCTGGGGCTGGGGTCGGGGCCCGGGGGTCACCGGCTTCCCCAAGGAGCGCCCACACCCGGCGGGAACATCCCAGCACAGACCCTGGAGTAAGTGGCCACTCGACACGTTGATGCAGCCACTGGGACAGAGACGGGGTCTGACCAGGGTCTGGCGAGGGAGCAGAGGTCAATTCCTGAGAGACTCGGGCCCAAAACCCATGTGGCTGGTGACACGGGTGCACAGGCATGCAGGTGCAAGCGCAGGGCTATGCATGCGTGTGCGCACACATGTCTGAGTGTGACCAATGACACAGTCCCAGGAGATTCCCTGCTCTGGGCCCAGCACTGGTCCCGGTGATGACCAGGACAGACCCAGCCCCTGCCCTTAGGAGCTGCAGCCTGGGGAGGAGTCAGGCAAGGAAAGAGTCACAAAGGGCACCACAGCCTCCTGGCTGGGAACTCAGGTGACATCTCAGCTGAGTTGGAAGGGGCTGCATGGGGGAGCCCGGCTGCAGTCTGCAAGAGTGGTTCATCGGGGCCGTGTGGGGGGCGGGCAGCAGACAGGGTGTGCAGAGGCCCAGAGACAGGAGCTCAGCCAATCTTTGTGTATTTACCCAAAGTCACCTTTTAGGCTGGGTGCAGTGGCTCACGTCTGTGTTTTCAGCACTTTCGGAGGCCAAGGCAGGTGGATTATGTCAGGTCAGGAGTTCGAGGCCAGCCTGGCCAACATGGTGAAACCCCATTTTTTGTATCTAAAAATACAAAAATTAGCCGGGAGAGTTGGCACACATCTGTAATCCCAGCTACTCGGGAATCTGAGGCAGGAGAGTTGCTTGAACCTGGGAGGCGGAGGTTGCAGTGAGCTAGGTTCATGCCACTGTATTCCAGCCTGGGTCACAGAGCAAGACTCCTTCTCAAAAAAACACAAAAACAAGAAAGCAAAGTCACCGTTGCATTGAAACTTTGTCTCAAAAAATAATAAGATTGTCACAATATGCCTGTAGTGCTGGCTACTCAGAGGCTGCGGGAGACAAATCGCTTGAACCCAGGAACTAGAGGCTTCAGTGAGCCGTGATCACACCACTGCACTCCAGCCTGGGCGACAGAGTGAGACCCCATCTCTAGTAAATAATACAGAGTTAAAAAATAAATCTAAAAAAAGCGTCTTGGCTGGGCGTGGTGGCTCACTTCTGTAATCACAAGAACTTTGGCTTTCAAGTTTTTGTTCTTTGTTTTTTAGAGACAATCTCTGAAAATGGTGAGATTACAGGGGTGAGCTACCATGCCTGGCACCCCCAGCCCTCTGGGAGGCCAGGGCAGGAGGATCTCTTAAGTCCAGGAGTTTGAGACCAGCCAGGTAATATAGCAAGACCCCATCTCTTCAAAAAACAATAATAATAATAAATTGTATTTTAAAAAATTGTCGTAATAGCTAAAAGGTGGAAAGTACCCAGGTGTCTCTGGACAGATGATTGGATGAACACAGCGTGGTCCTTCCACACACTGGAACATGACTCAGCTGTGAAAAGGAGCGAGGCTCTGACCCAGGCCGCAGCACGGATGCACCTTGAGGACGTCACGCTCAGTGAGAGACGCCAGACACAAAAGGCTACACAGTGTGTGACCCATTTCTACGAAATGTCCAGGACAGGCCCATCCACAGAGACAGGGAGGGAGGGGATACATCGGTGCCGGCGGAGGGGATGAGGAGTGACAGCTGATGAGGACGAGGCTTCCTTTTGGGGTGATGGAATGTTCTGGAATCAGAGCTGATAGCTGCACAAGTCTCCGAATGCACTAAAATCCATGCGATTGTATAAAAATTGAAGGACACTATTGTGTTTTTGTAACAGCATCACAGTCAGCGCTGGGCTGCCTCCTGTGATCCCTGATCTCATTCTGTCCCTGGTCCTCTCTGTCCCTGTGGTCACATTGCAGTGTTAGGTTTGGGGTCTCGGGGTGAGTGGGCTGCGGGAGTCACCTCCCTCTCAGAGCCTTGGGGTCCTCTGCGGAATGGGGCATGGTGGCCCCCCCCACCCCACAGTGCTCAGCATGGTAGCTGGCCGTCCCTCTGTGCCTCCGTGCGTCCACCCGGCGCGGGGCAGGGGCGGGGCGGGGCACACACAGGGCTCTTTGTGCCTGGGCTGCCTCATTAGGAGGCGGCCCCCGTCACCGGGCCCAGAGCAGCTGAATTAATTAGCTGGGAGCCTTCCCGCTTGGCTAATTGTGCCGGAGACGCCGTCGTCACGGCGGGTGGGATGCAGGCGACCATCATCCAGCCGCAAAGACCTCAGTCCCCTGGGCCGGGTCACCTGCCACGTCACCCCCAGCTTCTCTGTGCCTCAGTTTCTTCAATCGGGGCGTGCCTGACGTGAAGGCCCCTGGGACCACAGAACTCACAGATGTGCCTTTTGCAAGGGGAAGAGGTTAGGAGATGACAGAGCCCCTGCCCTGGCCTGGGGCAGGTGGGGAAACTGAGTCACATGGAGGCAGAGCTTGCCAGTGGAGGTTTCACAACATTTGACTGGATCCTGAGGCCCGGGAATTCCACCATGCTCAGGTGTGTGCTGGCCAGCGGTGTCCCCGGAGCCAGCCATCCACAAGCCCTGTCTCCTCCCTCCATCCTCCCAGCTGCCCCCTCCCAGCCCTAGGTGGGCTGTTGCTACTTCCCAGAGAGGGAAACTGAGGCCCATGGATGACTATGAAGGATACGGGCCCTATAAAATGCTCATCCCAAGGCCTGATCCCAAAACGATGCACATAACTAATGAATCAGGTTAGCAGCTTTGGGGACCCCCCGACATTCCTCAAAGCTGCACCCCCCTCCCCTGTAGACTCCAGACCCACCTCTAAATTGTTATTATTTTATGATTATTATTACTATTATTTGAGGCAGGGTCTTGCTTTGTTGCCCAAGCTGGAGTGCAGTGGTGTGATCATAGCTTCCTGCAGCCTCCACCTTCCGGGCTCAAGCCATCCTCCCACCTCAGCCTCCACCTTCCGGGCTCAAGCCATCCTCCCACCTCAGCGTCCCGAGCAGCTGGGTCTACAGTTGTGCACCACCACGCCGAGCCAGGCTGGAGTGCAAAGGCACGATCTCAGCTCACTGCAACGTCCGCCTCCTGGGTTCAAGGGATTCTCCTGCCTCAGCCTCGTGAGTAGCTGAGATGACAGGTGTGCACCACCTCACCTGACTTTGTGTTTTTTTTTTTTTTTTTAGTAGAGACGGGGTTTCACCATGTTGGCCAGACTGGTTTCGAACTCCAGACCTCAAGTGATCCGCCCGCCTTGGCCTCCCAAAGTGCTGGGATCACAGGAGTAAACCACCACGCCTGGCATCCACCGCCAAATTAGGAATGCAAAAGTCTCCTTCAAGTAGGGCAAGGCCCCCACATACAGACACACGTGTTTGAGGTTTATGCTCATTTTATTATAAAAAAATACAGAATCCAAAGTGGATTGTGACGGGAGAGGGGAGGCCCGGTCGCCAGCTCCAGGCCTGGCAACGCGGCCCGCCCCGCCGACCCCCTACAAAAGCCCTCTGCCCACCCACCACCACCAGGCGTGCCTCGAGCCGCCGGCCGGCAGCCGTACACAATATATATTTATATATAATATATATAAAACACAGAATCAGGAAAGGCGGGTAGAAATATGAAATCCGTATAAATGCGTTGTTTCCTTCATTAAAGTGTCTTCGGGGAGGTGTTTCTTGTTTTTTGGTTCCCTCCCTTTCGTCCTTTTTTTCTTTTTCTTAGAAACATTATCAGGTCACAGAGTCGAGGGAGGGGCTCTGACAGACGAAACGAGCTTATTGCAAAGTGCAGCTTCTACTCTAAAAGTCCACCCCACCCCCCCACCAAAATAAAAGACCCCCTAAGAAGGGCTGAAGAAACATAAATGGTCCAGTCCGTCCTCAGGAATACATGGAAAATAAAATCACAGTTTGCACTTGCTGGCTCTATTTACAGGACTAGAAGGTCTTCTCGGCCTCGGAGAGGACCGTGTGAGGCGGTGGGGACGGGTAGGGGGCTGTTTGCATCGGCCTAAGACATGGGGGGACTGTGATTCCGAAGGGCCAGCGCCCTGGGGCCAAACACTGGCTGGGAGGAAATTACCAGGAGGATGCGGGTGGGCGATAGGGTATGAGGGCCCCCCAACCACGATTAGGGGCGCTCACCATGCACCCCTTCCAGCTCGGACTCACCCAACCTGGAGCACCACGGAGGACCGTGGTGGGCTGCAGCCAGAGTCCCACAAGTGGGGTGCAGAGCAGAGAGGAGCAGCTGTGTTCCCGACCCCACGTTCTGCGTTCCCCTCCCCCAGGCCGGGGCACAGGGACCCCGCCCCGCTGCAATGGCAGGGAATAAATTAAATTAAAACTCAAGTCTTTTGATCCAACCATGAAAAATACACTTAACAAAAAATCGCCAAGAGGTTCCCGGGTTCTCCGACACCCCAGAGGAGATGGCTTGGCCAGGGGCTGCATCAACACCCCAGCCCCTCGGGCCTCAGGGGGGCTCTTGGTCCTCCCTGAGGGCTGGTCCTGGGGCGGGTGGATGGCCCCTGCCCGGCGGGGGCAGCACCAGTGGAGGGAGAAGCAGCGTCTCTATTTGGTCTCAGAGGCGGGGGCCGCAGCTGGGTCCGGAGGGCCGAGGTCAGGCGGTCCAGGTGGGCCCGTCCAGGCAGGGCCGACATCCTGCGAGGCTGGGACTAGGAACCCAGGAGGGTCCAGAGCAGGGGGATGGTGCTGAGGAAGAGGCGGCAGCCGCCTAGGCTGCTGCATGAGTTATTGCTGGTGAAGATCGGCTCAGGAGGCTCGTACAGGGTCTCATCTGGCGGTGGCAGAGAGAGCATGCTCAGCGGCGGCCCGAACCCCACTCGGCTGCTCCCGAGGTGCCGCCCAGCCTCAGGGTGCACATCTGCCCAACGGGCTCAAAACCCCACCAGACAGGCCCTCGGCTCCCTCTTGGTGCCATCCCTGATGCCCACTCCCCGGGCAGTCACTTGGCCTCAAGTGGGGGACCTGGCTGTTGAATTCAACATTCACTCTTTAATCTTTTTTTTGCATTATTATTGTTATTGTTGTTGTTGTTATTATTATTATTATTATTTGAGACGGAGTCTCACTGTTGCCAGGCTGGAGAGTAGTGGCACTATCTGGGCTCACTGTAACCTCCACCTCCCGGGTTCAAGGGATTCTCCTGCCTCAGCCTCCTGAGTAGCTGGGATTACAGGCACACGCCACCACGCCCAACTACTTTTTGTATTTTTAGTAGAGACAGCGTTTCACCATGTTGGCCGGGATGGTCTCCATCTCTTGACCTTGTGATCCACCTGCCTCAGCCTCCCAAAGTGCTGGGATTATAGGCGTGAGCCACCGCGCCCTGCATGCTTTGTTTTTTTTTTTGTTTTGTTTTGTTTTGAGACGGAGTCTCGCTCTGCCGCCCAGGCTGGAGTGCAGTGGCCAGATCGGATCTCAGCTCACTGCAAGCTCCGCCTCCTGGGTTTACGCCATTCTCCTGCCTCAGCCTCCCGAGTAGCTGGGACTACAGGCGCCGCCACGTCGCGCCCAGCCCGGCATGCTTCACCCAGGCTGGAGTGCAGTGGCGTGATCTCGGCTCACTGCAGCCTCGGCCTCCTGGGCTCAAGTGATTCTCTCACCTCAGCCTCCCAATGTGCTGGGATTACAGGCGTGAGCCACTGCGTTCAGCCAACCTTCACTCTTGAAGTTATGACATATTTGTAAGATGGGGAAATCGAGGATGGGGCAAGGCAGGGCAAGATGGGGAAACCCGAGGCCCCCTGTCCTGGCTCTTCTGAACCAGGTTCTGTGGTTTTAGGACACAGGGGTGGGGGCCTGGATCCTGCCCGTTCCCCTGAGAACTTACTGGTGGGCCGCACATACACCTTCAGTCGTAGGCAGGGCCGGTCCACAGCATTAGGAGGCGTGGCCGCTAGAAGAGAGGGGTTGGGGATGAGTGGGGAAGTGGCTCTTGGTGCCTGAGACCTCCTGGGGCTGTACTCCCTTCCCCACCTTGGTGAATCAACCCTAACCCCAGGTGGAGAGCCACCCATAAAACTCCTACTTGCACATCAAAGCCCCAGACACAATGCCCCCTGTTTCCCAGCAATCTTCTGCACATTTGCCCTGCCCCTCCCTCTATCCAATCCTGACTCCAAAACCTGGGAGTGTGTGTGTTTTTGTTCTGCTCTGCCTCACCCCAGGGCAGCACAGGGTGAGCTCAGAAAATGATGTATTTGTTTTCAAGCAATCAGCAAAGAGGTGATGTATTAATAGCCAAATGATTGACCTGGGTTCAAATCTCTGCCCTCTGAGAGCCTGTGGACAAGTCGCTCCCTCTCTGGGCCTCGCCTGGCAACACAGAGTCTCTGGGAAATTGTGTGTGTGTGTGTGTGTGTGTGTGTGTGTGTGTGTGTGTGTGTGTGTAATGGAGTTTTGCTCTTGCCACCCAGGCTGCAGTGCAATGGCATGACCTCAGCTCACTGCAACCTCCGCCTCCCGGGTTCAAGTGATTCTCCTGCCTCGGCCTCCCAAGCAACTAGGATTACAAATGTGTGCCACCATGCCTGGCTAATTTTTGTATTTTTAGTAGAGATGAGGTTTCACCATGTTGGCCGGGCTGGTCTTGAACTCCTGACCTCAGGTGATCCGCCCGCCTCGGCAGCCCAAAGTGCTCGGATTACAGGCGTGAGCCCCTGCATCTGGCCGTGAAAGATTATTTCCATACGGTTCTTATGCCCAAAATTCCAGCATCACTGCCCCTGCTTCTGGGCCCACAGAAGCCTCCTGGCGTGTAGTGGGGGCGTCCGCAAGCATCAGGAGAGGAAGAAAAGGACGCCTGAAGCCAGGGCCACTGGGGTGTGCACGCGTGTGGACAATTGAACAGGGGTAGGTCCACGTGCACGCACACATGGATGTGGTCTTGCTGCCTCTGCCGGGCCCAGGGCGCCCAATGGCCTGGCACTCATGGCCACCACCTCTGCCTGCCCCCTAGAAGCCCCTCACACTGGAAGATGAAGATAAAAAGCACATAATAAAATAACATTCGTCACAGAGATAGGACGAATAATTACAATAATTATCTTTATGAAACTGCCGTCTCAGAAAGAAAACATAATTTTCTTATATTATGGGGACTTAATTTAAACACCTTCCCCCACTCCCCGACCCGCTTCTTCCTTGAATTAAAAGGGAAAAATCCAACTAGAGCAGAGAAAGGAGACAATGGGGCCTTGTAAAGTTTAATTTCACACAGCAGGAGCTGGGTGTCAAGGCAGTGGTCCCCCTGCAGCCTGGGGACACAGACCTCAGATCCCCCACCCCACTCCCCATCCCTTAGGCCCTAAGATGCTGAGAAACCAGGGTCCCCACTCCACGGGAATCCCTCAGTCTCAGTGCCACGGCGGAAGCCACCAGTGTGACGCCATCATCTCTATTTCGGGTGGGCAGTGGCTGGACCCCACATTCCCCACCAAGGTCACAGATATCATGGCCAAGCAGGACCGGGACTCTGAATGGCGCTGCTGTGTTCCCCACCTTCCGCTGGTCTTTCATGGGGACGAAAAGGCCACCTTGGAACCCTCTGATGTGCAGCAGGGACCAGCAGCCTCCCTAAGCCCGGCCCACCATGGGGTCCTGCAGGTGTGAAACTCTCCAAGGCTGCTGCTACCCAACCTTCAGATGAAGAGCCCACAGTCCTCAGGGATTCTCCAAGCCTGGCATGAGTCCCAGGGAGATGCGGGGGTGGGTGCGGGGTGGGGAAGACCTGGAGACCCCTACCCAGTCTGGGTGCGGCTGGTGCTGCAGAGGCCCTGTGGGGTTTTTTCTTCTTTTAAAGACAGGGTCTCACTCTGCCATCCAGGCTGGAGTGCAGTGGAGTGACCAGAGCTCACGCACTCCAAGCAGCCCTCCCACCTCAGCCCCCCGTACAGCTGGGACCACAGGCCCAAGTCACCATGCCCGGCTGACTGGTTTTATGTTTTTGTAGAGAGAAGGTCTCCCTAGGTTGTCCATTATGGTCTCAAACTCGTGGCCTCAAGTGATCCTCCCGCCTAGGCCTCCCAAAGTGCTAGGATTGCAGGAGTAAGCCCCAGCACCCAGCCTAGCTGTGGCTTCCACCATGCTCCCCTCCCCTGCTGGGCTCTGGACGCCTCAGTTTCCCTCCTCAGTGGGCTGGGGCGCGGGCACCCTGGTCTTGCTGTCGGGAAGGTGAGACAGGTCTATTGGTCCAACCACCAAGTGGTCTGAGCTGTAGGCCCAAGGTCACAATAGTGCAGCCTCAGTCCCCCTCCAAGCCTGTTTCCCCATCTGCAACGAGGGACGAGGACAGTCCTGGCCTCCCAGGATGGTTGGGAGGATGGCGGGTCCATCATGCACTTGACACCTTGGGGGTCAGTGGCCAGCGCCGGCCGCGTCCCCACTCCGCTGGCCCCGCCCACTCCCCGCCCCACCGCGGCCCCGCCCACCCCGCGCCCCGCCCACCCTACCACGCCACTCCCGGCGTCCCACCCCGCTGCCCCGCCCACTCCCGGCCCCACCCCGCGACCCCCTTGGCAGCCCGGCCCGACCCCATTACAGATGTAGTAATACTCGTGGCCGGGCCCGGAACTCGCAAGCCCCAGGGAGAAGGCGTGAAAGAGCTGAAACTTCTCCGAGAACTTTGAGCCGGGCCCCGGGGCGCGCGGCCGCGTTGCCACTCCCAGCCCGCTTTGAAGCCGCGCTGCGGCGGTGGTTTCGCAGGGGAGGCGTGGCCTTTTCGCCGTTGAACCATGTACAGCAGTAGTGCCTCCATGCGCTCGGCCGGGCTGGCAGCGGCCGCCCCGTAGGTGCGGGCCAGTAGATGTTTCCAGGTAGTCGCTTGATGCTCACCCTCCACCGTTGTAGCCCCCGCCGTCGTCCCCCTCGCCTGCCGTGCGAACCTGGCGGGGACGGGCGGCCAGAGGTCAGCCGCCGGGAGCGAGGAACGGGACACGCGGTCAGGGTGGCGCGGGGAGGGCCGGCGGTCAGGGAGCACGGGGGGATGGATCAGGGTGCCAGGATCAGGGGTCAGGCGAGCACGGGGATGGTCAGGGCTGCGCCAGGGTGGCCGGGGTCAGGGACAAGGGAGCACGAGGGACGGGTCAGGGTGCGCGGAGAGGGCAACGGGGTCAGGGGACAGCGTGCACGAGGAAGTCAGGGCCGGCGGAATGGGGGGGTAGGGTCAGTTCGCAAGGTGGACTCATGCCTGGGCGCCCTGAATGGCTGATAGCGCGCCAGCAGGTGGAGTGCACACCCCGGTCACGCGCGGCTTCTAAGGTGGCAGTCAACGGTCTCGTTGCCTGGCACTGCCCCCTCCCACTCCTGCCCTCAGTGTCCCCAACAGCCCCTGATTGGCAGCGGGCCAGCCAGCCGAGGTGGCGTTGTCCAGGCAGGGACATCTGGACCCCTGGGTGCAAAGGGCCGGCGTGGGCGCGTTCCGCACTTCCGGGCCTCCTGGCACAAGCGTCTCTCCACTGAGAATTCCCTCTCCAGACACTTAGCATCTACCTAACATGCTGTAACTCTGTTGCGGCCTTCTCCAGGCAGGCCCCCAGGCCCTGCTTTCCTTCTGCACTCCTGCCTGTTTGAGAAGGGGATGGGGGCAGGAGGTGGCGGGGCACAAGTAGGGCCGTTCCAGCTTTGCTCTGGGCAAGCTCTGCCCACCCTGCCTCAGTTTCCCAAAGGAGAATGGGGTTGATGTGAAGATATCCCACACCCTCCTCTCAGCACACCCCCCCAAAGTTCCACGCCACCACCCCGCAAGCCCCCACGAGTTCCACCGCCGCCGCACCAGTTTGGAGGCATCCTGGGCTCCACTCCCAGCCCCAACACTGCCCTCCTGTGTGACCCTGTGAGCCCCACACCACCCCCCTCCTATCTAGAACCCAAAAACCTCCTGAGCTCCGAGCCCCGGAATCCAGTGGCCTCCTGGTCTCCCTCCTGGGTGCCTGCACTCCTGACACCTCAGTCCCCTAGCCCTGCCTCCAAGCCTTTACCCTGAGGTCCCCCAGACACAGCCCGCAGGCCCCTACCTCCAGGGAGCCCCCTGACCCAGCCTCGTCTGTGAGGATAGAGGTCAGTCGAGGGAGGGACCGGCGGCTCCCCTTCCCTTACTGCCTCAGGCGATGGTGGCAGGAGTCCTTAGATCTTCCGGCTGTGTTCCCCAGGGTCCCTGTCATGTAACCGGCGGCCCAGACCAAGCGGGGCACCAGGGGGGCCCTGAGAGGGGCTCATTAGCACATAAAAGACTTGAACAGGCCGGGCGCGGTGGCTCAAGCCTGTAATCCCAGCACTTTGGGAGGCCGAGACGGGCGGATCACGAGGTCAGGAGATCGAGACCATCCTGGCTAACACAGTGAAACCCCGTCTCTACTAAAAATACAAAAACTAGCTGGGCGAGGTGGCGGGCGCCTGTAGTCCCAGCTACTCGGGAGGCTGAGGCAGGAGAATGGCGTAAACCCGGGAGGCGGAGCTTGCAGTGAGCTGAGATCCGGCCACTGCACTCCAGTCCGGGCAACAGAGCGAGACTCCGCCTCAAAAAAAAAAAAAAAAAAAACTTTAAAAGGGGGGGAAGGGGGGGCCCCCCCCAAAAAAAAAAAAAAAAAAAAAAAGACTTGAACAGGGAGGAATGGGGGGTCCCCCACACCGCTCCTGCCTCCTCCCTCCCTGCACAGGCAGGGGAAACTGAGGCCCCATCAGAGTTGGCAGCACGTGGGCGCAGGCTGCTCCAATCCCGGCCCTGGCACTGCCTCTGGGCCTGGCACAGCCGCAGCCACCCTGGTCTGCAGGGGTGAGTCCACCACCGGCCCCACGCCGGGTGCACTAATTGGCACAGCAGCTCGAGAGAGGTTGGTGGAATTATCAGATGGCATTGGCCCGGCCCCCCGCCACCCTGAGATGCCGCGCCAGGTGGGGCTGAGGGTTCCTGGGTCTCCAGGGGTGAGAAGGGGCAGGCAGGCCTGCTCACTCGCACCTCAGTTTCCCCACTAGTGATCCGGCATGAAGATCTCCAGAGCAAAGAATTTCAAGGCAGGGGGGGCGGAGGCGGTGAAGTCACCCTCCAGCCCTTCCCTACCTGGTTGGATTCGTCCAGGGACGGACAGCTTCCCGGGCCTCCTTCATCATCCCTGTGGGCCCAGCACAGAGGACAGTAGGAGGGGGTGTTGCAGGGAAATCTCCCCAGGGAACCAGGCTTGGGGGGCAGGGGTCCGTCCAGGGCTTCGGAACCTTGCAGTTCTGGGCTAGGGTCTGGATTTCAGCCCTTGGGTCTCGAGGCCCATTCTCCTCTCAGAGGCTCCCTTTCCCCTCTGTGCAAGAGGATGGTCCTCCCGGCTGTTGGACACTCGGGGTGCGTCCGCACAGATGCGGGGGCAGCCCCCAAACAGGCTCAGATGGAAACGGCTTGACCTTGGCCCACCCCTCGGGCTACCCCATTGGCCGGCCGGGCACAGGCGTCTCATTGACCCGCTGGCCCCTCGGGCACGATCGATGCAGAAGCTGCTCCAGCCTTTTTGAAGTCATTTTCGTTCCTGCCCAGCCCAAGTGAAAGCCCATTGATCAGGCAGTCGATGGCAGCCAGGCTCAGCTCCCACCTGGGACTGCCCACACCCAGGTCACCCTGCAGGGGAGGCCTCCGTGGAGGAACCACAGGGACGTCTGGGCTCCCCACCGCCCTCTGGCCTCAGTTTCCCCTCCTGTCCTAGCAGTGATCCCCAGGGAGCCACATTCAACCCAAAAAAGGAACCTGGCTCCTAGCAGGAGGCTTCGTGAGACAGAGCAGCCTCGGAAGGTGGGCCCACAGCACTAGCCCTGTCGGTCCCCCTCCAGCCTCTTGGTTCCCCAATGGTGCCTCCTTCCCCGGCGTCTGACACCACCGTGTTCTCTCCTCCCGTGTTGCCTTCGGTAAAACGTCAGAGACCAAGGCTTCTGTGTGGCTGAGCGGCCGGGTGCCGAGGCCCCTCCAGGATGCAGCGAGGGTCTGCCAGGGCCCAGCCTCCCCATATCCCAAGCTCGCTCCTCTGAATGCAAAGCAGACCCTGTAACACGTCGGCAGCGGCTCAAACCCCTCCATCCATTCTTGATCCTCAGAATAAAATGTACACCCCTCCAGGCCTATATGGCCCATCCGCTCCACCCTCCTCATCCTCCTCTCTCCAAGACTCCTCCCTTCCAGCCACACCAGCCTCCCAGCTGTTCCTGTTCCCACTGCCTGCAGTGCTGTTCCCTGTGCCCCGCCCCATATCACATCTGTTCCTTTACAGGGTTTGCTGTCTGAATCCTGGACCCTGAGGTTGGCCTCCTCTGTCCCTTCCCCAGGGCCCTACACAGGCCCTGCATACAGTGGCACTCAATATGTGTTTCTTGCCTGAACGAGTGAATTAAAAAGGTCAAAAGGTGAGGACTTTGAAATGCCAGAGTTGTCGGCAGCAGCCCGCAGGTGTGTGTGTTGGGGGGCAGGTCCTAGGGGAACCCCCACCCCCAGCTCTGGCTGCTGGCGTGGGGCCATTTTTTTCCCTTTGCGTCTCTGAAACAGTGGCGGCCTTGCTGTGTTGGCGTTCCCAGTTCCAAGTTGGCGAGCGAGCCTGAGGCGGGCGCGTTGCCCCTGTTCAGGGTGGCGCCTGCAGCGGGGAGGGGGCCCCCACCCCAAAACTGCGCCTGGGGAGAGGCAGACAAAGCCTTAGCTTCCTCCATTAGTGATAAAGTCTCGATATGCAAATCCTCTCTGGGAGCAGCAGAGATAGACTGAAATTCTCACTAAGGGGTTAATGACTGAATTGGGATTTTTCCCAGACAGAGCGGGGTGGCAGCTTTTACTCCTCCGGGTTCCCTCTGCCGGCCACACCTTCCCCCCACGCTTGCTCAACCTGCGGGTGCCAAAGTCCACGCCTCCAGGCAGCCCTCCAGGCCCCAGGCAGAGCCTCACCTAGGCAGAGCCTCACCTAGGGAGAGCCTCACCCTGCTGCCCACCCGGGCGGGCCTCCCAGCTGTCACCCGCTTCCAGCAAGCGGCCTGGAGCTAATTAGCTCCAATCGGGCAATTGTCAAGTCATTAGACGCTAATAGCTAAGCGACTAATTAGGAATCTCACCCAGAACTGGGTTGGGGGTGGGCTGGGCCGCCTTCCAGGACTGGAAACTGAGGCAGCGGTGTGGCCAGCAGCCAGGACCCCGTTGGGTGGGCAGGTGGACGCCTGCGCCCGTCCCCATCTCTCTTCCAAGGTAGAGAAGCTCCCGGGGAGGCCCAGGCCGGCCAGATGAGCAGGCAGTCCGGGTCCTGAGGCCCAGCGTGGGGCTGAGGTCGCCCATCCCCTCCTGCCACCCCCAGCAAGACCTGCTGGGATGACAGCACCCACACCAGCAACCACACCTGGCTTTTCCAGGAACAAAAGAGATGTCCCCCGTGACTGAGGTCTGGCGCTTTTCCTCCTGCCCAGGACCTGGGTGGGACCTGAATGGAAATCAGTCCCCAGGATGGTGCAGGGTCTGCCTGAGAAAGGACAAGTATGGCCTTGTGGTGCATGAGGGTAAACTGAGGCAGGGCCCTAGAAATGAAGCAAAAGAGGAAAAATGCAACCGGAGGGAAAGGTAGACCGGGCAGGGTCGGCCCCGCCTGGGCCTCCATCACCGTGGGCGTGGGTGGCCCCGGTACAGAGTGCAACGGGCGCAGTTGCTGTCAGTCACCCGCCTTCTGGCCCCTCCCAGGGCTGTTCCTGGCTCCCCTGGGCCTGCCCCAGGTGGGGACACCTGGACTGTGCCCAACTTCCGGGTGGCCTTGGGTGAGTCACCATCTCTCAGGGTCTTGGCTGCTCTGTCCATAAAGTGGGGACCACCGACTCACAGGGCAGGCGGACGAGGGATGCACGGAGGTGGGGGGGCATGCCACTGAGTCTCTTGGCCAGACCTCACACCAGCCTGGTCTGGGAGCAGGCGTGGCACGAGCCCCCCCACCAGGGCCGGCTCGGCCACAGAGTTCAAACGCCTGCTTGAGGTTAAAGCAAAAACCCCGCCGGCTCGTCTGGTCCTCCGCAGGCTCCCAGCCGTGTGTCTGGGGCGACGGGTACGGTGGGCACAGGGACGGGAGGGGCTCAGCCCTTCCCCTAGCAAGGTACAAAGCCCAGCTTTCCCTGAGGACCCATCTGCAAAAGAGGCTGGTCCCACACACAGGACCGCGGGGCAAGGCCTGGCGCATCCTGGTTCCTGAGGAGGAGAGAAGCCATGTCCCAGGGAACACACGGCCACCGGGGCAGGACCCTCGTGGATGACAAGGTGACCACCAGCTCCACAGAAACGCTGCCATCCAGACCCCCATGAATGCACAACCCTCTGCCTCCGCTGTGACCCTGAGGGACCCACGTTGGGCCGGTCCCCTGCAGACCTGTGGAGACGTCAGCCCAGAGACGGGGGGAGGTCAAATCCCACTGCGTTCATGACCCCCCACCACAGAGCCTCTGTTCCCTTCTCTGCAAACTGAGGCCGCCCAGGGAGGCCCGAGGTGGAGGCGGACGCCTGGGCCACTCATGGCACCCCAGGATGCGCAGAGATGGGGCAGACAGAGACCAAAGAGACTGTGAGACAAAGAGACCATGGAGCCTCGGCGGAAACCTCCTCCCCACCACAGGATCTGCCTCGGTTTCCCTTCTGGGGAGGGGACGCTAAACCCCTGGGACCACCCTCAGGCCTTTGCCCGTGCACTCCAGGCCCTATCAGACGAGCTGCACCCACCGCAGGGCTCCGTCACCCCTGCTTCACGGAGCAGGCCTGGGGACTCCAGGCTGCTGAGCCACCTGCCCGACGTCACAGCCAGTCTGGGCACCCCACGGCCTCCAGGACCCCATCCTCAGACCCCGAATCCCCCAGGCCCACCACCCGGCTCTCCTAGCCCCCCAGTGCCGAGTGGACCAGCTTCCCTCAAACAAAACAAAAAACCCTCATGCAGCAAAACACGGCATCACCCCCTTCGAAGCTGCCTCCCCCAGAGGCCGAGGGATGCCGGCGGAGCCACGGGGAGCAGGATGCCACATTGACCTCGGCCCTCTGCCGGGGGGGCAGCTCCTCCCTCGGGGACCGAGCCCTCGCCCAGGTCACCGTTTTCCAACTGGTGTTTGAGGGGAGCCCAGCTGCTGTTCACACCTGAGGGCCACTGGGTCCGTGGGGAACCCCAGGAGGGTGGCCGAAGCCCAGAGATGCCCGGTGTGGGCAGGCGCCCACCCAGTGCCCGCAGCCCAGTCCACATGGCTGCAGATTTCCAATAAGAAGGTGAGGACTCCCGGGGACCGCAGGCCCCTGCGTCCACCCTGCTCTGAGGTTCAATGGCCGTCTGCACTTGGGCCCTGGTCCCATCCCCAGGGGATGGAGAAGAGGTAGGGCCAGCATCGGGGTTGCTGTGGACTGTGCCAGGGCCACCACTGCCCCCACACTGCAAGCCCTCTGACAGCCAGTGCTGCCCCCAGGCAGACACGCTTACATGCACCCCACACACAGACACGTACACACACCTGCACTCCATGCAGACAAAATGCATGCATGCCACAGGCAGACACGCACAGGGACCTCGGACACTGCAGACGCTCTGTGTACGGACACGCACATGCAAACACGGGTGCCATACACAGGCACACTCATGCACACACACATGCACCTCATATGCAATCACGCAGACACGTGCAAACACGCCAGAGCTGTGCCCTGTGGCTTCACGCAGCCTCCTGCCACACACAGACACATGTAACCTGCAGCCGGCTATGACTCCAAGGCGTACCTGCACACCACCTCCTCCCCCGCCCCACACGCAAACACACAGGAGCAGCCGTGGGAATGCACACGCGGTGTCGTGAGCAGGGCAGGTGAGGGCAGCTGGCCAGGTCCAAGCCCCGGACGCCCCAGCCCAATGCGGCCTGGCTGGGAACAGGCCCAGAGACGCCTAGCTGCCAGCTCAGGTGTATCCAGCCTAGGTGGGGGGTGGGTCGGACAGACGCTGTGCAGTCACCAGTGGGGGTGGCAGGGCCGGCTGGCCAGACCACCGAACGGGGCCCCACCTTATAGCGGCTCGAGGAGGTGGGTGCGGGGCCCCCTGGGTGCAGGCAGCGCACCTCACAGCAGGGAGGGTGTGATGTGGAAACAGACCAGTTATTGCCTGGGCACAGGTGCCAGGCCAATGGGCAGAAGGGGCAGCCGGTGATGCTGCGGCACTGCCTGGGCCTGCGGGCCCATCAAGCACACGGAAGCACACGGTCCCGTGGTGCCCACGCTGCTGTCTGCCCCCCATCGCAGCCGCCCCCATCTCCCAGTGCCTTTCTGTAGGCCGCTCTCAAAGACTCGGGGTCCCTGCATCCCCCACACATCTGCCCGACCCCATCATCCCTCCCTGGCCAGCCCAGCCTCATACAGGCCTGCTGGCTGATGCCACTCCTCTCCCCAGGCCGATGCCCCTCCACAGAGTCCCCTTGGATACGGAGGCCCAGCGCCACCCCCTGCCATGCCCGACACCCCGCCACGCAGGCACAGGTCACGGGTAGGTGCCCTGGACACCAGATCTGATAACTGCAGAGACCCCCGATGTCGGCAACGAAGCCCCGATTCTGGCCGGATCCCGGCTTCCCGGGAAGGTGCTCACCCAGCCCTGGGCCCCACTGCAGGGTGTCAGCTCCGTTCCCAGCAACCCTGGACACCGCAGGCAGGAGAGGAAGGAGGAGGCAGCCCTGGTGCTGCCCAGGTCGGCTGTTCAGACCAGCAAGGCCGTTCTCTCGGGCAGCAGTCTGAGCTGGGCAACCAGGTCAGACCCGGAGCAACAGGAGGTGGCTGGGCCAAGCCAGGCATCGGGGAGGCCACTTCCTTCCCCCGGCCGGGGGTCCTGCCCACAGCCTGCAGCCTGCAGCCCTGTGGCAGGTGGGGCAGCAGGGCGGCCCTGGCGACCCCCTTCTTCCCCCGGTTCCCGGGTCCTCCTGTGTTTGGCGTTTGCTAGAACAAAGGACAGGCCATGCTGGGGACGGGAGATTCCGCAGCTGAAACCAAAAACTTGGGCCAGGGAAGCGCTGCCCGCTGGACTCCCCGCACGGCCAGCGACAGCCTTAATCAAACCCACATGTGACCAGCACAGTGGGCGGCTCAGGGACCCGCTCTGAGGTGGGCCAGCCATCTCCCAGTGGCCCAGGGTCCCTGCCCTCAGCCCCCAGGGGCCCGACCTGAGGCTGTCGACCATGGTGGGGGGTGGGCCTGTGCGTGTTCCCCACCCCCACGGCGGAACACGGGCCGCCCTTGTCCCCGAGCCCGCCTCAAAGAGGCCCGTTCATGCAACTTTCCTCCCGGGGACCGAGGACAGCAGGAGACAGCGGGGACAAGGAGGGATGGCGGGCTCCGGAGGGCGGCTGGGTCGGCACAGGAAGCGGCTGGAAAACGGAGAGAAAGTGACCAGTGGCAGAAGAGTGAGGGGGCCGCCTTGGCCCCTGATGTGCAGCTCTGCGTGCCTTGGGAAGACGGTGACACCCTGAGTGCTGGGGCTGACTCCCTCCAGAGCCCCAGGACCCCCAAAGCCCCGGCTCCCACGGGACCCCCAGGGAAGCCGCAGCCTGCCCCAGTCTTGGAGACCCTGGGATGACTCCGAGGGTTCTGCCGATGTCCAGGCCATGGCCAGGCCCCGGCAAACTTTTCTTGCTCTGACCAGCGGGGGCTTCTCCTGTCCCCCACATTGTGCCTGGCCCGGACCTGGTTCAAAACACGGTGGCCTGCGGCAGGCGGGTGGGGCATCTCGGCCGGGCGTGGCAGGCAGGGCACTGGGCCACCTGGGTCCCGCCCCAAGTCCCCCCTTTGCATGACCTTGAGCCAGCCCCTCATTCCCTCTGCACCTCAGTTTCCCGGTCAGCGCCCAGAGGACAGGAGAGGACTCCATTCCACTGCCCCTCCAGGGGCTGACCCCCAGCTCCCCCACCCCTCAGTCTCCTTTCAAAGCTGGGTCCTTGGCCCCCTGCAGTGAAGCAGATGCTGGGTCCCGAGGGAGGGACACTCCAACTTCCCCAAGTTCATCTGGGGACCTGCGGGCAGGACGTCCCCACAGATCCCTCGAGGGCCACAGTCCCCCACCTCCGGTGCCAAGGTCCCCAGAGATCCCCACCAAATGCGAAACCTAGAGGGCTCCCCAGAGAGGCGGGTGGATCAGGGGTCCCCCAAGTCCAGGCAGGCAACTCAGGGGCTACCCGGCATCAGAGGGTGTCAGAGGGGTTCCCCAAACTCCAGGAGACGTCAGCGCTCTTGGGGATGTGGGATGCGAGTCCCCAAAGTCCGCAGGGCAATGGGGCGCCACGGGGGAGGCAGGTGCGAAAAGGGTGAGTCCCCCAAACTCCGGGGGGCCGAAACTCCCTGGGGGGCTCCCTCGGGAACCGGGCGCCTGTATCCCCGAGGCGGCGCGCGCGTAGGGGNACCGCCGTGCCCCAGCCGCACGGGGACTGGGCCGGGGTCTCCAGCCTGCGCCCGCCCCTGCCCCGGCCCACCCCGTCGCAGGCTCATCCCCCGGGGCCTGCCCCAGCGACCCCGATTCTGCGCGCCCCCGGCCGGCATCCGCGTGGCCCGGTCCGCGGTCTCCGAGCAGCGGGGACGCACCCTGCCTCTCGCGCCCCCAAGTACTCCTCCCGGCCTGGCCCTGGGTCCCGGGCCTCTCACCTGCCCGGTTCCAGCGCTATCCGCAGCCTCACAAACCCCGACGCACGCGTCCCAAATCGGGCTCGGCCAACTCCAGCCTGTCTGCGGGGGTCCGGGCAGAGTTTCAGAGGGGCGCTGGCCAAAGTCCAAAGCTGCTCGTGCTGCGGCCTCCCTGGGGCCCTCCTGGGAGTCGCCTCTCCCGACCGCGCTGTTCCCTAGGGATGGAATAAGTCCCTACCTCAGCCCTAAGGGTGCCGGGCGCATAGTAGTTGGACAGGTGCAGAGTCTGAGCAGCTGGGGATGGGATCCAAGAAGCCCAGAGTGAAGCCAGTCTCCATGCAGGAATCCTGCAGCAGGGGAGGGCCGCTGCCCGGGGTCACAGCTTATGCAAGGGCCTGGGGTCTGATCTGTTTGGGGAATGCCCAGTGATTTCTCCTCCTGGGAGGCTGACACAGGCGAGGAACTGGGGTCCTGGCCTCTATTTTGTCTTTTTTCCAATCCAGACAGGGTCTGGCCATGTTGGCCCTGCTGGTCTTGAACTCCTGGGCTCAGGCGATCTTCCGGCCGCGGCCTCCCAAAGTGCTAGGATTACAGGCGCGAGCCACTGCACCTGGCCTGCCCTCTGTTTTTACCCTTATTCATGCCACAGCCTCCCTCACCAGACTCTTGAGCTTGTGGAGGGTACGCTGCCACCAAGTGCTGGCTAGACTTTACTGGCGACGCCCAGATCGTGTTGTAGCTCTCTAAGCTAGTTTCGTTCACCAGGCCCAGTGCAGGAGAGGGAACGGCAGTGCAGGCACTGACAGCCCTTGGACCTGAAGGTCCCTGTATGAGGCATTACCCAAACTCCTTGCAGGGACCGTGAGCCCAGAGATGGTCAAGCTAACCTGTGCCCCAGCAAGGTGGGGTGGGGACGGGACCCACCACCGCCCCACAGCACTGAGATGTGGTGGGCTTTGTCCTGTGTCTCCTGCAGCGTGCCCTCCTCCCCCCACTCCCCAGCAGGCCACACCACCCTTCTTTAATTCGGGCTGTGTCCTGTTGGGAAGTCCTTCCACTTTTTCTTCCTGTTAAAATCCTGCTCTTCCAGAAAAGTCTGTCCCACCCAGTGCTCTAGTGTCCCTGCCAGGACAAGGTTCTCAGTTCTCTGCCCTCCAGGGAGCTCAGCCCATTTGTTCTGAGCTCCAGGTCTCATCCGCTGACCCCACTACAGACGTCTCAGGCTGGCCGGGTGTCTCTTCAGTGAAGGGTGAGAACCTGTCCCAGGTGGTGGCTAAGGCAGGCCCTGAGTCACCTGCCAGGCCCTCTAGACAGACTCTCTCAGTGCCCCTGGAGTGAGGGCCTGCGGTTCTACCCACACAGGGCTCTGCGGCCCACGCAGGCTGGACAAGCGTCCCAGGAGGCTTGGTCTGGTCGGGCTCTTTGAGGGAGGGGGATGGCCACTCCCGGAGACGAGCACCTTCGGAGCAGAGGTGCGGCGGCTGCACCCCAGCACAGGACAAGGAGCCGTGAACCTGGGGTCTTGGCGTGCCTGGCCCCAGCATGCCACCCGGCAAAGGTGGGAGGTCTGGAAGCTTCCCTCTGCCCTGGGACCAGAAGCCTCCTCTTGCTTCAAGGGATCTCATGAGTGAGCAGGGGTGGGCTAGGGTTGGGAGGAGAGCATCTCTTCTCAAACTAGGACTGGGACCTGCACAGGTAGGAGCTGGAAGGGCACCACCTCCACCCAGGCATGACAGGGCCACTCATTTGCATGCAGGGGCCACCGAGGCGAGAGCCGCCACCACCGCCACCGCTGAGCGGATTTGAGCAGAAGCTCCGTTTTCCTTCTGTTCTTGTCTCTCTCTCAAGGTCAGAGCCCAAGCAGGGACGGGAACAAAGGCGGTGCGTCCCCCATTCAACCTCCCCGCGCCCGCTGGCCGCTCCTGGAGGAAGGACCTGGGGAGGGAAGGGGAGGGCATGGCGTCTCTGAAGCCTGGCCCCAGGGCCAGGCTGCCCTAGCAAAGCCCCGCCCGGCTGGGGGGCCACTGTGGGGGCCCAGGAAGCCCTGTTCCCTCCTGGGGCTGGGGGCTGTCCCAGCTTTGGGACGCGGCCGTGGCCGGAGATCACTCTAGAGTAAGCTTCCTGTGGAGCTGAGGGTCAGAGGTCAGGCTCACGCTGGGGACAGGGGTCAGCCAAGGTCAGGGTTTATCCAGGGTCGCCCTCAGTCCCCGGTCCAGAGCCAGTACAGGGCTTGATGGGGTCTGGCCCCACCCCCTGCTCTGCACTCCTGGGCCTGGGGTCTACCCGAACTTGGGAAGGGGTAGACTTGTCTAGCCCATGCCCGGCACCCGCTGCCCACTGCCCACAGGGCCAGGCCACAGGGCTTGGGATCAGCGTCTCGCAGCCCCTCAGCCTTCAAAGGCCGCGACGCCAGGAGAAAGCTAAAAATATGCGGGGAGAATTTCTCATTACAGAATAAATTGGACCCAGTCCGCAGCCTGCCCTGGTGCCAGCCAGCAGCCTTCAGAAGCCCCATCTCAGCCAGGCAAGGATCAGGCGGCAGGGGTCATGGGGCGCCGGGGGCTGGGCAGGTCATGGGCTCCACTCCGGGTGGGAGCCCGACCCCTGTCCATTGTCCCACCTGCGAAGCACGGAGCTGGGGTCTGCACTTTGCCCCAGGGGTCAGGGGCGTTTCCCCTGGGCTGGGTCACTGTCCTTGAAAATAAAAACGTATCCCTTTCTCCAGCGGGTAACATGAAAATCCCCAGCCCCGTCCAGCCATGGACCCGAGATTCCTGCAACCCCTGCAGCCGGTGGTGGAAGGGAACAGGCACACAGCCCTATTTCCCAGCTCACCCTCCTCCCCAGTTCCCACCCTTCCCACTCTCCTCCCTGCCTCCTCCCCTCCCTCCTCCCTTCACACCCTCCTCCCTCCTTCCCTTCACACCCTCCTCCCTCCTTCCCTTCACACCCTCCCCCCTCCTTCCCTTCACACCTTTCCCCTCCCTCCCTTCACACATTCCCCCTCCTCCCTCCCTTCTTCCCTCCCTCCTCCCCCTTCCCCTCCTTTCTTCCCTTCACACTTTTCCCCTCCCTCTTCCCTCTCTCCTTCCTCTCCTCCCTCCTCAATTCCTTCCCCCTTCATACTACCCCTCCCCTCCTCCCCCTTTTCCCACCTCTTCCCCTTATACCCCTCCCTCTCCTCTCTCCCTCTCTTCTTACACTTCCTCCCCTTCTACCCTCCCCTCCTTCCCCATTCTCTGCACCCTCCTCTCCTCCTCTTCCTCCTTCCCGCCTCCCTCCTCTCATCCCTCCTCTCCATTCATATCCTTCTCCTTCCCACTCTCTCCCCTCCCTCCTCCCCTTCCTCCTCCTTCCTCTCTCCCTCATCCTACCTTCAGGTCCAGGGCCTGAACACAGACCCATTCTCCAGTGTCCAGACACCACCAGCGTCCACAACTTCCCATACAAAGGAAATGTCCCTGCCCCCACCACTCGCTGTCCGGAGCAGGAGCCTCTGGCTCCCCACGGTGACTGAGGCCCCAGACTTCTCCCCACGGTGACTGAGGACCCAGACCTCTCCTCACAGAGACTGAGGCCCTCTCTCTACGGTGACTGAGGCCGCAGACCTCTCCCCAAGGTGACTGAGGCCCCGCACCTTCAGTTTTATGTAACTTAATGAAGAAACATGAAAAGCCACGTGTGGCTTTGTGTCCCACAGCAAACCACTGGGTGCTTCTCAGGGTCTGGCTGGCCTGGGACGGGGAGGTCAGTGGCCTCAATGTGGGGGCAGTGGTGGCTCAGGCCCCCCCCAGAGGAGATGGGCACCTGAGGGTGAGATCCCTGGAGGTGGGGAATCGAGGGTACGGGGGTCTCAGCACCCTCAGTTGCCTGCCAACCCCCAAGTGACTGATTTGGTGCACGGGGTCGCATCCCTGGGACACCCTGGCACCAGGGCGGCAGAGGAGCCCCGTTTTTGTCTCCCCAGGACGAACGTCAGGCCCCAAGCTGCGGGCACAAGCCGGCACCACAAGGAACCTGACACATCCAGCCCTCGAGGCCACGTCCCCAGCGCCCACCCATCCCTATTTCACAGGCAGAAAAGCCGTGCAGTGAGTCCACTGGACTCCAGCCTGGGCCGGACCCATTGCTGAGGCAGAGACCCCCACCCAGAGGCAGGGGTCTGATACGCTGCTTATCCAGTGGGCACACCGAGGAGCAAGGGTGGGGGGTGTGGGTCTGAGACACCCCCTGGCATGGGGTTAGGATCTCAGCAGGTCACACCCATGTGTGTGATTGCGTGTCCCGTGGGGCTGCAGACATCCCATCCGTGGGACTGTGTCTACAAAGCTGTTTTGTTGGTGCCTGTGCCCGCATGGGGGAGGTGGAGGATGCCACTGCCCACCCCCCAAACTCACAGGCACCTGCACATACACGCACTCCCACGGGCACACACGTGCGCACACACACACATAGGCCGAGCACCGGCCAAGACCTGGGGCCTTTCATCTCTCGCCGACAGGCCCCTTTCCGGCTCTTAGCCTGGGAGAACCCCTAACAGTGCATTAACCTTGGGGGGCTGCCAATTACTCTGCACCAACACGGGGCGCAGCGCGGCTGACGGGCCCTGACAGGCAGAGGGGATGGAGGCAGCAGAGCTCCTCTCCCTGCCCGAGGGGCGGCGGCGGCTGGGCTGGGGGCTGCGGCATGTTCTGACTCCGGATGGCAGAGCGCGGGTCTCTCCTGACCTCATTAGAGTAATTAATGTGCCTTTTGAAGCTGGTGAAAACGCTCAGAGCTGTGGGACGTGGGGCGCAGATCACAGGGTGGGGGCCGGGGCCGGTCTCTGTGCCTGTTGAAAGCACGTCCCAGAGGGTCAGACATGGAGACAGAGACGGACACAAAGTGAAGGAGGCAGATGGAGAGATGCGAACGGGAGAGTTTGGAGACAGACGCAAGGGCCAGACAGATGGGGAACAGCAGACCCCGGGGCATAGGTGTCACCTGCTTGTCCCCAGTCCCACACATAGGCCGAGCCAAGCTGCCCCCCCACCTGCAGTCTCGGGGGCCTCTCTCGGTCTGTGGCCTCACTTTGACGGTTGCTTCCCCAACCCTCCCCGCAGGATTCCCCTAAAGAACAGGTTGGGGTGGGCAGAGAGGACTTCCTGGAGGCGGCGGCTGAGGCCAGGGCGGAGAAGGACCCGGGGTACTGGAGGGGGAAGGTGAAACGTGAGCACGGTCTTGGCAGGGTCTGGTCAGATGGAGATGCCCAAGGGAGCAGATGGTACCAGGACAGGGGACCCTGGTCTGAGGGGGCGACAGCCCCTCCCAACCCTGGCAGCGGCACAGGCGGGGTCGGCAGGTCCGTGAGATGCACAAACCTGAGGGACTGCCCATCCCCTGGTGGACGTGGGGACACGGTGGGCTCAGGAAGTGGGGTGACAAATGGGCGGTGCCCGACCGGCTTTCCCACATGAAGGGTCAGGACCAGGGAGACAGCGAGGGGACCGGGCGGCCCAAGGCTGCCACCTGGTGGCGGCGGCTCCTCACGCCAGGGCAGTGGCGGCTCCAGCTAGGTTGCCTGGGGGAGACCTCAGGCTGTGGGTACCCACCTACCATGGTCTCTCCAAGACTAAACTCATGGGGGACAGGGGGACAGGCCAGAACTGGACTCCGCACAGACACACACCCGTGCAGGAAGAACAAGGCCCCAGGGAAGCTGATTAAGGCCCCAGGGAAGCCGATTAAGCGCCTTGCCGGGGATGGGGTCTCAGGCTCCACCTTCTACAGGAGACTGATGGAGGAGGGGTACCCGGCATGGGGGCCCAGGCCACGGGGAACTCCAGCCTCCTACAGCAAAGCTCTGGGACTCCCCGGAATCATTGCCAGAGGTATCCGTGAGGTGATATGGGGATCCTCCAGGGAAGGCCCCATGAGACCCAGGCTGAAGATGGCATAGAGAAGGGGGCCCTGCAGCAGGGGCTTTGACAGATGGAATACGAGTTTCCTCTAGGAAAAGAAGTGCTGACAGGCAGGGCCTGATCCTCACCTGGGGGCAAGGCTGGAGAACCCAAGCATGGTTGCAGACAGACCAAGGCTGGCTTGAGCCCTGCTCCACCACCCACCCCTACACTGGCTGCACCAGTATGCACGGGTCTGGAGGTGGCATGGGGTCAGCACCAGCTGCAGAGACATGGCTGCATTTATTGTTCCCAGCCCAGTGGGAAGGCGTTCCCAGAAAGGTCCCTTGGGTCACCTGCCCACCCAGCCTCGGTTCTGGGCTGCCATGCCCCCGCGGGAGCAGGGGAGAGACACAAGTCACAGTCAGGCAAGGGGGCCTCAGAGTCCTGGGCAGCAGCTGTTGGGGCCCCTCCGGTCTTCACCTGGGACCCTCGGCCAGGCTGGGGCCGCATCCAGGAGGCGAGGCTGTGTGGTCCGGCGGTAGGTGCAGGTGGCAGTAGGCAGGCAGGCTGCACAGGTTCCAAAAGGAGCTCTCGGGTTGGCACTGGGTGAGGCCAGCCCCAGGGCCAGCAGGGGAATGAGCGGTGGAGCGGGGGGTTGCTGGGCACTGGGGTGGGTCCCATCTCCTGTCCTTCCCTCATGGCCGCTGGAAAGGCCGCCTCCCTGGCTCAGCATCTGGAAGCAGGGGGTCAAGGGTGAGAGGTGAGGAGTGAAGGGCCCGCCCAGCCGGGCAGAGGCCCACCCAGGTCAGGTAGCAGCAGGCAGCCTGTCCAGGCCCCCTTGGCCCACCACGGCCCACCCTTCCTCCCCTGGCCTCCTGGGCCCTACTCAACTGCCCACCCTGGCGGAAGAGGCCCCCAGCCAGGAGGTAGAAAAAACCTGGGAGGGGTTCCCAGAATGGAGCAAGACCTTGGGGAGGGATCCCGACGCCACCCTCCCTGGGGCCTCGAAAACTCACACTGTCCCCAGAGGCCGCCCTGTCCCCTGGTCTCCCAGCCTCCATGCCTGCCACCCCTCAACAGGCCAAGGTCCCCCCAGCAGCCACACTGCAGCACAACACAGCCATCAATCCCTGCCCAGAACCCCGCTCACCCAATACCTGCCTCTACACCCAGGCCTACCCTTGGCCCGCTGACGTCTGCCCAGCCTCCGCCTCTGTCCCTGCTGTTCCCTCGGCCTGAGACACTCTTCCAGGAGCCAGCCCCATTACCTACCAGGGAGAGACCCTCCCTAACGCTGCCCGCTCAGAAGCATCCTATGGTCAATTTTGCACCTGACTTAGACCTCGTCTCAGGGAGGGGCCCAGATTGAGCATCCACTACCCTAAGCCCTGCAGCTGCTTTCCCGTCTTAAAGATACAAGAAGGCTGAACGCGGTGGCTCACGCCTGTGATCCCAGCACTCTGGGAGGCCAAAGTGGGAAGATCACCTGAGGTCAGGAGTTCGAGACCAGCCTGGCCAACATTGAGAAACCCCGTCTCTACTAAAACTACAAAAACTAGCCGGACATAGTGGTGGGCACCTGTAATCCGAGCTACTCAGAAGGCTGAGATAGGAGAACTGCTTGAACCCAGGAGGCGGAGATTGCAGTGAGCAGAGATCATGCCATTGCCCTCCAGCCTGGGCAACAAGAACAAAGCTCCGTCTCAAAACAAAACAAAAACTTAAGTCAGCTGCGGAGGCTATGCCTGCAATCTCAGCTCTTTGGGAGGCCCGGGCAGGTGGGCTACCTGAGGTATGGAGTTGGAGACCAGCCTGGCCAACATGGTGAAATCCATCTCTACTAAATACAAAAAGTTAGCTGGGCGTGGTGCTGGTGGGGTGTGCCTGCAATCCCAGCTACTTGGGAGGCTGTGGCAGGAGAACTGCCTGAACCCCGGAGGCAGAGGGTACAAGTGAGCTGGGATCGTGCCACTCCACCTCAAAAATAAATAAATAGGCCGGGCGCGGTGGCTCAAGCCTGTAATCCCAGCACTTTGGGAGGCCGAGACGGGCGGATCACAAGGTCAGGAGATCGAGACCATCCTGGCTAATATGGTGAAACCCCGTCTCTACTAAAGAATACAAAAAACTAGCCGGGCGAGGAGGCAGGCGCTTGTAGTCCCAGCTACTTGGGAGGAGGAGGCAGGAGAATGGCGTGAACCTGGGAGGCGGAGCTTGTAGTGAGCTGAGATCCGGCCACCGCACTCCAGCCTGGGCGACAGAGCCAGACTCTGTCTCAAAAAATAAAAATAAATAAAAATAAAAACAAACAAACAAATAAATAAATAATTTAAGTTAAAAAAAAAAAAAGTTGCAAATAGAGGCTGGGAGAAGGGATGAGCCCTGCCCAGGGAGGCCATGGCCTGACCACCGCTGTCAGCTGTGATTGTAGAGACCACTCCATTGCTTGCCCAAGTCACCGGATCCTGCTGAGTCTCCAGCCCAGCCTGCCCACGGAGGCCCCAGAGCTGGGGAAGGGTGCACACCATCTCAGATTGCTCGACTCAAAGACCGTCTCCTCATCGCTGTCCAGCGAGGCCATCTCAGTGGGGTCCTCGGTGTTGGCCAGGAGTCCGTATCGCCTCCGCTGCGGCTTCTTCAACCTGGAAGTAGGTCCAGGTATTGCCAATGGTCCCTCCCTGCCAACCCTGCCTCCTCCTTCCCTCAGGACCCTCACTGCCATCCTCTACTGGATCCTCCAGGCCTGCTGCAGACCTCCTTGGTTTTGCTCTGCCTGTTTCTTTCATGTCCTAATCGCCAAGTGATTACCACTCTCTCCCAAGGCGGTGACAGTCAGAAAACACGTGCCCTAGCAGGCCCTCCCATCTCCCCTGTGCCAGGACCCCAGAAGAGGCACGGTGATGTCACTCCCGTTGCACCGATGAAAAGACTGAGGCTCACACAGGGGTGAGACTTCGCCAAAGACAACAGAATGGAAGGCTGTCTCAGTGCCAAGCCACTGGTGGCCCCAGCAGCCAGGGAGGCAGGGAGGGTGCAGGGCACAGGCAGGGGAGAGCGCCCAGCAGGTGCTTCCACAGGAAGGGGCGTGGAGCACAGGGGAGGCTCTCCACAGGGCCCCTAAAAAGCAGCATAGCCAAGCACATTGCTCACATCTATAATGCCAGCACTTTGGAAGGCCGAAAAAGAAGGATCACTTAAGCCCAGGAGTTCAGATCAGCACGGGCAACATGGCGAGACCCCATCCCTACAAAAAAACTTATAAAAAATGATAAGCGGGCCGGGCGCGGTGGCTCAAGCCTGTAATCCCAGCACTTTGGGAGGCCGCGACGGGCGGATCACCAGGTCAGGAGATCGAGGCCATCCTGGCTAACATGGTGAAACCCCGTCTCTACTAAAAAATACAAAAAACTAGCCGGGCGAGGTGGCGGATGCCTGTAGAAACTACTCCGGAGGCTGAGGCAGGAGAATGGCGTGAACCCGGGAGGTGGAGCTTGCAGTGAGCTGAGATCCGGCCACTGCACTCCAGCCTGGGCGACAGAGTGAGACTCCGTCTCAAAAAAAAAAAAAAAAAGATAAGCGGCTTGACTTTGCCAGGGTGGTGATGGGGAGGGATAACGTCCTCGCTGTGTCGCTCCCACCCGGAAGCAGCAGCCACACTGGGTAGTCAGAAGCCCAGAGGAAACTGGGCCCACAGGCCAGGGAAGCCGGGGTGGCCTGACCAGGCAGAGGCCCCTGCTGTCCAGGGGCTGCCTACAGCTGGACCCGCGAGGGTCTGGGGACGCAGCCGCACCTCCCGGGCTGTGGGAGCACCCAAGGCGGGCACGTGGCCGACGCTGGCGAAGGCCCAGCTTCAGTGGGTAGAGGCACAAAGGAAAAGAATCGGGACTCCACGGAAGGGTCGCGGCTGCAGGCGGGAAGATGAGAGCGAGGACGGGCATTCGGCGACAAGGAGACAAGGAGGATCCCTCGCCCCGCCAGGGCCTGACCCCTGCGCGGCACGCTCCGGCTTCGGTGGCTCCATATGGGAAACGGGCAGCGTCACCCACGAGTTAAGAGGCGGCTACGCTGGGCACCCCGACGCCCAGGCGCAGGCTGGATAGCGGGCGAGTCACGTGGCCATGCCCCGCCTACACCACGTGATGATCCCCGCACAGCTCCGCCCACGCCCACTCCCACAGGGAGGGAGGAAGGGAGGGGAGGACCCCGCGGCCCGGCACGTGACGCACGAGGCGCGCGCTAATTGGCCACGGCTGGGAGACGGTGCCCGTGTGCGCCTGACGCACCTGAACGCCCGGATGAGGAAGTAGAGCACGGCCAGGCCGCAAAAGCCCAGGATCACGTAGAAAGAGCGCTTCACCGCCGAGCCCGGCGACACCGGCGGACCCGCGTGCGTGCTGTTATGCAGAGCGCCCGGCTGGCTCCCGTTCGTCACGACCAGCGGCGGCGACAACGTGACCTGCGCGGGGCCCGGCGGCGAGGCCTCTTTGGCACCGCACGACAGCGCCGCCAGCAGCAGCGCCAGCGGGAGCAGCAGCAGCGGCGGCGACTGCAGCACGCGCGGCCCCATGGCCCGGCGGAAGCGATGGCGGCGCCCCGCCCCTACGCACGGCTGTCAGTCAGACGCGCAGTGATGATGCTGGCCAATGGGGCGCGGGGGCGGAGCTTGACGCCCGGCCCCTCCTCCGCCTGGTGAGCCCCCGCGCTACCCACCGTGTCCCATGCGCCCGCCGCTGAGCTTGTTTCGTCGTCCCGCTCCAGGAGCCAGTGCGGAGGCCCGGAGCCCGCCCGTGGGAGCCCCGCCCGTGGGAGCCCTCCCGTGGGAGTCCTGGCAAGGCGCCGCAGGCAGAGTCCAGGATTACCAGCCCGGCGTGCGGGGGCGTGGCTTCCGAATAAATCGGGCTGGTAGCGGGGGAACGGGGCGGACGCGGACCTCAGGACTTCGGGCCGCTCATTCCCACCCGCCTCGGGGCGGCCCCCGCCCCTCCTGCCCCGGCCTCACGGGCAGTGAGGACGCCTCGGCTGTTTCCGGGGCCCAGGAAGGAGGCGCCCCCGTCCCCAGCCTGCTGCAGGGGACCGGGGGCTCGGCCCAAGACGGGGCCTGACAGCGTCTGCGCGGCCGCTGCCCCCGAAGCCGAGTGCGCCTCAGATCCCGCGGGACCGACGTCTCCGCGCTGCAAACCCCCTCCGGTCACTGCGCGACGGTGACCCTTGCGGTTTTCCCTGTCGGGTGCTGCTAGGCTTTTCTGAACCGAGGTCAGCAGGCTTTTCTCCCGGTGGCCCCGCTCTGCCGACAGCCCCCCTAAACCACAGACTCGGCTTTCTGGGTGCACAGGTGGCCCTTTATTCGAACCCGACTTTCACAGGGCTCCACATCGTTGTGGGCAAGGACTGGCCGCCCCGCAAGCCGCCAGGGCACCGCAGCCCGTCCTCCAGGAGAGACTCGAGGCCCTGAGCCCGCACCTCGCTCGCGAAGCGCCTCCTGGAAGGAGGAGGGAGGAAGGGAGGCGCGGGCTCCAGGCGCGGACCCGGACCCGGCGCTCCCGGGAGGCGCTGCCCTGCACCCCACACACACCGAAAGGCGCCCGCTGCGGGGCCACAGGTGCGGGACAGCAGGACTCACTGGAAGGCCCAGGTTCCGCCCGGGACAGGGCTCAGGCACATGCCACTCTTCCCGAAAGCACTTACAGGGGACAAGCCTCCGGGGCAAGCGGCTGCCTCCAGCTCTTGTTCCAGGTGAAGTCCCTCCTGGGACAGTGACCCCAGAGGTCATCGCTGCTCTCAGGCCACCCTTCCCCGAGTCCTGGCCGGGCCCCTTCAACCTGCCAAAGCAAAGCAGCGTTACTCCCAGCGTCCTCCACGGGGCTCACAGATGCCCCTCCCAGCCTCCCCGGAAACAGCCACAGCCCCTAGGAAGGTCTCAGGTTAGTCACGGGGCTGTGACCTCAGGCTCCATCACAGGCCAGCGTGCCCAGGGCGGGTCTGCGCCTTGGGGGCGCAGCCAGAGCCAGCTACCCGCATGGGATGGAGCTACATGGGCCAATGTGGGCTCTAGAAAAAAACTAATGGCGGCAACATACATCAGAGACAGCTAGTTAAGAATGTGACTTAAGAGGTCTGGAAAAGACAGTCAATTGATGAGCAAAAAATCGAAAAGGCGGGGGCATTCACTGGTCTCCAATCCTGCTTAAGGGACCTCATCTAAGAGCCAGGCATGACTGGGCCCAGCCTGCACCTGGCTGCAGGTGGGGAGCGTAATGGCCAGGCCTGACTTTAGTTCCAGCTTAATTGAAGAAAAAAAAAAGTTGAAAAAAAAAGGAAAAACAAAAAACAGTCACATGAACATTCCCCGGGCACATGACTTTCAATGAGCTCTCGACAAGAGGGATGTGGGCACGAGCGAAAGGAGTTACCTCGAATTACAGGGCTATTTCCACATATGAGCTAGCCAAGGGAGCAGCTTGCGTCTCAGAGGGTTCTGTTGGGCGCACAACACTTCTGTCCTCCGAGGGCTGCAGCTTCCATAGGCTAGCAGAGAACGCTCAGAACTCGTGAAGCAACAGCAGAACTAGCTAACCGGCTGGCCGTCTGAGGTCGCCCTGGGATGCCACGTGCCTCCGCTCTCTGGCCTGCTTCTAGACTGAGGCAGTCCAGGTCAGCGTCGGGTGCACGTCCACTGTCCCTGCTAAGCTGCCCGCACAGTCCAGCCCTCTGGCCACCACTGCCAGAAGCCTCCCCGGGCTGCCCTGAGGCCTGAGCTGCCCGCTCCCGTACCCCGCCTGGCTCCCCTACCCTGACCAGCGCCAATCTGCTGGGCCTCCCTTTCTAGCTCTCTGCAGGCCCCAGGGAAGGCTTGCAGACCTGCTGCTTCTCCGCCTTCTCTCTGTTCAGGTCTGGCTGCAGGAGCCTGCAGCAGGGAGTGTGTGGTGCAATGCAAGGGAATTGTCAGAGCAAGGTTCATTTCACACGGTCTTTTAATCGGCTTCGTAAAGCCAAAGAAAACTGCATACAAGAATTCCTCAGCCACTGCAAATACAACATCGATGGAGTATGCGTACGTCTTCCAGTAAAAAAGGACAATATAAATAAACATCTTCAAGAACCTCTCAGGGACGTCTGCACGTCTACTGTGGGGCGCACAGCACAGATGGGCGCGGGGGCCAGGGCTCCAGGGCAGTTGCTGCCACACCTGCCGGGGTCCTACCACACTACACTCAGAAACATCACATGGAGTTGGAAAAAAGCCACAGCTTGCTCAGCTTCCGACAAAGAGCGGATTCACAGTCCGTTCGATCTCAGAGAAGTGAGTGGGGCACCCACTTCATGGGGCCAACCCCACCAAAAGAAAAAAAGGCAACACAACCAAAAACTAAAAAACCAAAACCCACACAACCCCGATTTTTTTGAAAACTCATGGCTCATGGTCAAAAAAGTAAATCTGAAGTGCTTTTCAAAACGTTTTGAAAACCCTTAAAAGCAGCACTTCCTTAAAAAGAAAAGTCTAGTAACGAGGCCATCCTGGCGTCAGAAGCGGTCAGGCTGGCTTTGACAAGATCAGAACCGAAACGACTACGAAAGTGGGGATACCAGGAGGCGCGTTTACTACACGTATGAGTGTTCAGCGAAGCTCCCACAATCTTTAAACACACAGCCATTGGAAGGACGGTCTTGAGCAGGAAGGGTTTTTACTCGTTGTGTGTAGCTGAGGACAAGAAGCAGGCACAGTGTAAAGGCACCGAAGCAACGAGAGGCAGCTTCACCCCAGAGGCCAGACCAGGGCGTGGCCTGCGACCGGGGAGCAACCACCCCCCACAGCCGAGGGAGGCTGGCCTGCAGCCTCACATGCACCTATGCTGACTGCCCAGCGGGCCCTCGCGCTCCCTTGCCTTTTTGGTCAGTCTCATTTGGCTTTTGTGTCCTGCGATAGAAATGGCTCTGAGAGGACAGACGCGCCTCTTATAGGCAAGCGCAGTGACAAGATCTGAGTGTCCAGCCTAAAGTGCTTGGAGAAGGTGCCAAGGTGAACCGAGCTCCCACCGCAGGCCACAGCAGTGTGGCACCCTCGGAGCGCGACTTACCGTAACTGTCGTAACTGTCTCTATAGGACCCGCCCGAGCTCCGGTCACTGTAGCCACCACTCTGACTCCGGCTGCAGGATAGACAGACGTGAGTACTGGACGGTACCAGTCTACTTCTGCTCTGCCACAGCAGGCTGAGCCATCAGCCCCCATGCCAGCTGTCCCTTCTGGGGACGCAAGGACCCCAGCAGGGTAGTCTCAGAAATCGTCCAAAACCTGCACCAGCCATGCCCCCCTGGCCTTCCCGCTTCTGCCACTGTCTTGAGCAGTTTCCTCTCCTCTTGGCCTGGGCCCCCTCCCGCCTCTACTCCTTGCCCAGCCAGCCTCATCTCAGCTCCCCCAGGGACCTGGGACTGAAGCTGGCCATCCCGCAATCACCTGTGCCCAGGTTGGCCTTCACCCCTCACCTGCTATAGTAGTCTCTGGAGCCTCCGTAGCCCCCGCTCCTGGACTCGAACCGGTTCCCCCCATAGCCTCGGTCCCCTCCTCCTGCATACAGGAAGAAGTGAGTACCAGCTCCCACCAGCAGTGCCTCACAGCATCCCCAAAGGGCCCACTCACAGCACTCACCTCTAGAGAACCCACGGCCCCGTCCTCGGCCCCCACGGAAGAAGCCCCGGCCCCCGGCAGAGCCACCACGGTACCCACGGGATCGGTTGTCTGACGACTTGCCTGCCTGGTCTACTCGGATCTGTCGCCCATCTACAGACTGGAGACCAGCGGGTGGCACAGGTTAGTGGGTGGGTGCCCCATCCTCAGGACGGGGCTCCCGCTCAGCACCCTGATCCTCACCTTCCCGTTCATGGCCATCATGGCATCCTTGGCGTCGTCAATGTTCTCAAAGGTGACAAACCCAAATCCCCGAGATCTCTGGGTCTCCCTGTCTTTCACAACCACCACTGTGCAGGGGAGAGAGGTCTGCAGTCAGCACCCAGCTGTACCTACGCAGGAGGAACACAAGCCAGCCCCACCGGGGCCGCTGGCCCAGCACCAGCCTCACCTTCAGAGATCTGTCCGTATTTTGAGAAGACCTGCTCCAGCGACTGCTCATTGGTGTCAAAACTCAGCCCTCCAACAAAAAGCTTGCCTTCATCTGATGCCATGGGGGCCTGTGACAGACACCAATGAAATCCTCAACAGGGGTCATCTCTCACCACCTCTTCCTGCTTCCTATTTTATGTAAATGACGTGTTTTTTAGGGGAAATATTAGAAAATCAGGTTATTGTTTTTCTTTGTCCAAAACTCATACCTAGGACTTAAGCTGTCACCCAGGCTGGAATGCAGTGGTGCAATCATGGGTCACTGCAGCCTCCACCTCCTAGGCTAAGCAATTCTCCTACCTCAGTCTCCCAAGAAACTGGGACTATAGATGTGCACCTCCACGCCTGGCTAATTTTTTTTTTTTAATTTGTTTTAGTAGAGATGGGGTCTCACTGTTACCCAGGCTAGTCTGAAACTTCTGGGCTCGGCTGGGTGCAGTGGCTCACACCTGTAATCCCAGCACTTTGGGAGGCCGAGACGGGTGGATCACCTGAAGTCGGGAGTTCGAGACCAGCCTGACCAACATGAACAAACCCCATCTCCACTAAAAATACAAAGCAAGCCAGACATTGTGGTGCATGCCTGTAATCCCAGCTACTGGGGAGGCTGAGGCAGGAGAATCACTTGAATCCGGGAGGCGGAGGTTGTGATGAGCCGGGATCACGCCATTGCACTCCAGCCCGAGCAACAAGACTGGATGGAATTCTGTCTCAAAAAAAAAAAAAAAAAAAAAAAACAAACTCCTGGGCTCAAGCAATCTTCCCACCTTGGGCCGGGCGCGGTGGCTCAAGCCTGTAATCCCAGCACTTTGGGAGGCCGAGACGGGCGGATCATGAGGTCAGGAAATCGAGACCATCCTGGCTAACACGGTGAAACCCCGCCTCTACTAAAAAAAATACAAAAAACTAGCCGGGCGTAGTGGCGGGCGCCTGTAGTCCCAGCTACTGGGAGGCTGAGGCGGGAGAATGGCGTGAACCCGGCAGGCGGACCTTGCAGTGAGCTGAGATCCGGCCACTGCACCCAGTCTGGGCGACAGAGGGAGACTCCGTCTCAAAAAAAAAAAAAAAAAAAAACCTCCCACCTTGGCCACCCAAAGTTTTGGGATTACAGGGGTAACGCACCGCACTCAGCCACCTAAGACTTAATTCAAACTGATTTACCAGTGAATGCATTTACCAGTGAATGCCAGTCCCTTCGGCTCCATCCACCACCCAGACTAAAGGCAGACCGCACCCATGTCCATGGTCCTCCCCATGGGACAGGGCCTCCGGTATCTCCTCCGCCCCCCCCCCCCCCCCCAATCTTCCAGTCGTGCCGTGGGCAGACTGCACCTCAGCTTCTCCCTTTCCGAACTGGGTGCCAACTCCAAACCCTAAACCAGCTGATTTCTACTTGTGCTGGACCAGAACGTGGCTTCTGTTCACTGTAAAATTCCCCGAGACTAGGGGGGCTGGTGTCAGGGAGGCCCCCGTGCTGGGGGGCACCTCGGGGCGGCACTAACTGTTTACAGAAGGACCTCTGCCGGGAATGAGGAAGGGATGCCCCGGAAATGGATGACGCAGGATTTCCAGACAGGAGAACTGGCATTCAGGAAGAACTGCTATTTAAAGGGGCAGTCAGTGGCCTGACACAGACAAAGCATTCATTGGCTGGGAATGGCCCACCACCCAGTGGCGCTGATAAACTAGACCTTGTAAGTCTGGCATTGGGGGCGTGCCAACTTGGACCCAAAAGTTTGGGCCGCAAAGCACTGACGTGGCAGACGAGGATACACACTGGAACGGGCCCATGCCTACACAGAATTGTGCGAGGTCGCCTTTCCACTCAATGCAATCACAAGTGGGAAAAGGAGAAAAATGAGGCTCCGGAAACAAAAGCGTTGGTTTATGGATACCTCCAGCCCACTGCAGGGAAACGGGCCCTGGAGACCCGGCGCGCCAGCGTGGCCCCCCCCGCCGGTGCGCATGCGCCCCGAGCGCGCCTGCGCCACTCATCCGGGCACTTGCGTACTCCCGCCATTTCGCTAGGACAGCCTCGAGCGGGCGCCGCCATTTTGCGGCGGCAGCCGGTCGCTGGCGGCCCGGGCCGGGGGAGAGGCCCTCTGGCCGCTACTCGGCCCAATCTCCCGCTGCCCCTCGCCGCCGGCGGGGCGGACTCCACCCGGCCCGCCCGGCACCGCCCCATCCCAGGGGCGTGCCGCTGCGGCCCCGCCTCGCCGCCGCAGGCCGCCCGCCGCCCCGAGTTCCTCGGAGCCGGTGCCGCCAGGGCCCTCACCACTGAGTCGGGCAGGTCCCTGACGCAAGCGGGAAGATGGCACACCACAACGACCCGAGCCTCCTAACGCGCGAGTGAGGGGGGGCGCCCCGGCGCCCGGCATTATATACACTGCCGCAGGGCCCCGCCCCCTGCACCTCCCGGGCCAATCAGAGGCCGCTCCTGCGTCTCATATTCATGAGCTGGGGGCCGGGTCTATCTCCGCTCCGCCTCCTCCCGCGCGCTGGTGTCGGGCTCGACGATTGGCCGGGACGTCTCCAGGCCGCAGTCCCCCGCCCGCGCTCGGAGGGACGTGGCCAGCGCGCGCCGGGGCGGGGCTGACCCAGTTCCGCGTGCCCTCTCCCTGGCCCGTGGCGGGGAACAAATGGGCCTCTAGCCCCGGTTCTGAGGCCTCCGGCCTCATGGGGACCTCTGGGTGTCACTAGGACCCCGACTTTGCCTGTGCTCCAGCAGTCCCGACATAACCTAGCCCAGATCCCTTACCCAACCAAGCCCCGGTTGTCAGACATCCCAACTTCATCTGAACCCCGATACCTGTCGTGATGTTCTTGCCAATATAACCGACGTCCCAGTTTTCCCAGCACCCCAGCACTCCATTCCTGCCATCAACCCCATGCCCACCCAAACCCCAACAAAGACAACCCCATTCATGCGAACCCCAACATTCGCAATCCCAGTTCTTCCTACTTCGCCACACTTCGGTGCACCCCAACTTTACGCAACCCAGTTTGCCTACAAACTCCAACCCGCACCTAAGCCTAACTCCCACTGGAACCGCGACTTCACGGCTGGGTGCATCGCCCACACCCCCACACTCGCCTGGCCAGATAGTGTTGTGCGTCCCTGCTGTCGGGTGCAGGCGTACACCCCGAGTCCCCACTGCACCCCAGCACTCAGCCCGGCCCTCGGCCTCCCCACCCACCGTGCTGCGCACCGAATGCGCACTCGCTCCCCACGCCAGGCCAGGGCCACTCTGCTCCTCCACCCAGGCCTTTTCTCTCCTTCCACAGACCTCCCCTACTGAGCCTGGTTGACAGAAGGGAGTCTCAAAGCCTCCGCCATCTGGAGAACCAGGTATGCAAGGACCCTCACTCCCTACTCTTCGGCGGCCCCAAAGCCTCTGGGGGGCCCTCTATGGCCACCACTTGCTCCTCGCCCAGGCCTCATCTCATGCTGCCCCCTCCCCCGGCCCTGGTGGAAGAAGCCAGCGTGGACCCCTGCCTCTCTGCCCCAGAAAGTCTTAGGAGGGCTGACCCTCTGCTCACAAGCTGGGGGGAGTTGGGGTACAGAGACCCCCGTTTTGCGGCTCACCTCAGGGAAATCCCGGTCCCACTCCTGGCCTCAGACTCACTCCCACCCTCAAGTGGATCGAGGTGGGGGTAGCCAGGGGCGCTGTCCCCAGTGACAAGGTCTCTGGGACCCCTCATGGGCTCAAGACCCCTCCCCCAGGCAGCAGCTGTGTGACTCATCGCCACCCCCTTTGCACCTCAGCCCCCCCACTACAGCCGCCTCACTCCCCGTCAGCAGCAGCCGGCTGCTGCGTCAGCCACTCACGCAGGGTGGTTATTAAAGGAGCGGGTAGAGACATCAGCACCGAGCTCCCCTACGCCCGCCGTCCGTGCGGGAGGGGCCCCCCACCCACTGGAGCCACAGACGCTGGCCTGGCATGCCCAGCCCGGGAGCAATTCAGGCCCATTCTGATCTGCCCCCAAGCCCCCAGACCCAGCAGTCAAGGCGGGGACGTTCCCTGCCCCTAGAGCAGCCCTTGTAGGGGGGGAGTTGGAGGGGGTCCCCGGTAGCCACAGCGGCCCCTTCATAATTGCCTAATTCTTGCCGCCCCCCCGCAACACATCGTTCCCTGGTTCTGTGAGCCTCTTCCTTTTCCTGGTTCTGTAAAGCACCGTGTTCATTCATTCATTCATTCTGCCCGCGCCTAGTTATTAAGCGCTTACTACGAGCCGGTTCCTGGGTGCGGGCTCCGTGAGTGCCCGCAGCCGTCCTGGGTTCCCAGGGTGGCGTCGACGCGCACCTGCGCACACCTTCCGCTTTACATCTGCGCCGACCACTGTGCAGCGGCTTCCAGGTGTGGGACCGGTGTCCGTACCTGCGCCTCTGGGGTCACCTGCGTCTGCGAGCACCTGTGACTCCCAGGTGTCTCACTGCCACCCTGTGTCCCCATCGAGGGTCTCAGGAGGCTGGGACCCCGTCATCCACCCCTGCTGGCAGCTCAGCACGCGAGACCCGACCGGGGCGCGCTGCCCGTTGCGGACACGAGGGGGCGCTGCAGCCTCGCTCCGTCTGCGGCGTTTGGGTCGAGCGCCCCGGCTCCTGGTGCCCCTCCGCGCAGACGCCTCGCGTGGGAGAAGGAGCCCCGCCGCCCAGCCCTGCGCGGCCACAGCGCACAGTCCTCGAGAGGCCCAATCTCGCGGGGCGAGGACGCAGCCTGCGTGTCGACCCCGGGCCGCCCGCCGCCTCCGCGCCTCGGCCCCAGCGGAGGGGCTCAAAATAGCCGCGCCGGGCGGGGGCGAGGCTGCTATTCCGGGCCCGACGCGCGGGGCTCGTCCCTGCCCAGCGAGGCGCGGTGATCAGCCAGAGTCCCCGAACCTGCTCCCTGCGTGTCTGTCGTGGGCCCCGTGGGCCCATTCACAAATGCGCCCACTTCCAGCCTGCCGTCTCGGAGGGGGCGCGCGCCTCCTGCACCCGGATACTCCTCCCGGGCCCCTGCCCCTGCATGGCGTCGCCATGGAGACGGGGGCGGGGCCCCCTCGCTCCCGCACCAACCACTCCTCCCTCCCCGCGGGGCCCCGCCCGCCGGACGCCGGGTCCTCCCCCGACCTCGACTAATGACCGCGCGGGAGGCGGTAGAGAGCGTCTAGGCCTGGGACAGGCGTGTCCGGGGATGAAAGGCGCGTGGGGGGTACCCCGGGGCCGCATAATTACCGCCCCCTCCTAGCCAGGCGGGGGCCAGGACCGTGCACCTGGCGGCTGCCCCCGCGGGGCGCGGAAATAGGACCGTCCTGGCAGAGGATGCAGCCGGCCCAGCTGGCCCCCAGTTACGCGGCGGCCCAGAGCCCAGGGTGGGGATGCAGAGACCGGCGTGCGGGTTGCCAGTGCTGGCGCACAGTGCTGCCCGGTGGCAGAGTACAGGAAGACACAAGCCTTGTATAGGACACGAATGTTAGCCTGTGTGCGAGCTACATACGGCGTGGGTGCTGCAGGACCCCAGGGCCGGGCCTGGTCGGCGTGCGCAGCGCGACATTTATAGGGCCGTGCAGCACAGTCTTGGAGGTGTGTGCACGGAGCCCCGGCACATGCCATGATGCTGCAAGCCAGCAGGAACCGTGCTGCTCGCGCCCTGCTGTGTGCAACACAAGAGGTGGCGCTTATCCGGCATGATGATGTGGGGGCAGCCAGGGACAGGGCTGCCGTGTGCGTGCACTCGGGCTGCCCTGCCGAGACACAGACATTATGTGTCCATGCCTGGGTGCTGCTGACTCCTGTCCCTGGCGGTGGGCACGCCGTGCTGTGTGGTCAGCGCCGAGCGGCCCCCGCCTCCAGGGCCGCCCAGAGTTCCAGAAGTACCCCAGAGGAGGAAGGGTTAAACCTGGCCCCATCCCCTCAGCTCCCCTACCTGAGGTCGCGGGGTGCGGATCCCAGGTCCCCTGGAGGCCCCGCCCCCACCCCCACCCCGCCCGGCCTGAGATTCATGGGGTCTGCTACACAGGAAAGCCTGTCTGGCCCTGCTCTTGCCAGCCTCAGTTCCCTCCTGTTCCTCAGATGCGGTCGCCTAGTGGGTCGGCTTCCTTCCCTGTGACTCCCCCCCTCCCCCGAGGCCTGATCACAGCTCAGGAATGTGGAAGCTGGGAGGCCCCTGTCCACTCCTGCCCCTCCGGGCCAGGCCATTCCCAGCCAGCCCAAGCCAGGCCTGGCCCACAGGATGGACATCCCTGCGCACACGATCACCCGCCACGAGCCACACACAGGTGCACACCCACACCCCTGCTTCACACCCACTGGACACAAAGTGATACGCCATGCACTGGGCATCCGGAGACCCTGCCGGCCACAGGCACACACAGCAGACAGGCTGAGGATGGGTAGGACCCCAACCTGCCCTGGGGTCACACACCTGTTCGCTCTTTCAGTACACGGGATGCTGCAGAGACATCGGTGACCCCTTCTGCTGGGGCCCAGACCAGCCAGCACATGTGGCAGACCTGCAGTGATGTACGCCCATGCGTGTCTGTGACATGCAGATAAGGTGTCTGTGAAAGGTCCAAGACTCTGCATGGCCCACAGACACCCTAAAGCTGACCGAGGTCTAGGCTCACCTGCGTGGAGGCTGGGGATGCAGCCGCCTGGTTTCTGAAACTGGGAAAAGGTCTGGGGACTCTGGAGCCCCCACTGCCATGCAGCCTCAGATGTTGCTTAGCAACAGATGCTGCACCCTGGGGTAGGAGGAGGGATCCCCATCTGGGCCCAGTTCCCTTTCATGGGACTACAGGTCTGGTGCTTAACAGAGGCCAAAGAGTAGGGATTTCCTGCAAAGACAACCAGGCTCAAAGTGGCTCTGCCTGGGGTGGGCAACAGTGGAGTGGGACGAGTGGAGAGTGTCCCCCTACTCGCCCAGGCAGTTGCAGGGGCTCAGGACCTATGGAGTGCAGGTGAAGACACCTATGTTCCATCTTGCTGGAGAGGCACCTGGCACCTGCCTGCCCTAGCATGCCTGGAAGGTTCCCACATCCAGGCGGAGAGACACCTGTCCAGGCACCCATGGTTGCTCAGTCAGACCCTGGAGGGTCAGGGGCCCAGCTGTGAGGCAGGCAGTGCCCAGGACATTCTCCGCACCTCACTGCTTCATCTGAGAGGTGGGCATGCCGGCAGCACCTCCTGGGGTCAGAGGCGCATGGGGAGGACCTGGTAGGAAGTCGGTCGAGGGCAGTTAGCAGCAAAAGACAGCTCCACGCAGCGCTGGGCTTTCCTTGTTATTCGCTTCCTTGATGTGGCAGTCCACAAGTAATCATCCCGTATGCAGGCCGGGAGCGATGGCTCATGCCTGTAATCCCAGCACTTTCGTTTGAGTCCAGGAGTTTGATACCAGCCGGGACAACATAGCTAGACCCCATCTCTACAGGAAAATAAGCAAAATTAGCTGGGCGTGGTGGTGCTCACCTGTAGTACCAGCTACTCAGGAGGCTGAGGCAGGAGGATCGCTTGAGCCCAGGAGTTCCAGCAAGGCTACAGTGAGCTGTGATGGAGCCACTGCGCTCCAGCCTGGAGACTTGAGACCCTGTCTCGAAAATACTAATAATTGTGGCCAGGCATGGTGGCTCACACCTGTAATCCCAGCGATTTGGGAGGCCAATGCAAGTGGATCACTTGAGAGCAGGAGTTTGAGACTAGCCTGACCAACATGGTGAAATCCATTCTCTACTAAAAATACATAAAATTGGGCTGGGTGCAGTCGCTTACACCTGTAATCCCGGCACTTTGGGAGGCCGAGACAGGCAGATCACTTGAGATCAGGAGTTAGAGACCAGCCTGGCTAACATAGGGAAACCCTGTCTCTACTAAAAAAAAATTAGCTGGGTGTGGTAATCATAGCTACTCTGGAGGCTGAGGCAGGAGAATCACTTGAACCCGGGAGGTGGAGGTTGCAGAGAGCTGAGATCGCGCCACTGTGCTCCAGCCTGGGCAACAGAGTGAGACTCTGTCTCAAAACAAAAACAAACCAACAAAAATAATAATCATCCCTTATGCTAACTCTCCTGTTTCATTTGTATCTCCAACATGAACAGAAAGGCTTTTGGAAGGCGTAGGTTGGGGCTCACCTGGGAACCCCTCTCCATCCCCCACCCAGACCAGCAGCCTGGAGTCGAGCTTGGCTGGGCAGCAGGGATCACTGGTGCACTGAGGGGTGAGTGGGTGAGTGTCTGTGGCTGGAGGCCCTGGGGGTGTTCCTGCCCCCGCCCAGGCGTGTGTTGGTTGTGGGGGAAGGCTGCTGCCCTCTCTGGATCTGGTCAGGGCCCTCTTTATATCTGGTGACAGCTGTGGGGTGTGGTGTGACTCTGCAGGCTGGGGTTTTGTTCCTGGAGGCCTTGGCCCAGGCTGAGCAAGGAGGTGCTGTTTGTTTTAGGGTCATGCAGTGGATTGAGGTTGGGGGCAGGTTTATGGGGTGTGTCTGGCGGGGAGTTTTGTGTATGTGGGAGCCTGGCACACCAACCGCACCATAAATGCATGGCCTGTGGAGGGCTGTCCCGGGCGTGCTGGTCGGGGTGTGGGATGGCTGTGCAGGCCCCGCGTGGGACGGCACCCGTTGGTTTTGCTTGCTCTCCTGAAGGGCTGAGTGTGGGCAGCGTCCTCAGTATGGGGCGTGTGCCCTCTGTGGCAGCCAGCTGTCTCCCTCGCCCCGCTCCGCCCACATTCCAGAGGTGTTGGGGGCGCCCTCCCAGGCTCCCGCCCGCTCCCAACCTCCGACCTCGGCCCAAGCCCACTTCCTCTGCTCTGGCACCCAAGGAGGCAGCTGGCTCCAGGGAGGGGCTGCAAGGCGGGGGAGGAGGCTGGAATGTGCCCCAGGGTGAGGGGGGCCCCCAGAGAGGGGGCAGAAGCAGGGAAGGGACGGAGGGGCGGAGATGGTGGTACTGGGTTGGGGAGACCGCCAGATATCGGAACAGAAATAGAGAAAGGCAAAAGAAAGAGAAATGGAGGGAGTGAGAACCAGACAGAGGGTGGAGGCAAGGCCAGGAGGGCCCCGCAGAGGCAGGGCCCAGGTGACAGCCTCCCCTCCCCCACCCGCTGGGCTGGGCTGCTCACCTGTCCCAAGTGACCCCAGAGGCAGCCAGTTCTCTGCCCTCCCAGGGCTGGGTGGCCCGTGGGTGGGGCTGCACCGGCCTCCTGGGTTGGGCCCCAACGCCCTTGGCCACGGGGTGGTGGCGTCCCCAGCCTCCAGCCTGGTAACTCCCATTCCCATGGTGCTGGGAGAGGAGGGCGGGTGGGGCCAGGCCCTGTGGGGGCGGCTGTGCCTGGGCACCGGCTCAATCCCTCCAACCCAGTGGCTCCAGGCCAGGGGCCTGGCTGCCTCCCTTCTATTGCCGTCCACCCTAGCCACCTCCCAAGCCAGCTCCAAGGGCCCATTCGGCCACCCCCAGAGGACTCCGGCCTCAAGCTGAAAGCCATGACCTCCACTGACCTTCTCCTGCCCGCCCACAGCTGCTGCGTCTCCCCAAGCACTGCCCACCTGTGAGCTCACCGCCTGGCAGGGACGCCAGCACGGGCTCCCAGCCACAGGGCAGCTCCCACCCTGCGAGCTCCAGCTCTTCCCAGGCCACTCCAGAGGCCGGGCTGCACCAAAGACCTTGGCTACAGTCTCCCCACCTGGCACAGGCCCTGTTCACTTCAACCACTGCCTTCTCTGAGTACACACCAAGTTGGAGCCCACAGCCAAGCAGCGGGCGGCACGGGGGATTCCTGCCTCCTGAGTCCTCACCTCTCTTGGCCCAGAGCTCACACCAGCATTTCAGATTTCCTCCTCCATCCCCGTTACCCCGGCCTTGCCAACCACCTCCCTGTGGACCTAAAGCCACCACCTTCCGGGCACACCGTAGTTCCTTTTCCGTCTCTACCTCCCCCACGGTGAGGCCGCCAGGGTCCCCATCGATCATCGATCCAACTTGACCGCCCCCCGAAGTCCAGGCTACGGGTCCAGCCACCTCCCAGATGTCTTGGCCGCCGCTCCCCCTCACCTTCTCCTTCTCCCTGGTCCCTCAAGTCATCCCTCCAGTGGCCGACTTGGGGAATCACCGTTTAGGGTCCTTGCCAGCCTCGGCTTTCCTCCCATCTTTGATTTTTCTCCACTGACTTCCCGGTTGCTCCCCAAATGCACTTGGTTTCACGTTTTCGGGCCTTCTCACACGCCGTGCCCCCTACCTGGAGCACCCTTCCCGCTTCCTACAACACTTGGCAAACTCCTGCTCCTTTGGCAAAGCCTCAGCCTCAAAGCCCCCCTCCTAGCCTCCTGTCTGAGCAACCCCAGCCTAGGGACCGCGGGGAGGCTGGGCCGGGGTCTGGGACGTACAGTGGTGCAGGGGTGGGGGCAGCAGGAAACGCGTTGGCGTGAAAGGACGGGTGCACGTGAGCGTGCCCGTGCCGGGGGTCCACGTGCGGCGCCCCGGGGCTCGCCCCCTCTTCCGTCCAGGCCCCGCCGCAGCCGTCAGACCCTCGGCTGCGCCTCCCGCCCCCAAGTTTGCAGACGCGCGGGGAGAGAGGCGGGGCCGCAGCGCCTCCGCGCTTGCGTCTGCGCACTCGGCCCTACCGTGCTGAAGTCCCGCCTTCTGGAGGCTGCCTCGCGCTGCTACTGGGCCACGCAGATGACCGAGCGGTGCGATCACCAGTGAGGCGTCCCAGCTGGTGGGCGGGGCCTGGGCCACCCGATGCGCGGACGGGGGCGGGCGGGGCGCCCTACCCTGGGTGACGTCAGGCTCCTTTCGCGGCGCGTTGCCCTGGAAACCGCGTTTCCATCCCGGCGGGTTTCCGGGGGCCGCCCCTCCCATTCAGCTTTTTCCTCAATGGTAGGGGGAAGGGAGCGATCCAGGGCCGACCCCGCCCCCCGCGATCCCAGCGGTCCCTGCCCTCTTTGTGCCTCAGTTTACCTCTCCGTGCCTCCCTACGCACACGTGGCCTCCGCCTGCCGCCCCTCCGCCCGCTGCACCCCTGGCTGCGCTGACCCCACCAGGCCAGGGCTCTGAGCGTGGAGCTCCACACCCCACCCCACGCCCCCAGGGCACAGCCTTGACCCCCGGGATCCCCAGGCTGGGGTGGGAGTCGGCATCCCGAGGAGCGGGTCCTGGAGTGCAGGGGACGCGCCCCCCACCCTGCAGGAAGCAGACACAGCCCCTGTGATTCAGCAGGTGCTGCAGACAACATCCTCCTTCCTTCTCCCCACCCCGCCCAGCGAGGGGGCGGGTGGCGCCCTGGGGCCCTCGCCCTGACCCCAGGCCGGGCGTCGGTGACCCGCACCCCACCCTGCGCCCCGAGGGGACATCCGCACCAGGGACGGGGGTCGGGGGGCCGCCCGACTGGGCATCCGCCTTCCTGTCGTGGGCGTGGGATGATTTGGGGTTGACTGGGCGTTGGGAGGGGCAGAGGGGTCTCAGGAAGGTGCTCCCAGGGCCACTCCCTGGACCTGTGCCCCTTCCCCTCGGGGTTCCGGGTGCTGGGGCCCCTAGAGATGGGATAAGGGGTGGAGGTCACACCATTGAACAAACACCCCAAATCCTGTGGGGTGGGCCAAGTGATGTTTCTCTTTGGACCTCTGTTCTCCCATCTATAAAATGGAAGCCCAATTACTTCTCTTGGGCAACTCCTGTTACCTGAGAAAATACAGGTTAAAAAAGAAACAAAAGCACATGCGATAGGATTACTGCCCTATCTCTGCCCAGCCAGGACCTGGATGGAGGTAGGACCCCAGAGAGGACTCAGTGCTGGTGGGGCTCTTGGGGAGCTCCAGGCTGGGGGCAGACAGAGGGAAGGGTGGCGTCTGGGGGACTGGGTGGACAGGGGTGGGAGGCACAGGCTGGGGAAGTTCCCAGACAGCAAGGGACAGCCAGACAAGGGGTGTTCCTAGATAGGGGCAAAGGCCAGGAGGTTTGGAGCTGAAGGCCAGGTCTGGGAGGGGCTGGAATGTCAGGAGGTGTGGCCAGAGAGGCCCCCGCCAGGGCTGGGTCAAGCCAGGCCTCTTATCGCCAGCCAGTCCAAGGTACCCTGCAGGATCTTGGGTCCTCCCAGTGGGCCTAGTGATCTCCTTGCAGCAAGCCACACAGACATGAGACTCCAGGAAGGGCAGTGGGTGGGTCTGGCCAATTGGGAGGCCCCCCCCCCCACTCCTGGGGCTGGGGAGAGCTGGTGGTCGGGTCTCCACCATACTGGCAGGTCCTGAGAGGGGGCCAGGGTCCTGCCCAGGCCACGAAGCAGGCAGGCAGGCCCTTGCCCCATACCCTAAGGGACTTCCGGCCTTGGGTACCAGGAAGTGGCTGGGCTCCTCCCTCCCACACCCTGGCTGCTTCCTGCCCACCCGGCAGCCAGGGAGGGAGCGTGGGAACTTCTCAGGGCCCTGGCTCCTGCCCCACCCCCTCCTCGGGGCGCTGGGACCCAGGTCCATGCCTCTGACTCCCTGAGCTGACACCCCACTCTAGGAACCTTCCCAACCAAGGCCAAATCCCCCACCCGGTGAGCAGGCGGGAGTCAACATGCTTCATTTTCTGTTTATTACTTGAAATCACGGTGCTCGTGTAGGTATTTTTTTTTTAATTTTATGTTTTCATACATGAAAGTCACGCCAGGTGCCGGGACCCCCACAGCCCGACCCCCCGAGGGCGGGTAATGCTTTCTTGGGCAGCCCTTACCGGGCAGAGGGTGGCGAGCCGGTTCCTGCCTGGAGGTTCCACCCTCAACCCGCGGAGGCACAGACGTTATTTAAAAATCGTTAAAAAACAAAACAGAACACACATTTAAATAGGGTATCCAAGACAGTTCTTCAAAAAACAACGCCCCTGTTTCTTTTTTTTTCTATTTTTTTCTTCTTTTTTTTTGGAAAAACGAAAACAAAACCCCAAATCCTTGAGCTCTACCCTCTGGGACCCCTCCCTGCCCACCCTCCCACAAAAAAATGTACAGAGCTACAGTTACAACACGTGATGTTCACATCTGAAACCATTAACTTTCAACACATAAAGGGGGGCGTCGAGGACCTGGGGTTCACCTACGAGAACAAAGGTGGGGACAGGCAGGGCCAGGACAAGACCAACAGGCGGGGTGGGGAAGGGCCCAGACATCTCCGTTATCATTAAAAAATAAAAAGTGAGTGGGGAAAAAAATGCAAAACCTACCCCATTGAAATGGCCCCACTAGGGCATCTGTCCCTCCCCTCTGGAGCCAGACACCCCTAGGGCAGGGGCACTGAGGGGCGGGGGGTCCAAATTAGACCAGCAGCGGACCCCACCACGGGGGTTAATGCTACACGGAGTTGTTGCCCCCTGCCTAGGGGATTCACAGCTCAGCACCCCCTCCCATCCTGGCTGCAGGAGGGGCCCCCAGACAGTCCCAAATCCACATCCCTCAGGTTGGGCCAGGAAGGAGGGCTCGGAGGGGGGAACTCCCCAGCACCCAGCCATTCTCTCCCCTTTTTCAAGAGTTCCCCAACCACTATTGGCTCAGTCAGAAAATTAATAGTCTATAAATACCCCAAGCTCAGGCAGGAGGTCAGAAAACATGGGGGTGAGGGCGGAGGAAACAGCACAGTCTGCCGGCTGGGGCGGGG
>NW_016805596.1:722214-727417 GCF_001698545.2 Rhinopithecus bieti
GGGGGGGGGGTTCCTTGCTTTTCCAAGTCACTGAAACGCTTAGGGGTGGGCTCTGGCCCCGCCTCGGCCTGCCAGCACTGACTTGGCCATTCACAGAGGCTCCAAATGCCATCTGGAGATGGTGGCCCGGGGGGGCCAGGAGGAAGTGGGCCTGGGGCACCCCGGGAACACACAAGGACACTTTGTGCCCTGACACACATGCTGCCTTCTCTCCAAGCTGGAGCAGAGCAGTGGCCACGGCAGCTGCCGTCCCCCCCGGCCCTGGGCAGGTCAGCTGCTCCTGTGCCCACCGGCTCACACAGAGGGGCCTTGAGAAGCCCAGGCGGGCGGGGAAGGCGGGACACCCGAGGGCGGCCACTCACCCGGAGGCTTGCACATGCGGATCTGGCTCTGGCCCTGCAGCAGGGAGGCTGTGGGGGCAGCCGCGAGCTTCTCGCAGGAGGTAGTTCTGGGGGCCAGGTCGGGGGCCGGCGAAGCCGGTGAGCACTGGGCGTGGCAGCGGAGCTGGGCCAGGGAGGGGGGCATGCCCTGGTAGTGCCGGGTGGCGCTCAGGAGGTCATTCAGGATCTGCAGGATGGTGCCGATGTCACGCCGTGGCCGCCCGCTGCTGTCTTGGCAGTTGGGGTGTAGCGTGCCTGCGGGCAGAGGTGGCCGTGAGCGCCCGGCACGCGCACAGTCCCATACGTCCAGGACGGGCATCCACGGGTGTGAGCTCATGAGCTCAGACAGCTCACGTGGGCAGGAGCGGGACATGTCCCCAGTATGCAGGCGCCTGGTGGCCCGCGGACTCCTGGGCAGGGCCAGGCTTGTGTGTGGGGAATCCTGGGGGACATGTGAAGGGAGCAAACTGACACAGCGTGTGTATCTCCAGCATGTGTGAAGCCGCCTGAGTGGATGTGGGCCCCAAGTGCACAGGGTCACGGGACACACGTGACGTCATGCGTGTGCTGTGACACCTACCAGAGAAGGTCCCTGAGAAGACCCCCGGGGCGTGATTCACAAAGCTCTCGATGACGGCGCCGGGTTTTCGGGAGCGGGGGGCAGGACTGGCCCCTGGGGTAGACGCGGTGCTGGCTCCAGGACTGGCACTGCTACTGGCCGTGGGGGAGCAGTCCATCTGCTGACAGGAGGAAGGGGCACGTGAGCACGGGGTCCAGGCTCAGGGGATCACCACCGACCCAGGGCCCAGAGATCACCCACCAGCCCAGGTCAGGAGATGATCCATCAAGGCATGGTCTAGAGATAAACTAGCCCAGGGTCAGGAGATCACAACCAACCGAGGCCACAGAGATGACCCATGAGTCAAAGGTCAGGAGATCATCCACTGGTCCAGGTCAGGTCAGGAGATGACCCACCAACTCAAGGTCTAGAGACAGCCCACCAATCTAGGCTGGGGGATCACCTATCAGCCCGAGATCACAGGATAGCCCTTAATACAAAGGACTCACCTGGGGCTAAGAGCACTTGTCCTCTCCAAGCCCTCCCCAGGACGGCCCACCCTTTGGATTCCAACCAAGGGTCACCCTTCCCTTCCCCAGGCTCACCTCTGGGCAGGTGGTGGAGGCTGCGTGGGACCGGAAAGAGCCAGCTGTGATGGGCGAGGGAGACGCAGGGGAGGGGCTAGTGGGCACCGGGGGAATTCGGGCAGCACTGGACATGGGCCGGCAGGGTGAGGACACGGGGGAGGCTATGCTTGGGTCCCCCCGTGCAGTGGCAGCGGCGGCGGCGGCGGCGGCCGCCAGCACATGGCGGTGTTGCAGTGGAGCGTGCTGGGCCGCGAGCTGCAGCTGTACGAACATCATGTGGTCGCCCACACGCAAGGCCAGTGTCAGTGGCGAGCGGCCCGACAGGAAGTCACTGACCTGCAAGGAGAGCGGTCCATCAGCTGGGAGTCCCAGCCTGTGGCGCCCCCAGCCCAGCCCAGCCCAGTCCCCCCGCGCTGTGACCTGGGGCCTCTCGCCGCCCCTCTCTGGGCTCTGGGGTCCCTGTCGGTGCCACGGACGCTTAAATAAAATGAATCTGTATTTCCGGAAGCCTCCTCCGCCAGCCCGGCCCGGCCCGGGCGCCGCTGGGGGCTGTGGGGACAGAGGCGGGTCAGACGGGGGCCTGCCCCTCCCTGGCCAACTCGGTCAGTTCTTGCAAGGGGAAACTGAGGCCAGAGGGGGTGGGGCCCAGCTGGCAGTCGCTGACCTCAAACAACCTTCACTTCGCGTTTCCCCCACCCTCATGAGCCCCTAGATCCTCTCTGCCTGTGGATACGGGAGGGGCTCCATCTCAGGCCCCCTCCCAGCTATGTCACCAGGGCCAGCAAGTGGGTGGAATTCCTGGACGAATTCTTCTGTCCTAACCTTTGCTTTCTCAAGATAAATATTTATCTGTCCTGGGCGGGGCGGAGGCCGAGGGGGCGGAGGCAAGGCTGCAGGAAGGGGCCCTGACTGCCCTGGGGCTGGAGTCCCAGAGGGCACAACCTGCCCCAAGCACAGAAACCCTCAATCTGCCCCCGTTCAGGGTGGGTGTGGGTTGGATCTGACCCTGTCCTCACCAAGCCCCCTGCTCTGTGTCCCGGCCAAAGCCCTGCTCTCCCCAGGGGCCGGGATGGGGGGGGCGGAGGTTTCTGAGAAGTGACATAGGCTGGGATGACTCAGAACCGACTGCCTCCCAGCTCTCCCTCCTGGCTCTCCGCTGGCAGTGGCTGGCGCAACCTTCTCTGCTTGGGGCCCGTGGGGAGGGGGCAGGGAGGAGGGCAGGGCAAAGCCCCCACCCTGAGGCCCAGCCTGCCCGGCCCCCTGCCCCAAGACAGCCTTTGCAGGAAGGGCCCGAGGTGGCTTCCCGAGAGCAGCTGGAGTCCCCACCACCACCCGCCCTGCAACTTCCTCCCTGGGGAGGGCAAATGGGCGGGCAGGACTCAGTGCCAGGCAGGGAAGCTACCCCTGGGGAGCCCAATGTCTCCGCCCAGCCCCCCCCACCCCAGTTCCTTCCTGACGCAGGCGCCCAGGGAGGAGGGTGTGAAGCCAACACGCCCTGGGCCCCCTGCCAACCGCAGCCCCCCAGCAGCGGGGAGCTCTGCTCACACTCGCCCCAGGAAATCACCTGCAGCCCCCACCCTGGCTCGGGACCCCGGCTCTGCCCTGCCACTGCTGCTGCTGCTGTGGCCACCCCCATGGCAGACCACCCAGCTCCCAGCCCCGCCCTGCCCCTCGATGCAGGACTCTACATGTCGCTGGGAAGGAAGAAGGGGGCACGGGCTTCGGGGCCAGGGAGGCCCGGAAAGCTGGCCACCCCCTCGCTGGGGCGGGTGGCAGCCTGCGTCCTCCACCCTGGCAGCAGGCGGATTGCTGAGGCCTGTGTCACCCTCCTGGGAGGTGGCCAGGGCCCTTGTCTGAGGAAGGCTCAGCCGCAGCCAAGAAAATGAGGAAAGAAGGAGGAAAAAAAAAAAAAGGCCGCAGCAAAACCAGGAACCGGGTGAGGGCCAGCCCCAGCCTCCCTCCTGGCCGCTTACTAAATATTTTCCTAACATCCTGTCTAGGCCTCGCTGGCCCCAGGGCTGGGCGCCCCCGCCCCCTCCCCTTTCAGGGTAGAGAACAAAGGCCAGAGAGAGGAGGAGGAGGAGGAGGGGGTGACGAGATCCCCACCCTCTCACGATGGGGTCACGAAAGGCGGAAGGAGTGTCACCCAGGCCGCCGCCCCCGGCCCCTAGCAGAAATGTAAAAAAGGAGAAACTCGCTCTGGGGAAGCCACAGAGACTGTGGGGGCGTTCCTCGGCGGGGCCAGAGGGGCTGGGGATGCAAGCCAGGGTGTGAGCAGGGATGAGGCCCGGTGGGCCAAGGTCACCCCGCAGGCAGTCTTGTGAAAGCCAGGTCTCCTTTCCCCAGGGCAGCCACCGTGGGAGAGAAAGCCCTCCGGGTCAGGTGGTGAGTCTTGGGGGAGAGGAGGTGGGGAGGCCAGGCCAGGCCAGGCTGGCACCCAGGCAGAGTGGCACATCCCCTCCCCTACCCCAGCCTCCTGGGAACACAGACAACTCCCAGCCACCATCGGTGGCCTAGGCACCCTGCCCCCGGGGCTGCCCTGTTAGGAAGGAGCTGGCGAGATCTTACCTGCGTCTCCGTGAGACTCTCGAGGGCTTGCATCACAGACTGCTCCGGCCTTGAGGCCTGAGACTACAAAGAGAGGCAGGAGAGGGGCCTGAGTGTGGGGTCGGAATCACAGGCTGGAGCATGGATGGGGTGGGGAGGGCCCTGCTGGCTGGCGGAGTGGGGGACCCCAGGTGGTGTGTGTGCGGACAGGTGCCGAGGGAGGGGCTACTGCCTGTGTGCGGGGGCCTCGGGGGGCACGCAGCCCCATGGCCATTTACCATGAGGCCCGCTTCCACGGTGGGTACCAAGGTCAGCTTGCTGCCATCACCCACGCCGAACTCCTGCAGCTTCCCCGAACTGAGCCGGCTGGGGGGAGGAAAGAAGAGCATGAGACTCCGCGAAGACGATACAGGGCCGCGGAAGCAGAGGCCGCGGGGGAGGGCTGTGCTTGTGTGGGGAGAGACAGATAAGTTCCCACCCCCAACCCTTCCCGGCTTCCAGATCCAGGGCCCTGAGCGCATGCAGAGGTCTCCGTCTGATACTGGGAGCCCCATCCTGGCGATTCGGACCCCTTCCCTCCAGTGGAATCCCCGCCCTGGACTCTGGCACTCTGGCACCCCCTCTGCACCCCAACCAGGCACTTTCCCCTCGTCTGGGCCCCAGTGTGCTCTATGCCACCTTCCCCCGCGCCCCCAGGGCAGCCCCTGCCTCCAATTCCCCAACTCTAGCCCTGGCTCGTCTTTGTGGGCGCCACGGGCTTCGGCCCGAGAAGAGGCCCTGGGGGCTGCGCCGGTCCGGGCTCTCCCTCCTCCTACCTCCCCGGCACAGACCGCCGCAGCGCAGACAAAGGAGACCCTCCCCTCTGCCCCTCCCCGCCGGGCCCCTCCGCTGGGATGGACACTGCGTGTCCCCGGAGGCCCGCGGGGGGAGGGCCTGCAGGCGATTTAAATACCAGGGGGGAGGGGAGGCTGCGGGGAGCGCTCGGAGGCGAGAACAAAGGGGGGAGAGAGACGCAAGTGGGGGGAGACAGCCAGACGCAGAGGAGGCCGCCGAGCAGATGCGGAAGCCGGCGCGGACGCAAGCGGGAGGGGGCGGCGGCGGCGCCGGCCCCCGCGCCCGCAGCCGGGACC
>NW_016805596.1:729260-736069 GCF_001698545.2 Rhinopithecus bieti
GGTGACGCAGACTGGCCCCCGCCCCTGCCTGCCGGCCCGGGCCCTGGGGCGCCTTGGCGGCTGGGCCACCCCGTACGCAGGCTTGGCGCAGTTCATGGGGGGACGCCCCTTGAATGCCCCGAGACAGGGGTCTCGGCCTGCCTTGCCACGGGCTCGGATGCACCGCGATCGTCACCGGGACACGGTTTCGGGGTGTACAGCGCGACTCCCTGCCCCGCCCCCTTCCTGCCGCCCCAGGCCTGGTGCTTCCGCCTGGGGGCGCCCGCGTGGGGGGACGGGAAGAGGGGCCTGAGTCAGCGGCCGTCGTCCAGGAAAACAGGCTGGAGTCACCTGCCATAGAGTGGGGGTGCCCTGGCCAGCCCTGGCCTCCTGCATCTGTCAATGGTGACCTCAGAGGGCATTTATGGAGCGATTAGCCAGTGCCGGGCCTGCCTTGTGCCCAGCCAGTCACCAGCCGGCTATGCTGTGGCCTCGGGAGGTAACTGGCCTCTCCCAGCCTCAGTTTCTCCAGGGTGGGTGGGAGTGTGGTGAGGGAATGCAGCAGGCTCACTCTGGGGCCATCACCCCCCATTAATATAGGACATGCTCTGGTTCCCAGCCTTTGGGGGTGGGCATTACCCCATTTCACAGATGAAGAAACTGAGGGCACAGCCGATGAGACAGGAATGTGGTATGCATCTTACCCTTCCCAGTCGGCTTTTTGAGGATGGCCCTGGTTGAGGTGGGACCCTGTCCTGCCCCTCTATCCAGAGAAGGGGACCCCGTCCCTACTGGAGCACCTCCTGTCCACTTATCTGGCTCCTCCCTTTATCTGGCCTGACCACCTCCACCCCCACCCTGGCCATGGGCGCCTCTCCCAGGGCTGCGCTCCGCTTCAGGTCTCCTTCCGGCTGCCACCCATGCTCCCGGCAGCTGTGACCCCACCTTGACAGGCACACCCAACCCCGCAGGGTCAGGGCTAGGCCAGAGAGGGAGAGGCTGGGATAACCCTTGGAAGGGGGTCACAGGGGCTGGGGTTTGAGGAATGAGGAGCAGTTTGTCACATAAAAAAGATGATATGGCCAGGCGCAGTGGCCCATGCCTGTAATCCCAGCACTTTGGGAGGCCGGGGCGGGTGGATCATGAGGTCAAGAGATCAAGACCAGCCTGGCTAACGTGGTGAAACCCCATCTCTACTAAAAATACAAAAATTAGCTGGGTGTGGTGGCACACATCTGTAGTCGCAGCTACTTAGGAGGCTGAGGCAGGAGAACCGCTTGAACCCGGGAGGCGGAGGTTGCAGTGAGCCGAGATCGTGCCACTGCACTTCAGCCTGGGTGACAGAACAAGACTCTGTCTCAAAAAAAAAAAAAAAAAAAATTGGGGCGTGGTGGCTCACGCCTATAATCCCAGCACTTTGGGAGGCTGAGGTGAGCGGATCACCTGAGGTCGGGAGTTTGAGACCAGCCTGACCAACATGGAGAAACCCGTCTCTTCTAAAAAATATATAATTAGCCTGGCGTGGTGGCGCATGCCTCTAATCCCAGCTACTCGGGAGGCTGAGGCAGGAGAATCACTTGAACCTGGGAGGCGGAGGTTGCAGTGAACCCAGATAGCACCACCACACTCCAGCCTGGGCAACAAGAGCGAGACTCCGTCTCAAAAAAAAAAAAAAAAAGGATGGTCCAGGAAGTGGGAATGGCTTGTTAGTGAACTGGGCCCAATTGGAGGGAGGAGGGGCAGGGGGTCTATTAATGGGGCCTGGATGACAGGCTGGGGCCGCAGGTGGGACCTGCAGAGCCAGGCTTATTCTGCTTCCAGACAAAACAAAAGGTGGCGCAGGGAGCTGTGGGCTGGCGGCAAATGGGCAGCCCGGGCAGGACATTGGGGTCCTCTGTGAGTGGCCAGCAGCCCCCACCTCCCTCCCTGCCTCTCGCCTTTCATGTGTGGCTCTATCACCTGGACACCGTCACCTCAGTCTGATCGGGAGTGAAATGGGACATGGGTTGTGGGAGACTCCTGGACACCGTCACCTCAGTCTGGTTGGGAGTGGAATGGGACATGGGTTGTAGGGACATGCTGGGCTTCACAGGGGCCACTGTATGGCCCTCTGGGGACCAGATGCCCAGAGCCAGTTGAATAAACGTGCTAAAACGCTTCCCCACCATTTCCCATATTCGGTGTTCCCATGGTTGAGTGGGTTGTTCCTGGGTGTGATGGAGACAAACCCCGTGCCCTGTTCTGCCGCACTGAGCCCCTGGCTGTCCTCACGGAAGGGCCTTGACCGCCTGGTTCCTGGCCCCACCCTGGCTGCCTCCTGCTCCAGGATGCGTCCGGCCAGCACGGGCTGTTCCCTCAGGATATCAGGTGTCTCGGGTGTCCTGAGGCCTGGCTCCAAGGCTCACACCTCCCTGGCGGTGGGGGCAGGGGGGTCCCCGGTGTGAGCAGCTCCTCCCGCTGAGCCCCTGCCAAGTCTCAGCTGTGCCCTTGGTCTTATTTATAGGGTCCTGGTGGCCTGGCAGGAACTCGAAGATCTGGGGCTACAGCGGGGGGCGGGGAGGGTGGGGCCTGGGCAGAGACTGCTCCCGTGGCCTGGTGGCTGCCACAGCCTTCCCTGGTCTGGGGGTTCCTGGAGAAGTGGGGGCCTGGTCACTCGTGCCCTCAGGCCCAAGCGGAAAGGAAGCCAGGCAGAGGACCCTGGGCTGTTCCAGAATACCTGGTCTGTTGAGCGGTGGCCTCAGAGTCACAAGCACACCTGAGGCCCCCAACGGTACCTGGCCTCAAGTGGAGCCGTGACAAGTCACCCGCATGGGACCATGACGTGGGAGTAAGCTGCCCGTCCGTGCTGACAGGCCCGGGGTGGCCTCTGTCGCCATCCCAGCTCCAGTGACACAGGCAGGCCCACCCTCCCCACTCACGCCCCTGGAATCCCTTGCCTACCCCACTCCACAGGCCCTATCCCAAGGAGGGGAGGAGGTCAGGAGACCCCACCCCCGCCGTCCGCACAGCACCTGGAGCCAGTGTCGCCCACCCCCGGGGTTATGGAAAGGAGAAGAGGCGGGCCCAGCAGGGCAGTGCCAGGGAGCCACCCCCTCCTGGGCCTACCCCACTCCATCTGGGGCCAACCCAGAAGCCTAGGTGCCCACGGAGGTGCCAAAAACACTGCAGATTCGGCACCCAGCCAGGCAGGGCCACCCACAGGACGGGCGGGCACAGGGCGGGGCCACCGTGGGAGCGGGTGGGGCCCGCCTCTTCCCAGAGGCTGGTGGGCGGGGCCAAGGGCTGGCAGGGCTCAGGGTCAAGGCCTGGAGACCAGGAACTGGGCCGAGGTGTCAGGAGCGGCGGGGACACCCCTCCATGCCCGATGTCCCCATCACTGGTGACCTTCACCCTCCCCACCATCGTGGGGTGAAGGTCAGCACCCTGCCCGCCTGGCTGCACCCCACCCACCCCCTGGAGCCTGCTTCCTACAGACCTCCCGGTGCCCTAAGGGGCATTCAGTCCAGGGAGCTCAAAGCCCCTATTCCCAGGGGGACATGGAGGACGTGAGCAGAGGCCCAGGACGCTCCCGGCTTCACCGGGCCAGGTAGAGTAACAAGAGCCGAGCACAGTCAGGCTTCCCGGTCTTTAATGGGGCGAGGGCTGGGGGCAGCTCATCCAGAGAGGTGGCTCCGAAGCTGAGGTGGACCTTGGCGGCTGGCTCTGCAGGGCAGAGGGTATGGTATACGGCCCGTCAGGCTGGGGGGATCTTGAGAGGTGAAAGGAGAGCCCCATGGGTGGCAGCCACAGCTCAAAGCTGAGGAGGATCGTCTGTCCCTGCCCCAGTCCCCAGGGCTTTAAACACAAGCAGGGGCTGGGGCCCAGGCAGAAGCCTGCACTGCCCTCTGGTGGCCTCCTTGACAGGGACAGCTTCCCCAGGTGGCCGGGACCCCAGGAGCTAGCTGGGCCCACCTGGCACCCCTGCCCAGCCCCTAGCCGGGCCTCGGGACATGGGGTACGCACCGCCTACTCCAGGGCCTTCACCAAGGCCTCGTTGGCCTCAATTCGGATCTGGATCTCTGCCCGAGTGGCCTCGTCAGCTGCCCCCAACAGCTCTGCCTGGGCCTTCTCCAAGTTCGCCTTGGCTGCCTGCAAGGGATTGAGGGGCGGTGAGGGGCCAGCAAGGACCCCAGCCCGGCTCCTGGTCCCCCAGTGCTCCCTCCCCCGCAGCCTGGACAACTCCCACCCTGCTCAGCCTCAGGTCCCCTCTGGCACTCACCCCCAGGTCCAACATGTCCAGCGTCACTGCCTCTTCTGCCAATAACTGCACGGAAGAGTCGGCGTTCACTGCGATGGAACCACTGCTCACTGGGGGAATGAGGTGGGGGGAAGGTGTGAGACCTCACGGGGCCAGTCTCAGGGACGCCCCTGGTCAAGTGCAGAGCCCCCTGTGAACCAGAAGCTCGACACTCAAGTCTGTGTCCTGAGTGTGCTAACAGACCCACAGGACTGGCCCTGGGGCCCAACATCGGGGGCAACTGCTAGAGAACAAAACAGGGGCTCCAAGAAAGAACTAGAAGCTGGAGGGACCCCCAAAAGCACTGCCTAGGGACAGAGACCCTCCCTCTGACCCACCACCCATGGGCTGAGCTGGGATCCAGGCCAAAAGCAAGCTGAGTTCAAAGCCGGCTCTACCATTGGAAACCAGTGATGCTTAAAACTGCTTTTTTCCTGCACAAATGACCTTCCTTCCCTAATCTGATCAGCCCTCCTGACATGGTCTCTTGAGGGTTTTTTTTTTTTTTTGGCACAGGGTCTCACTCTTGTTACCTAGGCTGAAGTGCAGTGGCATGATTGTGGGCTCACTGCAGCCTTGAATTCCCCGGCTGAAGCGGTCCTCTTGCTTCAGCCTCCCAAGTAGCTGGACCACAACCAGCTAATTTTTTATAGATATGGGATTTCACTATGTCGCCCAGGCTGGTCTCAAACTCCTGGGCTCAAGAGACCCTTCCACCTCGGCCTTCCAAAGTGCTAGGATTACAGGTGTGAACCACCGCCCCCAGCCTCGCCTGGTTAGTTTCTTTTTATTTTTTGTAGAGACGGGGTCTCACTATGTTGCCAAGGCTAGTCTCGAACTCCTGGGCTCAAGCGATTCTCCCACTTCAGCCTCCCAAAGTGCTGAGACTACAAGCATGAGCCACTGGGCCTGGGTGGTTTTACATCTCTTGCTTCACCCATCACACGTTGGTTAGTCCAGAGCCAGTCATAAACCGGTTGAGAGCAGGGTCCCCTCTGGTTCGCTTTCATCACTGCCCAGCCCAGGCTCCTCAGTGGACAAACCTGCTAAAACTGTATTTTCTTTTTTGAGATGGAGTTTCACTCTTGTTGCCCAGGCTGGAGTGCAGTGGCACGATTTCCACTCACTGCAACCTCTGCCTCCGGGGTTCAAGCGATTCTCCTGCCTTAGCCTACTGAGTAGCTGGGATTACAAGCGGCCACCACCACACCCAACTAGTTTTCTGTATATATATATACATACATGTATTTTTTTTTTGAGATGGAGTATCGCTCTGTAGCCCAGGCTGGAGTGCAGTGGCGCAGTCTCTGCTCACTGCAAGCTCTGCCTCCCGGGTTCACGCCATTCTCCTGCCTTAGCCTCCCGAGTAGCTGGGACAACAGGTGCCGCCACCACGCCCAGCTAATTTTTTGTATTTTTAGTAGAGAAGGGGTTTTACCGTGTTAGCCAGGCTGGTCTCGATCTCTTGACCTCATGATCCACCTGCCCCGGCCTCCCAAAGTGCTGGGATTACAGGTGTGAGCCACCGCGCCCGGTCTAGAACTATTTTTTCTCGCAGCCTCAACTGAGATGGAGACTGACCTGGGATGCGGAGCCCCGGTCTGGCCTGGCCCTGCAGCCCTCCACCGGACTCACCGAAGTATTTGGAGGTGGTGCCGTCCTCTGCATGCACCACAACCAGCCCCGGCCGCAGGACCTGCAGCGTGGGCACGTGGGCCGCCAGGATGCCGAAGGCTCCGGTCAGCGTGGGCACGTCCACCTGCCGGACGTTGGCACCGTTGAAGAACACCTGCGACAACAGCGTGGGGAATGATGGCGGGGCAGGCCGGCCCCGCGCCCACCCTGGACTCGGCCTGTCCTGCTGAGAAATGGGTCCGGGCAGGACCTGGCGCTGATGTGAGGCACTGAGACAGCCCAGTGCAGGGATCAGAGATTGTAGCTTTGGTCCTCAACGTTGCGCTTCATTCTACTGATCCGCGAAATGGGAATGCAACGATCCGGCGACACCCAGGCTTTGGCCAGGGAGATCGGGAGGGCACCCAGGAGGCGCTTATCTCGGGGAGGTGCCCGGGACGAGGGCAGCGCAGGGCTCGGGCGGCAGAAGCAGGGCCGAGGGTCCAGGACTGAGTGACCTCGGCTTCCGGGGCGCGCGGATCCGCGGACCCGGAAGCGGGGGGTCGCGCCCTGGGGGTGGGGACCCTGGACTCCGGGGGAGGCGGCCACGGAGGGTCCCGACCCGCAGCGCCCGAACCTGCGTTGGGGAGGCGAAGGTGAAGGACATCTGGTTGGGGCCGGCGGCGGCAGCCGGGGCGGCGGCGGCCTCGGCATAGGCACGGCCCTGACGGACGAGGCGGCCAAGTCCCGGGCGGCGGAGCAGCGCGGCGGGCAGCATGGCAGCGACGGGCGGCAGGAAGCGGGTGGCGGGCGGGCGGCGGACTCCGGCGCGGCGCGGGCTGCCTGGAGGGCGAGGAGGACGACGCGCAGGGACGTCTGGGAGGAGGAGTCCCGGCAAGAGCGCAAGCGCGAACTACGACTCCCAGCAGGGCGCACGCGA
>NW_016805596.1:736708-743814 GCF_001698545.2 Rhinopithecus bieti
GCGGCCGGGGCACAGCGCGGGCAGGAGCGCGGGCGATGCGGGAGGGCTCGCTGGGAACTCCAGCCCCTGGCGCGCTGCTCCCCGGCGCCGGCAGAGGGCGCTCCACGCCCGGAGTTGCGCTCACCGCCCCCCACCTCCTGCCTGGCCCTCGCCCCCGCGCGCCGCTGACGCAGGAGCGCGTGCGCGGGCGGCTCGGGGCTCCGCTGCCGTCAGCCAGCGGCCCGCGCAGCCTCGCTCGCGGCCATGACGTCACTGCCCCGCCCCCGCGCTCACGCAGGTCCAAGGCACCCGTCCGAGCCCCAAGCCCCCCTCTTTAGGCTCCGGGAAAATGTAGAGTTGGGGATGGCGGGGGTTGGGGCTCTGGCTCCTTGGAAAGGGCCTTGTGCCTGGCGCTGTGGGCTGGACCCCAGGGGTGCAGGGAGCTGGGGTAGGGCCTGGGGCTGTCCGACACCATTCGTGGCTCCCTCCACCCGGAGGTTGCACCCTCGCCCCCTGCCCGTGTTCAGGCCAGTGGAGTGGCGGGCGCTCCTGTCCTCTGGAACCCGGACACCTGAAGAAGGCCCTGCTGGCGGGACTCAGGATGAAGGGTTGGGCCTGGCTCCTCCCGACGGGCCAGAGCTGTGAGGGTCACTTGGGGCCTGGTCATTCTGGCCCTGGTTCGGGGGGCGCAGAGGGGAAGCCCCGCTCACTTTTCTAGGCATGACCTGTGCACCACATCCTCTCCTGGCTCTCGGGACCTCATATCCAGCTGCCACTCCAGGACGCTGAGAGGCCTAATAGACTGAATGTCACTCATGGAGCCACTTCTCTCCAGTCCCCACTCCAGGGTCGCCCACGGGTGAGGGCGGCATTACTCCAGCCCCAAACCTGGGGTTCCTCTGGAATTCCGCCTGTGCACCCAGCATGGCCACCGCGGCTACCGTCTCTGGCCTAGCAGGCCCCAGCCTCCGCCTGTTTAGTACAAGTACCTTTTCTTCATACAGCCATAGGGAGTCTTTATTAAAAATCGGAAGCCTGGCGAGGTGTGGGGGCTCACGCCTGTAGTCCCAACACTTTGGGAGACTGAGGCAGAGGATCTCTTGAGTCTAGGAGTTCGAGACCAGCCTGGACAACATAGCAAGATTCCATCTCTGCAAAACAAAAACAAAAAATTAGCTGGGCATGATGGCGCGGGCCTGTAGTCCCAACTACCTTCTGGGCTGAGGCTGGAAAATTGCTTGAATCTGGGAGGTGGAGGTTAAAATGAGCCGTGATCGCACTACTGCACTCCAGCCTGGGTGACAGTGCGAGACTCTTGTCTCTCCAAAAGGCAAAAACAAAATACAAAAAACCCTGAAGCCTGCCCATGTCATGGTCCTGCTGGGAACAAGACAGTTTCTCTGCTTCCTCCACAGGCGCTGACCTGCAAACTTTTCTGCCTCGAAACCTTTGCCCATGCAATTCCCATCTGCCTGGCACCAGGTTCCCTGGTGCTGCCCCTGTGCCTGGAGCGCCAGCCATAAGAGAAGGGCTGCCCTTGGAGTTCACAGCTAGCGGAGTGGGGGTCCCACAGCACACAGGAACAGGCAAGGCGCAAGGCATAGAGCCTTGGAGAGACGTAGCAGAGGAGGGGACCCGGACATGGGTTGGGAGCCAAGACCAGAATCGCTGAGACTGTGAAGCTGGAGGAGTTGAAGGAAACCGGGGTGAACCTTTGGCGGAACGGACGAAGAGGCCTGAGTACGGAGCACCTGCAAAGGCAGAGGCGGGGAGGCTGAGCTGGGCCAGCGGTGTCAGCCTTTCTTTGGGATGAGAAAGAGCAGGCGCTGTGGGGTGTTAGGTGTGGGCCCAGCGGGGTTGGGGTGGCGCTCGGGCCAGGCTGGTGGCAGGTGTGTGGCCTGAGTATCTGAAGGGTGAGGCTCGATGGTCTGAGAGGGAGAAGCGGCGGCAGCTTTGGGACTTGGGTTTCTGCAGGTGTCGTCCTGATGTCACCCCACGAGCAGACCTCTGTGAGCGCACGTTTGGGCCCCATGGGCCCAGCTTGAAGCCGGTCTGTGATCGCTGTCACACAGGACAGGGGCCAGGAGGGGCATGGCGAGCCCTCCACAGTGGCATAGAGGACCTGCGTGGGGAAGCAGGCGAGGCGCCTGTACCCAGAGACCCTGGGCTGCGATTGTGCCCGAGGGGCCCTGGCTGTGCCGCCCCAGAACCCCCACGGACCAAGCAACGTGAGAGGGGAGTCCGTGTCCCCCTGGACCGCACCCCCTCCTGCGCACGCGGCGCACCTCGGGCTGCAGAGAATCGTGCATTCCAGGACACCCCGAGCTGCGTCCCTGGGACCTCAGGACCGGGCGAGGTGAATCGTGCCGATGGGCCGGGGGCGGGGCTCGGCCGCCGCGGCGGGTGCGGGGGGCGGCTCCGCGTGCGGAGTGGGCGCCTCCTGGGAGCCTAGGCTCGCCGCCGCCCCCGCCGGAAGGGAAGGAGTCGGCGGCCTGCGCGGAGCAGCCAACCCACGCGAGCGCAGCGGGCGGCGGGCCGGGACGGGGCAGCACCGGGCGCGCGGCGCGGGGCGCCGCCCAACGCGGTCACGTGCGCGGCCCCCTCCTCTCGCGCCGGCTCCCCTCGCGCCGCGCTCTCCATTCATAAATTCTCCGCGCTGCTCCGCGGCACCAGGGCGCCGGAGCCAGCCGGGAGAGCCACGCAGCGCCCCCGCCCATGGGCCCGCCGTCCGTCGCTGAGGTACGGCCGCGGCGGCCGGGGCTGCGGGGGGCGACGGGGGGCAGGCCAGGCGGGGATCCAGCCGGCTGTGTCGAACGGCCGGAGGAGGGCGCGGAGAGTCCGGCGGCGCGGGACCGAGCTCCGGCCTTGCGCCCCAACCTGCTTGCCTGGAGAGGGACCCTCCCGCCCAGGCCCCGCCCCCAGCCCTCAGTTTCTCCCTGTGAGGTCGGGCGAGCGATGGCGTCCTCGGCTCAGCCCCTGGCGTCCCGGGTCCCTGCCTCCCCTCATCGGCCATCCCACCCCTTGGCCGGCCCGGGGCCGCGCTTGCCCCGGTGGGAATCCTCTCCCCTAGACTCCCCAGTCGCCTCCGCCAGGATCCTCCCTCTTTCCCTTCGGCCCTCCTGCCATCTTCCCCGGCTCCGGTCACCATTCTGCGCCTGTGCCCCACCCCCTCCAGCCTGACTCATTCCCCGACTACATATGCGGCCCCTTGCCCCCAGTACCAGGGCCCGGGCAGCCTGTACCGGGAGCGCGAGGACAGCAGCCCCCGCCGGAGCCTGCCCGGCTTTGGCCTCAGTTTCCCGCTGTCTGTGTGGGCGAAGCCGGGAGGGGCAGGAGTGCTGCCGCCTGTGCGCTCCTCTCGCATCCCGGGAGGAGGCCTCGCGCGTGCGGTGCCGACCTGGGGCCCGACACCCCGGCGCCAGCCCGACCCCCTCCGATTTCCCGCCTCCCCGCCCCGGCTGCGTCGCGCAGTGTCCAGGCGGCTTATTTCCCTAAGTGCCGCGCCCCGCACCTCAGTTTCCCCCAGCATAAGGTGGCCGGGGATGCTTCCGGGCGCCCAGGCTGGGCACGGCGGGTGCGGCCGTCGGCCATCTTGCGCTCCGCGCCGGCCCCCCCAGGCTGCCGCCCCGCCGCCCCCTCCCCGCCGCTCCCTGGCAACCCGCCCCCCCAGCCGCGGCCTGCTCTGCGGTCGCCATGGGAACCAGCTTGTCGGGGCTGGGAACAGATGCGCCTCCTTTGTCCCTTGCACTCCCACCAGCGCTCAGCACCGGGGGACCTCCACCTCCCAGAGTCGTGGGAGTCGTGACCCGGGGGCATGCGCCCAGCCTCTGCACCCTCCCCCGCGCGCGGGCAGCGGGAGGTCTCCCTCTACTACTAGTGGGGTAGTCCCCCACCCCCGTGATGGGGCGGACAGGGCATCTGGAGTCCCTCTCGAGCTGGCTGCCCCGCCTCGTTGTCCCCATTCCTCCGAATGCTTGCCCTTCCCGTCGCCCAGCTCCAGGGCCTGGCGCTATCTTGCAGGACAGGCCGCACCAGCTGTATGCAGTTGTGATGGGCACAGGCGCACCCTCAGAGGGCCAGGCCTCCTCCCCTGCCATGGGGATGTAAGATGGAGATCCAGAGAGAGCCCCCCGGGCCCTCCAACCAGAGCCAAGCCGGGTGGAGGCTTCATTCGGCTCTGCCGCCTCTCCATGAGTCACTGGCCCGTGTGGGCTCCTGGTCCCACAGGGAAGACCTGGCTTGTCTGCAGTGGCTCCTGCAGGAGAAGCAAGCCTAGCTGGAGCTGACCAGGCCTCCTCCCTACAGGGCTCTCCTCCCAGTTCAGAATGCAGCCCACAGCCACCATGGCCACAACCGCCGCCGCTGCCACCACCACCACCACCACCACCACCGCCACAGTAGCCCTGACTACGTCGTGGGACAACGCCACTGGACGCCCCACGGTGGGTGCAGGGGACAGGTGGGAAAGGCAGGAGGTCGTCCAGGCCAGCAGCACCTGACCCCCCCGCCCCGCATGCCCGCAGGCAGAGCCAGACCCCATCCTGGACAACTACGTGCTGCTGGTGGTGGTGATGTCGCTGTTCGTGGGGGGCACGCTGGTGGTGTTGTCCGGCGTCCTGCTCCTCTGCAAGCGCTGCTGGGACGTCCACCAGCGCCTCAACAGGTGCGAGGCCCCCACCTCGGCTGGGCAGGTGCATGGTGGTTGTGGGCACCAGTCGGGTATGGGGGACCTACCTCACTGCTTTCTGAGTCACAGGGTGGGCTGTGCCTCTGGAAACTGGGTGATGCACAGGGCCTTGGCTTGGGGCAGAGAGCCGAGACCCACTGCGGCTCTCTGGGCCCTTGGTGCCACTGTGCTCTCCCGATGTCTCTCCCAGGGCCATGGAGGAAGTGGAGAAGACCACCACCACCTATCTGGACAACGGCACCCACCCGGCCCAAGGTGAGGTGCTGGCCAGCCCAGCTGCACGCCCGCCTGTCCATCTGCCCCTTGTCCACCTGCTGCCCCCTCGGGCCACCTGACCGTCTGTGTCTGTCTGTCTCCCCCACCAGACTGGGCGCAGCTCGATTCCGACTCATCTCTGTTTCCTTATCGCCCAGGCGTAGGTGGGCCCAGGCGCGTGCTGAGCGAGTGAGTGTGTGAGCGGATGGACGAGTGTCCCTCGCCCCACCCGCCCGGCTGCCTGCGCCGTGGCCCCAGCCCTCCCCGTCCCGGCCGCCCAACGAGCAGCCCTCCCAGGACCAGGCGCCTGGCGTGGCCCACCCTCTCCTGCCTCTTCACGCAGACCCCGACTTCCGGGGGGAGGACCCCGAGAGCCAGGATGCGGAGACTGAGCGCTTCCTGTCCACCAGCTCCACCGGCCGCCGCGTTTCCTTCAACGAGGCGGCGCTGTTCGAGCAGAGCCGCAAGACGCAGGACAAGGGCCGTCGGTAAGCAGGGTGGCGTCAGGGGGTACCCCAGGGCCTGTCTGAGGTCATGGCTGCTTGGGACAGGGGAGGAGCTGGGCGCAGAGGCTGCAGGGACCAAGGTGGAGGCCCCTGAACTGGGACTGTGCAGTGGGGTGGCCTTGGCCGGCAGGGTGGATGGCAGAGTGCAGCAGCTGCGCCATCAGGCATGGGAGGTGGGCAGGCTCTGACGGCCAGACACTGTCTCAGGTACACACTGACGGAGGGGGACTTCCACCACCTGAAGAATGCCCGGCTCACACACCTGCACCTGCCGCCCCTCAAGATTGTCACCATCCATGAGTGTGACTCGGGCGAGGCCAGCTCGGCCGCCACACCCCACCCAGCCACCTCTCCCAAGGCCACCCTGGCCATCTTCCAGGTGAGCCTATGGGCAGCAGCCTTCGGGGTTCCTCGGGGGATGGGGGGGCAGCCCCAGGGACTCCTGGACCCCCACGCCCTCCCTCACTCTCTTTCAGGGTGGCCCTCATCTTGGGATGGGCGAGGTGGGGTGGAGCAGGGCAGGGAGCCGAGCCCAGCATGCCCCCCATCCGCCCATGCCCCTCACCCACCCATGCTCTTTGACCTGTCACTGCTTCCTCCCCCACCTGGCTCTGTCCCACAGCCCCCGGGGAAGGCCCTCACGGGCCGCTCCGTGGGCCCCAGCTCCGCCCTGCCAGGTGACCCCTACAACTCGGCCGCGGGCGCCACTGACTTTGCAGAGATCAGCCCCTCGGCATCTAGCGACTCTGGGGAAGGCATCTCGGTGAGGGCTCCTGCGTGTCCCCCACGGTGTCCACAGCCCAGGAGGCTCCTTCCCCTCCCTGCCCCCAATCCAGGACCAACGTCAGCCTATGACCTCCCACCCACCACGGCCCTCCTTGGCCCGTCGGGTCATTACACACGGGAGAAAGCGGGACCGACTGCACACCGGACACAGGCGTGTACTCACATATGCAAGGAGCACCCCAGGCTCCTACTTCATTGACGTTCCCTAGGCACTGGAGAGGGTGCACCACCCCTGCCCTCCCTCACCTGCAAGCCCACGCCGTGGGCGAGAGAGCTCCTAGACACGCACCTCCTCCTCTCTCCAAACCCCGTGTCCAGGGTCCTTCCCCTGAGGGCAGAGCACCTTAGTGTAGCCCACCCAGCCACCGAGCACCCCTCCTCGTGCCTCTGCCCCTCTCCGAGCAGGTACCCCTCTCTGTCCCAGTGATGGGGGCCCTTGGGACTGTCTCCCAACCTAGGGCCATCTGGGGCCAGCACGCGGGGCCAGGAAGAGGTCTTAGTCTGAGCGCCATCTCTGTTCCCTGCCAGTTGGATGCCAGTACTAGGAGCACCAAGGCTGGAGGGCCCGGGGCTGCAGCAGGACCTGGGGAGGTGGGCCCGGGATCCGGGACGGGTACCGTTCTGCAGTTCCTCACCCGCCTGCGCCGCCATGCCAGCCTGGACGGGGCCAGCCCCTACTTCAAGGTCAAGAAGTGGAAGCTGGAGCCCAGCCAGCGGGCGGCCAGTCTGGACACGAGAGGTGAGCTGTGGCACCTGGTAGAGAGTGGCCCCTGCGGGCTTGGTGGTGGCTGCCAGGGGCTGCCCTGGACATCCAGGAGCAGGAGGTTGTGGGCTGGGTGGGGAACCAATGCTCTGGGGCCTGGGCCCGCCCAGCCTGCCACCGGGAACCAGGC
>NW_016805596.1:746344-766351 GCF_001698545.2 Rhinopithecus bieti
TGTGTGTGGGGCACAGGCGTTGTGTGTGGGGGGGTCACAGGCATTCTGTGGGGGCAGGCACAAGCATTTGTGTGGAGGGGCACAGGTGTTGTGTGGGGCGGGCGCAGGCGTTCTGTGTGGGGGGGCGCCACAGGTGGTGTATGTGTGTGTGTATAGGGGACACAGGCATTCTGTGTGTGGGGGGGGCACAGGCGTTTTGCGTGTGGGGTGCAGGGTGGAGGTACATGCGGGCTGACGCTGGCGGCACATCCCCTGCGTTCTATGTGTGGGGGGGCACAGGCATTGTGTGTGGGGGGTGGAGGGTGGAGGTACATGCGGGCTGACGCTGACGGCACATCCCCCGCGCAGGTTCCCCCAAGCGGCACCACTTCCAGCGGCAGCGGGCAGCCAGTGAGAGCACGGAGCAGGAGGAGGGGGGCGCCGCCCACGAGGACTTCATCCAGTACATCGCCAGGGCTGGCGACGCCGTGGCCTTCCCACGCCCCCGTCCCTTTCTGGCCAGCCCGCCCCCTGCTCTCGGCAGGTATTTTTCAGTAGATGGAGGTGCTAGGGGTGGACCTGTGGGCCCTTGCCCCGCTTCGCCCCCCCACTAGGCGGCCCAGGGAGCGCTCTCCAGGCCCCGCGGACACGCGCTCACCCGCCTCCAGCAGCAAGGCCCCTCCCAGAGGCTGACTCACTGGGGCCACCTCTCCAGCATGGACCAGAGGAGGGAAGCAGGGAGAAACTGGGTAAGGGTAGGGGGGTGGGTGGGAGGTGGGGGCCCCACCCCCGACGATGGCGCTGGTACTGCCGCTTGCTAGTGGAGAACGAGGCCTGAAGGGTTCTGCTGTGGTCCCGGGCCCTCTCCCACTCCTACCATGCTCCTGAGGGCTGGGCAGACCCTTCTCAGAAACTGCTGTGACCACTCTGGCCAGCAGCACCCCTGCCCCAACCCCAAGGGCAACTTTCCTGAAGCCCAGGGCCCACGTCAGTGGGATGGGAATGGGGCGTGGGGCTGGGGCAGAGCAGGGTTCCTGGGGCAGCCCTGGTCTGGGAGTGACCCTCACGTCTGTGCACCGTCCTCCTCCTGCTGTTTATCCAGCATGGGTGGGCAGAGACCCCTCCTAGCCTGGAGCAGGGGCTGAGCTGGACTCAACCGCATCCAGTCTACCGCCTGCGGCTCCCACATTCACTGGGAGGCTGGGAAAAGGTGACTCCCAGGGAGAAGCGTGTTGACTCTTCCTGGGAGCTTCCAAGGGAGGGGCCCCCGCCGTCTGCAGTCCATCCAGCACGGAGGCACCCTGCTTAAGAAGCAGGCGCTGCAGCTCAGGGTCAATGCAAGACCCGTTCCCTGCAAAACACACCCGCCCATTTTAAAGCTCTCACCTTCCAGGGCCTGCCCGAGTTCCAAGTCCCACCCGGGCCCACCCCTCCCTGATCCAGAGGGCGGGTGGCCGGCCAGGGAGGGGGCGCGGGGCTCGGCCGGGCTCTGACGGTGCGGCCTGGCTTGCAGGCTAGAGGCGGCCGAGGCACCGGGAGGAGCGAGCCCCGATTCTCCCCCTGCGGGCTTGGTGGTGGCTGCCAGGGGCTGCCCTGGACATCCAGGAGCAGGAGGTTGTGGGCTGGGTGGGGAACCAATGCTCTGGGGCCTGGCCCTGCCCAGTCTGCCAGCGGGCATCCTGCCTGAGGTTCTGCAGGTGGCTGGGAGGGCTGAGTGTGCAGGCAGCTTGAGCCAGACCCACCTAGCTCTGGTGCCCTGTGCAGGAGGGCTTTGCACGCCCTGACTGCTCTCAGGCCATTAGGGCACCCAGGATGAGGTAGTAAAGGAGGGTGTCAGGGGCCACCTGGTCACTGTGCAGCATAGAGGGTGGGGCCTGGGGCCTGCTCCCCTCCCGGCCACGCTGGGCTCTCATCCCTGGGAATGTGAGTGGAAGGTGAGTTCTCCAGGGGCCCCTCCTTCGCCGGCTGGCCAGAGCATCAGCTGCTGTGTGACCTTGGCCAAGGCCCTCTGCCTGTCTGGGCTCTGGCTTTCTCTGACACGAAGTAAGTGTTGGACTGCGCCAGGGGTCAGCAAACATTTCCCATCAGACCTTGGATGGTAGTATTCGTGGGGTTATGGTTGGAGAGGCTATGTCTCCACAACTCGGTGCTGTTCTTGAGGCGAGGAAGCAGCAAGAGGCACTGCGTGACAAATGCACGTGGCTGTGTGCCAGAAAAACTTACAGAAGCTCGGGGGTGGGGGCGGCACTTTGCTCTCTGGGCTGTAGCACATAGATCTCTGGACTGTTTAACAGTAGTCCTTCAATTCTGCAGGCCTTGAGTCAGGCAGGATCCTGGAGACAGGGCTGCCTTTTCTGGGCTTGAGGCAGGAGTGTGTGGCGGGAGCAGAGGGGTCCTATCTGTATCTCTGGCAGCAGGGCTGGGGCAGCCCAGAGGGGGTGGGGCCCTGCTCTGCCTTGTGGAGGGGGGGGCAGGTCCAGTTGTCAGGTGAGGCCAGGACAGGGGACAAATGCAGAGAGAAGGTGCTGTCAGCGTGACAGAGGACACGCCATCAGACAGTGGGAGACCCCGTATTGGGGCCTGGCTCCAGCCCGCGGGGGTGGGGTGAGTTCTCCCAACCCCCACCCACAAGGTAGCTAGGGGCCAGAGAGGGGAAGGCCTTCTCCTCTGGCTGCCCCGGTCCGCTGAGAGAATCCAGATCTTGAGATGAATGGGGCCCTGGTGGCAACTAGAGACATTTAGAGTCCGATGAGCTTGCAGCACAACCCAGAACCTGTTTGCTGGGTAACTGCCTCCTTGCCCCTGGGGCCTGCCCACTCAAGCTTCGCTGGGGAGGCTGTTGGGAGAAGGGGGCCGAGACAGGGGTGGGGCAGTACCCCAGCGCTCCCCAGACGAGGGTGGAGCTGGCAGGAGAGGGCACCTCTCTCTCTCTCTCATTAGTCCCCACCAAGCCTGTATGTGACTCTCTCATGCCTTCCATAGTTTGAGCCAGGCTGTGCAGGCCACTAGGTGTCCAAGACACGTCCTTATGAGTGGCCACACCCGAGGCGCCCTCGCCGCTTCAGGGCGCACGCGCAGAGCCCCGGCCGCCCTCGCGCGGTCGAAGTGCGCACTGCTCTGTCCGGTGCTTGCCGGGTGCTGGGCGTCGTGAGGCGCGGGGCGCGGAGACCCCGGCTGGGCGGGAACGAAGGGGCGTGAACGGCTCTGAGCTTCGGGCTCCTGCTCTCCGTCCCGGATCGGGCGGCCGCTTAGACACTCGCAGGGCCCGCCACCCGAGGGACGCACAGCCCACCAGGCCGGATGGAGCCGCCGCGTGCCGGGCGCGTGCGCGAGCTCGCCCGGGTTGGGGCCGCGGGGCGCTAAGGGCCGCAGACGAGTTCACCGCCCTGGGCCGGGAGGCGGCTCAACACCGTGACTGCCGACCCCCGAGACCGTTTACCTCACCGCGGCGTGTGCTGGCGGCAGCCCGCGTCGCCTCCGAGCAATAACTGCGCCGCCGCCGCTGCTGCCGCCGGCCCTGGGGGAGCCGGCCCGGCCCTCCCGTCCCCGAGTCCCCACTGCCCTCCGCATGTGAATGGCGCCCGCCCCGCTGCCGCCCCATCCACGTTGAGACGCGAACAAAACCCAGACGGCCAGGTCCAAGCTTCCCAAGCTTTATTTATTGCCAAATTCGGGCGCCCTCGCCCGCACCACGCCCTCCGAGCCCCCGCCGCGTCTGCACCATCCCGCGGTGGCGTTTCTCGTGTTTTTGTTTTCTGGATGATTATAAATACTGACTGCACACGCCTGCTCGCTCGGAGTTTTCTCTGGGGTCGCAAGAGCGCAGTGGCCTTGGGGGAGGTGAGGGGTCCTGCCCTCAGACCGGGCCGCGGAAGCAGGGTGACCCGAGCGCGCAAAGGCAGCTGCGACGTGAGCCCAACCCCACGCCTCCCCCGCCACCCAGCAGCTCCCAAACACCCCTCACAGCCACAGCTCAAATCCACCTTTTATTTTTTCTTAAAAAAAAAAAAAGAAAAAATGGAACCAACCAAACAAAACCAAAGTGGCCGCGCGGCTTCCGGGCGGTGCTGCATGCATGGCAGGGCCAGGAACCTGGTCTCCACACCCGCCCGCTGGTCTGCGGTGGGGACTGCGCTGGGCGCCCTGCGGAGCACGAGGCCACGGGCGGGGCCAGTAGTCTCCACGTAAAGTGCATCGAGGCCGCCTCCCTCCTCCCTCGCCCGCCCGGGAAGGCTCCGCCCCGGGCTGCAAAGTCAACAAGCGTGCACCGCCCGGCGGCCGAGGGGAGGGCTGTGCCCGGTCCCTGCTGTCCCCGTGCCCGGCCCTGCAGGGTGCTCCGGAGGTCCTGGGTTGCGGTCGGCACAGAGGCATGGCAGCCACCTCTCCGGGAGGGCGGGCGGGACCGGCAGGAAGACTGAGGGCCTGGTGCGGGCACCTGGCGGAGCTCCTGGACACGGGCTGCAGGGGGGAGGGAGGATGGAAGAGGTCAGCCTGGGTACCGGTTCTCCGCTTCCCGCGGGCTCCTGGGAGGATGGAGAAGCTGAGGTGCGGTCATCCGGCTACCGGACTCCAGTGGGGCAGCAGGGGAGGCCAGGGAAGGCCACCCTTGAGTCACTCCTGGGGTACTTTAAGTGTAGCCTCTTGTAGTAGGGTCTGGCAGGCTCTGACGCTGGTGGATGGGCTGTGAGCACCCATTTGGGGGACAGACATGTAACTCAGGCAGTGGCCCCCAAAACTGGGAGAGGGACTGTGGCAAGGCAGGGGGTTCAACCTCGGGCTCCCGTCCACCCTGCATCCTCAGCAGGTGACAAGGGTCTCTGACATCTGGGGCTGGGAGAGGGAGCAGGCACACAGGGAGAGACAGGGCAGCGTCTGGCACGACTCAGCCTCAGCCAGACCTGGCAGCTGGCTCAGAGCCTGGGGTAGCCCAGCAGGGCCATGGAGGTTGCCGTCCCTCCCCACCAGCCACCACCCACTCATGCCCCAAAAGCTTCTGGGCTGAGCCCAGCGTGAGCCTTTCCTGGGAGTAGCCCACGCATAGGGAGGGGGCGCCAGGCCCAGGGCAGGGTCCTCTGAATGCACCCACTCAGAGATGGCTGTGAGGATGGCACAAGCCCCACCCCGAGTCCGACCACACGTAGGCCTCCGTGACCAGCACACTAGCCAGACACCAGGCCCGGAGATACCACCCTCAGTAGGGGTTGTGACGTGGCCAAGCTACCCAAAGGCTACGTGGCAACTATGCACAGCCGTGTGACAGTCGCCATGACTGGCGTGGGCTATGCTCACGGGCTGGCCCCCTGTGGCAATCCATGAGGTTGTCCCACATGCCCCACCCGGGCCCCGCTGCGCCCCACCTGCAGGTGGCCCACCCTCACTGCTGCTTGCAGGCCGACAGCCGGCGGATCTTGCTGCTGGCGGAGCAGGCCTTGCGGGCAGGGTTGGGGGCCCGGCCCTCCGCCTTGGATTTGGTGCTCAGCTGCGCCGCCTCCGTGCCGTTCATACACACGGCCTTGGGGAGGCCCCGGCTCTGTCCATTCTGACTGGCCTCCTCTTCTGGGACCTGTCCTGGGAGGGAGACGGCAAGTGTGGCCTGAGCCGAGGGCCGCACCCCCAGAGCCGCAGGAACCTGGCTGGCCCCCAGCACAGGGAGACACTGACAGCTGTGGCCCAGGCCATGCCCGCCCCGGGTCAGGCCCAAGTCTCTCCAGTCTGAAATGCTGTCCCCCAGCAGCTCTGGGAGGCACCCCCAGGGGATGAGCCTCCCACAGATGGCCTGGGAGGAGTGTCCCCTCCACCCCGTCTGCTGCACCTGCCATGGCCCCAGGTGGAACCCCACCCAGGTACGGTCTACAGGGACTCCTGAGTAGGTGGCAAGCTGACAGGGCAGGACCCTCCCGTGCTCCCCTGGGGTGCCCTGGCCCATAGCTGGTTCTAAAGGTGCAGGAGCCACCACATGCTCACCTGTGAGGACACAGGAAGGCCAGGCTCAGGCCAGACACGCGAAATGCCAGCACAGAACCACGTGGGGAGTAGAGCTCAGCTTGCCAGGGCCCCCAGCCGCCCCCAGTCTCTGCCAGCCACCAACCAGCACCAGCACCTTGTGAAACTCACAGGCCTGGGGCTGCCCACCCTGCCCAGGTGGACAATGTCCTCATAATGGCGGGGGGAAGTGCAGGAAGCTGCCCACATGCTGTCCCTGCCAGTTGTGGTGGTCCGTGAGGACTCTGCCAACACACTGGCTGCCGAGCCACCCCCAAGGCCCCTCCCAGGCGACGTCAGTGGGAGGCTGCCCTGGGCTGCCCCAGAGCTCATGTGCCCAGTGCAGAGCCCCAGCTCCGAGAAGGGGCCAGTGGCTGACTCAGCAGCTTCCAGGACTTGCCACACACCTGCCCGCCGTGTGCACAGGAAGTCACTGGCTTTAAAAAGGCACCTTGGGCCGGGCACGGTGGCTCACGCCTGTAATCCCAGCTCTTTGGGAGGCCGAGGCGGGTGGATCACGAGGTTAGGAGTTTGAGACCAGCCTGACCAACATGGTGAAACCCCGTCTCCACTAAAAATACAAAAATTAGCCGGGCGTGGTGGCGCACACCTGTAATCCCAGCTACTCAGGAGGCTGAGGCAGGAGAATTGCTTGAATCCGGGAGGCAGAGGTTGCAGTAAGCCGAGATTGTGCCATGGCACTCCAGCCTGAGCGACAAAACAAAACTGTCTCCCAAAAAAAAAAAAAGCACCTTAATCAGGAGGCACCAATTGCACCCATAGGTCTGAGCTTACACCCAGCCCATCTCTGCTGGGGCAGACCCTGTGCCCACTCCCATAGGGCCAACCTGGTAGACAAGGTGCCCCAGCTCTGCATCAGTGGGCACAGCCGCCACCAGGGCCCTACCCCCACGAGGCACTGGGACCATCGGTCCCCTCTCCCACCCCACACTCCTGTCTGCGCTGGTGCCCAGGACCTAGCCCAAGCCCCTTCCCTGGGTTCTGGGTGTCGGCAGCAGGACCCCCATCCTCGGTAGGGGCAGGCAAGGCCAAAGTGGAGCCATGCAGGGGCCGATGCAGCAGCCCAGGCAGAGTGTGGAGGACACCCTGACCCAAGGGCACTGGGCTGTCCTGCCCCGATGCAAGCGGGCTCTGCAGGTCAGGGATGGGGCTCACGCTGAGGCCTCAAGCTGAGCCGGTCCCCGGCGCCTGAGCAGTGGAAAGGGCGTCGGCGCCTGAGCACCCAGTGCCGAGTACCGAGGCCTCAGCCATGCCGAGGGGTCCCGGCAGACCCCCCTCTGCTGGGTACTCCTTCCCGCCACCCACAGTGGGCTCAGCAGGGTCATGAAAAAGGTGGCCCAGCCCCTGCCCTCCTCCCCGGCACCTCACCCCAGGGCAGCCCACACAGGGCAGTCTCACACAGGCCTGGAGGGAAGCCAGTGCCGGGTCCTGGCTCAGGGATCCTGGCCTGCAGGGGTGGCCGTGAGGGTCAGCGTGTGGTCCACGTCCCAGCAAGGGCTCTGGCGGCCTGCCTGGGCTGGCCCTGCCCTAATTGGCCCTCCTGCCTGGGATTTGCCTGACTGCCCGTCTTGGGACCCCAGAGCCCTGAAAGGCAGAAGGCCCTGGACCTGGGGTCAAATTGCAGCCAGGCCCCAAGGACGGGCGCCATGAGGGGACCCCACCTCCCAGCACACCCCGGTGACCAGGGTGCCCAGCAGCACCTCCTGTCCCAAAGGACGCGACGGCCGCGGTGCTGCAAATGCAAGAGCCCAGGAAGCGAGACCCTTTGACCCTGGGGGCCCCCACACACTGTACCCTCCCGGGGGCTCCACACTGTGCCCTCCAGGGGAGCCCCCCACACACTGCACCCCTGGAGCCCCCACTGTGCTCTCCCGGGGGCCCCACACTGTGCCCTCCTGGGGACCAGCTACTGAGCTGAGCCTAGAGGTTTGCTGAGGGGCCCGGGGTGCTGAGGGATGTAATGGGGGGGCTCTCTGCAGGGCCCCCACTATTCTGGGACCCTCAGGCCCGGGGGCAGTCCTTGTCCAATGGATCTTCACATCCCAACCTGCCTGGCGTACCCCCCTTCTCAGGCTGGCCCCTGCCCACCACTTCACGCTGAAATCGTGAAACAGAAAGCCCCCGCCATGCTCCAGCCCGAGCACAGCAAGCATCCACCTGCAGACACACTGCACAACTCTTTATGACACAGCCCGGCCCCAGGCGGAACAGAGGCAAGCCGGAGCGTGGCGGGGAGGGGCTGGCTGCCAGTGCAGGCCGCCCCTATGCTAAGGCCCTGAGCTCCTCCTTGGGCACTACTGCGGCGCCGGCCGCGAGGCTTCCTCTCCTGAAAGGTCTGAGCCCTCGCTCTTCTGTGAGCCGTGATCCGCTCTAAGCCCTGCCTCAGACGCCTCCTCGCCACCTGGGGAAGAAGGGCGGCCGGCATCAGGGCCAGCGGGCAGGCCTCAGGGATGGTGGGAGGGAGGGCCACTGGACCCTCTCATGCCGGCTGTCTAAGGGGCCACCCTGCACTTTGGCTCTCACCCGCCCTCCCCCAACCCTGGGGCTCCCCGTCTGCTCCTGCTGGGGCTCAGGCCAAGGCCGATGGGCGGTGCCTGGCTAGGCAGCACCCGGAGAGACGCCTGGGGAACCCTCCTGGCCACATAGGCCTTGGCCAGTGCCCCCGCGCCTTTCAGCCGTGTCCCAGCTGCCTTCAGGACGGAGGTGGCCTGCAGGTAGGCTGGAGGCTTCGGGGACATGGGATTGGTCACTAGAGGACAGAAGCTGTCCTCACTGCAGACAGGCAGGCGCCCTGCTCCTGTGGGACGTCACGGCCGAGTTAGCAGAGCTGGGCAGGGGCCCCCACCAGACTCACCGGGCACCGTGAAGTCCTGAGTGTAGATGATGTCGTCCTCGATGTCAAAGAGGTCCTCGTCCTCGTCCGCGCCGTGCAGGTCCTCCAAGTACGGCACCACAGTCATGCTGCGCCACCGGTCCTTGGTGTCCGGGCTCGGTGGGATGGGCACCGGCGCCTCAGCCGGAGGGTGTTTCTTCCGGAACCAGCTGCAAACGCCCAGAAGCAGTGGTGCCTATCAGGCTTGCACCAGGATGGTGCAGCTGCTCAGCCTGGCTCCTCTGTGCTCAGGGTACCTGCTGCATGCTCAGGAGCCGGAACCAGGCTGCGCACTGGGTGGCTGTGACCACAGACGCTCAGCCATGCCCTCCCGGAGCAGGCAGGCTGCCAGGACCTCAGTCTGTAGCCCTGACCTCACTCCAAGCCTGACAGATGTCCCCTCCACCCCGAGGCCTGACCCCCGCCACGCCCAGCCTCAGGCCTGTCTCCAGGTGGCACTCAGAAGCCAGCACCCACCAGACGGATGTCAGCAAAGGCCAGAAGGGGGCCTGGGGGCCATGAATGCATCCTAACCCAGGAGGCTATGGGGGCAGCCCCAGCACCTGCCAGGCTCCCAGCGGCCCCTGAGCTACGCAGAGATCCCCAAGGCACAATCAGCACCAGTGCCTCAGCGGTCTGGACACTCCCACTCCCAGAGCTGGTCTCTGGGGGGCCTCGGGGCTTGAAGGGGCTCCAGCACAGGGCTCAAGGGACTCCAGGGGCTGGTGCAGAGGAGCAGAGCCCACGAGGCGAGGGAGGTCGCACTGCGGGGCCTGCTGTCCCCGCCTGCTGCTCTGTCTTCTCTGTCACAGAGCTGGGTGCTCTTGGCTGGATCCCAACCAGACTGTGCTGTTGGGAGCCCCAGCAGGAGGGTAAAAAGAGAGGCTCTCGCCAGTGTTCGGGGCCAGCTGTGCCTTTCCCAGTGTGTCTCTATGCCTAGGGCAGGGACGGATGCACATCCTCACTCAGATCCCAGCTCGGACAAGGCCTGTCTGGCCAGTAACAGGGCATTGCCCAGAGAACCCACTCGGGCCCTGAGAACTGCGGGCACTGCAAGGGGTCTGCCCCAGCCCAGCACCCCCACCATGCCCTGCTCTGGCGCCCACTCAACCCGCTGCCCACGTGGCCGGCCTCCCTGCGGTCTCGGCCCCACTGCCCCGGGGGCCGCCCACCTGTGCTGCCGGATCTGCCGGATGGAGAACCTCTTGGCCGGCTCGTACTCAAGCATCCCTGAGGAGAAGCCGGCGAGGAGCCAGTCAGCCGGGCACAGGCCTGAGACCCCGCCAACCGTCCCACCTGACCAGCCTGTTGTCAGGCCCCAGGTGATACCTGGATGCTCCCAAGGGGGCCCCTCGAATAGGTGGCCTCCCTGACAGAGGCCACTCCAGGGGACAGGCCGGGGACAGCCTCTGCGTGGCTGGCTGGGAGACAGGGCTGGGCTGGACGGCCAGGGTGGTTCCATTCTCCCAAGGCCACTGGGCAGATGGACGGACGGCCAGTGCCACCTGCTGCCCACACACAGGAAGTGCGGCAGGACGAGCCTGCAGGCCAGGGAGCCCCGAGGGCGGGGCTGGGGGAGGCGCAGGGCAGCACTGCTCTCAAGGGTGGGAGTTCAGAGGTGAACAGGGTCCAGAAGCAGGCGGAGCTGAGGGACCCGGCAAACCAGGCCCTAGTGGGAGGCTGGCCTCTCCGCTCAGTCCTCTCAGTGCCTGCAGGGGTCTCAGGGCCAATAGCCCCCCACCTAACACCCCCCACCCTGCATTTCTGCACAAAAGCCCCGCCTCCCTGGGGCTGTGGGCAGAGGGACGAGGCCCCCACCTTTCAGCAGGTCGGAGAGCGGGGGGCCACAGTCACCCGGGATGGCGTAGCTCCCCTTCCCGATGTTCTCAAACAGCTTGTAGATGTTGTCCCCTTCGAAGGGGTACAGACCCGTGGTGATGTTGTAGCTTCATTTCGAGGGGAGAGAAGAAAGGTGTGGTCAGTCAAGGTGGTCGATGCCCCGGGAGCCCCACCTCTGCCCCAGGGACGGAGCCCTTGCATGGCTGCTGGACCACAGGCCCTGCAGACTCAAGGACACCTCTGTCTTCACTGCCTCCCACTAGTGGAGGCCATGGGGCAAGAGGGGAGCGTCCTCTGGACCCACCCGGGGAAGGGGCCTGGAGCCACTCTCACCCGCCCAGCTTCCCTGTGGGGCTCTGAGAGGAGGGTTGGTTGTGACACTCTGTGAAGATCCCTGACAGGCCAGGCTGCATGTCACATGGGTGAACCACCATCTGCCGTGTGAGCTACGTCTCCATAAAGTAAGCGCCCCCAGCGGCTGTGGCCAGTGAGGGTCTAGGCTGGTGGCTATGCCCTGCACCCACAAGCCAGGAGCTGCCCAAGATGCAGAGGCCCCTCCGAGCTCTGCGTGTGGCGAGTGCCAGGGCGGGGCCAGGGCACTTACAGGGTGACCCCAGCTGACCAGATGTCCACCTTGAAGCCGGAGAAGGTGTCCAGGCCGTTGGCAATCTCGGGTGGCTGGAAAGCCGGGGAGCCCTGGCTGGTCCGGCAGGTGTCATCCGCCGCAAACGGGTGCAGTGCCTGTGGCAGTGCCGTGCAGCCCTCAGGGAGTGCCCGGGAGGGGGCGCCCCAGGGCCCCCCCTAGCACGTGCCTACCTCGGCCACGCCCAGGTCGGAGATTTTGAGGGTGCCCCCGGTGGTGAGCAGCAGGTTCCCAGGCTTGATGTCCTTGTGCACGATGCCCTGGCTGTGCAGGTACTCCAGGCCGTCAATCAGCTGACAGAAGTACCTGCGGGCAGCACACACCTGTCTTGGGACGGAGGCCTCCCTGTCCCTCACAGGGGTCCCCTCTGCAGCCACCTGGGAGCCTCCCAAACACCACAGGCCCAGCTGGGGAGTCACGGAGGTCTAGGCACAGAGGGCAGAGGAAAAGCTGGGTCCAGTAGGGAGCCAGGCCTGAGCCTGCAGTGACCACCCTCACCCAGCCGAGTCGCATCTGGCAGGGCCCCGAATGTCCACAGGTCTCATTTCCCTGTGGGCCACAGGCCAGCTGCACCCCAAAGGCTTGCTGAAACAGCAGGCCCCTCCCTGCCCCCTGCAGTCCTGCAGCAGCAAGGGGCCCTGACTCTGCGGCCAACAGATCTGCACCCAGGAGGTCCGGTCGGGGCAGGTGACTGCTGGGACGGGATAGGGGCAGGCCGCCGGCCTCAGGCAGCAGGCCCAGCAAAGATGGAGGCAGGAGGTTGACAGCAGCCCCGCCTGTGGATGCCACACACGGGAGTCCCCAAAACTGTTTTTAAAAACTTAGGCCTTCACAGGGTGGGGCGCGGTGGCTCACGCGTGTAATCCCAGCACTTTGGGAGGCTGAGGCAGGTGGACCACGAGGTCAGGAGTTCAAGACCATCCTGGCGAACACAGTGAACCCCTGTCTCTACTAAAAATACAAAAAATTAGCCGGTCGTGGTGGCGGGTGCCATGGTCCCAGCTACTCAGGAGGCTGAGGTAGGCGAATGGCGTGAACCAGGGAGGTGGAGCTGGCAGTGAGTGGAGATCGCACCACTGCACTCCAGCCTGGGCGACAGAGTGAGACTCCGTCTCAAAAAATAAATAAATAAATAAATAAATAAACAACTTGGGCCTTCATGTCAATGAAGATCAGGACAAGCAGTGTGGCCACAGGGAAAGGAGCCTGCCCTGCCCGGCCCCCAGCCCCCGCTTCACCCTAGCCCCTGCCCCGCGCACACACCCGTGGGCCTGGCACACCGGGAAACGCTTCTCTGGCACGCTGTCCAGCATCTCCTGCATGCCACACACGCAGTACTCCATCACCATATACGTGGGGTGCTAAGGACACACAGCTCAAGAGGCGGCCCCACTCACAGGACCGGGGAGCACAGGGGCCAGAGAAGGGGTTCTGGAGGGACCCTCTGCAACCACCCTGCCCCTCCTCGGACCAGGGCCCACCCTGCCCTCACACCCCTCTGAAAAGGCCCCAGTGTCCGGGAGGAGGGAGCCTCCATGGGAGTGGAGGACAGGGCTGACTCTTGGGGCAGTGTTCCTGTGGGACTCACGACCCCCACCCCGCCCATGGGCCGGGGATGGTACCTCCTGGACGCCCCCACAAGCAGGCTCGGTCCACACAGGATGACTGCGTGACTCTGAACACAGCCCCAGCCTCAGGACCACTTCTGCTCTTGCTCTGGCACAGGGCCTCAAGCAAAGTCCCCGTAGGGAAGCTGTGCACGGAAGACCAATGGGGGGAGTCTACAGATGACACAAGGACACGCCCAGCCACGACCAAAATGGCCCACAACATTCAGCCTGCGTGGCCTGCCTCACCCCTGGTTAACCTTGGAGAAGACTATGAGAAAAAAGGGTCTTGACACCCCACGGCTCCAGGACACAGGACACAGGGGCGGGGGCTCGGGGCCCGTTTCAGCAAGCTGCTCAGCCACTCCCACAATGGCTGGCTTCCAGGGAGCCAGGGAAGGCCACTGCCCTCGTGCGTCAGCCTCCTTCAAGTAGACAGGAGGGGAGCAGGCCTCGGGGCAGGCGGACCCAGGGCCCCAGCCCCTCCCACGGAGGCCCCACGGCCCCAACACCAGAAAGGATATATTTTCTGCTTCTCTTCGTTGTATAACACGTCCACCAGCTGGATGACATTTTTGTGCCTTAACCTCCTCAGTAGTTGAATTTCCCTGGGGCAGAGAGGACAGGGGGGTGTCAGCCAACCTCAATGTCAGGACGATGACCCGGATCCCTGGAGTTAGGCCTCCCCATCTCCCCATGGAGGTGGCGCACCTCTGCCCTTCCCTGGAGAGAAGCTGTGGGTTCACAGTGCTGGGGCAGGGCCCTGCAGGGGCCACACGTCCAGGCTCGGGGCAGTAGGGGGTGGGAGCACAGCGCCCTCCAGTCTGTCACCAGCCAGTGAGAGCTCTGGAGGACACAGTTAGGACACTCTTTTTTTTTTTTTTTTTTGAGGCAGAGTCTTGGTCTGTCACCAGGCTGGAGCACAGTAGCCCAATCACAGCTCTCTGCAGCCTCTGCCTCCCGGGTTCAAGCGATTCCCCTGCCTCAGCCTCCCGAGTAGCTGGGACTACAGGCATCCGCCACCACACCTGGCTAATTTTCTGCATTTTAGTTGAGACAGTTTCACCATGTTGGCCAGGCTGGTCTCGCTCTCCTGACCTTGTGATCTGCCCGCCTTGGCTCCCAAAGGACAGTGTGAATTGAGCTTCGTAACTCAGTAACAGTTTTGCTTCCTAGAAACCAGACTACTGTGATGGCAGCACAGATGGAAGCTGGGCCATGGCAGGAACCAAGGTGAGCTGGGGTCCTGGTGACGGCTCCGTCACACAGTACAGCCCCCTGCCGCCAAGGGCTCCCAGCTCTTCAGAGGGTCCCACTCCTTGGAGGGTGGGCCGCAGGTGAGCTGGAAGCATGGCCCATAGGAAGGGGCACCAGGAGGAGAAGCCACAGAAGGAGACATCGAGGGGTCCTGCCATGCCCACCCGCCTGTCACTGCCCACTCTGCAGCTGCCCCTCGCCGTCCACGCCCACCTGCCTGTCACTGCCCCCTGCAGCTGCTGCCCTGCCATCCACACCCACCTGCCTGTCACTGCCCCCTGCAGCTGCACCCCTGCCGTCCACGCCCACACCACCTGTCACTGCCCCCTGCAGCTGCTGCCCTTTGCGTCACACCAACTCCGGCCTGTCAACTGCTTCCCCTGCAGCTGCGCCATGTCTGCCACGGGGCCCAACCTGCTGTCACCCAAAGGGTCGGCCCAGCCAGGGCCAGAGAGCATGGTCCCCTCTTTTGCAAAGCTGTTTCCTTTCTTCCAAACGTTTGGCCCTGCCAGCGCAAAGTGGCCTTCCCGGCCTTGTTCATCCCCGGCACTACAAGGAGGTTTCAAGCAAGGTTGGAATCACCTGAAGCTTCAGGAAGTTGGAGACCAGCCTGAGCAGAAACATGGCAAAAACCCTGGTCTCTACTAAATAACAACAAAATTAGCCAGGGGCATGGAGGTACATCCTAGCTACTCGGGAGGCTCAGGTGGGAGGATCACTTAAGCCTGTAGTTACCTGTGATCGCGTTACTGCACCCCAGCCTGGACAGCAGAATGAGACCCTGTCTCAGAAAAACAACAACAACAACAACAACGAAATGACAAGGAGCCCGTGGGCGGGCGTGGAAAAGTCTGCAGCTCCTCCAAAGGCCCATCGCCTGTGAGCCAGCAGCTCCACTGCCAGGCACACACCCTGAGGAACAGCACATGCCACGCAGAAACTGTGCACAAGGCGCTCACAGCAGCAGGACGCACAGCAGCCAAGATGTGGAACCGCCTGGGGGCCTTCCACAGATGAGGGTCAGCCCAGCCCATCCACACCCTCAACACGGCTCAGCCACAAAAACCAGCGAAGCTGACGCGAGCCACAGCCTAGATGCACCTTGAGGACGTCACACTGAGAAATACCAGACACTAAAGGACGCACAGTGTGTGATGCCCTTTCTATTTTTCCTTTTTTTTTTTGAGACAGGGTTTCCCTGTCGCCCAGGCTGGAGTGCGCCTCCCAGGCTCAAGCGATCCTCCCACCTCAGCCCCCCAAGTAGCTGGGACTACAGAGGTGTGCTACCATGCCCAGCTAATTTTTGTATTTTAGTAGAGACAGTTTCACCATGCTGCCCAGGCTGGTCTCGTTTGTACTAGGCTCAAGCCACCTGCCCACCTCGGCCTCCGAGGTGTCACTGGGATGACACGATTCCATTTCTTTTTTTCTTTTTTTTTTTTTGAGATGGAGTCTCACTCTGTCACCAGGCGATAGAGTGCACTGGCGTGATCTCAGCTCACTGCAACCTCCATCTCCAGGGTTCACGCCATTCTCCTGCCTCAGCCTCCTAAGTAGCTGGGACTACAGGCGCCCGCAACCACGCCCAGCTAATTTTTGTATTTTTAGTACAGACAGGGTTTCCCCATGTTGGCCAGTCTGGTCTCCATCTCTTGCCCTCGTGATCCGCCTGCCTCGGCCTCCCAAAGTTCTGGGATTACAGGTGTGAGCCACCGCGCCCAGCCGACAGGATCCCGTTTCTATGCAATATCCAGGACAGGCCAATCTAGAGTCAGGAAGTGGATTCAGAGTGGCCAGGAGCTGGTGGAGGGGATGGAGAGTGACACAATGGGAATGGGGCTGGCTTTTGGGGTGACAGATGTTCTGGAATTAGAAAAATAGTGGTTGCACAGCCATGTGAATGTACTCGATGCCAGTGAACTGCACACTGTGAACGAGTGAGTTGCACAGTATGCAAATGACATCCCCCCCCAAATTTTTTTTTTTAATCCTTAACAGGAAGCCCAAGCAGAGCATAAAAAACAGCTGGGGGGCCAGACGCGCTGACTCACGCCTATAATCCCAACACTGGGAGGCCGAGGCGGGAGGATCACCTGAAGTCAGGAGTTCAAGACCAGCCTGGTCAACACGGTGAAACCCTGTCTCTACTAAAAATACAAAAATTAGCCAGGCGTGGTGCTAGGTGCCTGTAATTCCAGCCACTCGGGAGGCTGAGGTACAAGAATCGCTTGAACCTGGGAGGCGGAGCTTGCAGTGAGCCGAGATCGCAACAGTGCACTCCAGCCTGGGCGACAGAGCCAGACTCCATCTCAAAAAAAAAAAAAAAAAAAGCTGCGGGGGGCAGAGGTGTCCCATCACCCAGGCTGCCCCACCCCCAGCCCAGGGCTGCCTCTTGCAGGAAGCCTCGGCTCACCTTTCCCTCCCAGTGCACCAATCCCAGCGCTCACTGCTCAGTGCTCTCAGGACAACCTCAGAAGGCCGAGGCCTGGGCTCTGCCAGGGTTGCAGGCTGCGCTGGGGCTGGGCCTGGACAAGGGGCCGCCAGCTTGGGGAGGGGCTGGGAGAGCAGGATGAAGGGAAAGGGAGGTGGGTGACGGGGACAGGGGCACAGAGGGACAGTCCCCCCAGAAGAGATGCCAGTGAGCAACTGGCTCCGGCCCCTGGCTATGCCTGGTGCCCTGTAGGACTGCCCAGCCCTGAGCACGTCCCCCCACCTCCACTGACCACCTCGGGCCTGGTCTGCTCGCTGGAAGCCCTGCGTCTCGCCTCTCTCCAGGCTATGTGGTGGTGGCACCAATTCCCAGTAGGGCCCGGGAAGGTTATTTTTAGAGCTGGCTGGGGCCTGTGTCCACAGCCTGGCAGGCGCCCAGAACATTGAAGGGGACGCTGAGGGCCAGGCTGGGCTCAGCAAAGGCCCCGGGGCCCAGTGCCCTCCTGCCTGCCAGGCTGCTCAGGAGAGCTCAGGGTGGGCCCGAGAGGCCTGGCTCAGCCCCAGGTCCCTTTGTTCCCCAGGGCTGTGTGTGCCCTAACCTCCCCTGCTGACGAGGGTCACAGGCCATTCCCAGGAGGCAAGACTTGCCTTCTATTCAGAGGAGATGAGTGGTGGGGGGCGGGGAGGGTGCTGTTTTCAGACAGCAGGGTCCGGATGCTCGGACACACAGGGCCTGAGAGCCTGACGCTCCACCACGAGGCAAGAGCGCCCCTTTCCTCAGCAGGAGCCAGCTACAGGAAGGGAAGGTGGCCCAGGACAGCCTGTTCCAGCCTCCTCAGTGGGGCCAAGGGAGCCACGGGCCCTCAGGTCCAGCACTGCTCTCACCCACCTCCTGCTGCCTGTGCAGGCACCACCCCCGACCCACCCAGGCTCCAGCACAGTCCTAACCCTGAGGAGGGGCGGCAAAGCCAGGGGCTCAACCTGCGTGCAGCCTCAGAGCCGTAAATGCAAATGAGGGTGGAGGACTCCCCCCAACAGAAACCTCCCTGCTGACACCAAGTCTCCCCTGCGAGCCCTCATTCTACAGATGGGGGAAACGGGCACAGCAGGAACCTGCCCTCCACGAAGGCGCCTTGCCCTGCCTCCACCTCAACAGGGACACTTCACAGCAGCAGGACACACAACAGGTGAATCGTGGAACAGCCCAGGCACTTCTGAGCAGGTTGGCATAGACCAAGGGACACTGGGTGGCCTGTTTAATTAAAAGGGACCATGGCATTCTGCGCAGGCGCGAGTCCCCTGATCTATGCCGGGGAGGGGTGGGGGTGAGCTGCCCCACCTGGTGGCAGTCCCCTCTGGGATGCTGGGGGCATATCGGCCTCTCCAGATTGCCAGGCTTCCTTCGACGTCTCCAGCCAGAAAACGAGCAGAAGAGGAGGCCCAGTGAAACCCCAGAGCTTGGCGAGGAACAGGAAGTGCCTCCACCGGGGGAGCCCGGCTCCCGGGGCGTCGCCAGCCGCTCCGAGATGCCACGTTAGGGACCCACTGGGCTTGCCCAGGCAGAGTGGATTTCTTTCTTTCTTTCTTTCTTTTTTTGAGACAGAGTCTCACTCTGTCGCCCAGGCTGGAGTGCAGGGGCACGATCTCTGCTCACTGCAAACTCCGCACCCCTGGTTCACACCATTCTCCTGCCTCAGCCTCTGGAGTAGCTGGGACTGCAGGCGCCACCACCACACCCAGCTAAGTTTTTTGTATTTTTAGTAAAGATGGCGTTTCACCCTGTTAGCCAGGATGGTCTCGATCTCCTGACCTCGTGATCCGCCCGCCCCTGCCTTCCAAAGTGCTGCGATTACAGGCCTGAGCCACTGCGCCCGGCCCAGAGTGGATTGTTTAGCTGACTTGTTGATTAGCAGGACAGGAAGTAGGAAGGAGAGTCACTCAAGCTCACAGAGAGGTGGGGACAGGAGCCTCCGTCTGCCTAGAAACAGATCATACAGGTAAGAGACGGACGCCTGCGGCTCCGAGCAGGACTGGGAGACACACGGAGACCTGGGAACTCCCAGCTCCAGACCGAGTGCCCACGTCCCTGAATCCCTCCTGATGCGGCTGAAACAAGGCCCTCGAGGATTCGAGCGGAACGCCGCTGAGCGCACGTGCACAGAAGCAGCCACGAGTCGCAGGCAGAGGCGGGAGCAGCCCGAGTGTCCAGCCACAGATGAGAGGTCAAACGCGGCGTGGCCCTCCACACGCTGGAATGTGGCGCAGCCAGGAGCAGCAGCGAGGCTCGGACCCAGGCCACTGGCGCGGATGCACCTTGAGGACAGCACACTCCTTGAGACAGGCCAGACACAAAAGGCCACGCGGTGTGTGACGCCACTCATGTGAAATGTCCAGGACAGGCCCATCCAGAGGCAGGAAGAGAATGAGTGGGTGCCAGGACTGGGGAGGGAATGGGGACTGACGGCTGATGGAGACGGGGTTTCCTTCTGGGGTAATGAGAATGTTCTGGAAGTTGATAGACGTGATAGTTGCACAACTCTGTCAATGCACTATATGCCACTGAATTACACACGTTAAAAATGTGAACTTTAGGCCCAGTACTATGGCTTACATCTGTAATCCCAGCACTTTGGAAGGCCAGGTAGGATTACTTAAGGTCTGGGGTTCAAGACCAGCCTGGGCAACACAGTGAGACCTTGTCTCTATAAACTTAAAAAAAAAAAGGTAGGCCGGGTGCAGTGGCTCACGCCTGTAATCCCAGCACTTTGGGAGGCTGAGGCGGGCGGATCACAAGGTCAGGAGATAGAGACCATACCGACTAACACGGTAAAACCCTGTCTCTACTAAAAATACAAAAATAAAATTAGCCGGGCGTAGTGGTGGGCACCTGTAGTCCCAGCTACTCAGGAGGCTGAGGTGGAAGAAGGGCGTGAACCCAGGAGGCGGAACTTGCAGTGAGCTGAAATCGTGCCACAGCACTCCAGCCTGGGGGACAGAGAGAGACTCCGTCTCATAAATAAATAAATAAAAGCTGAATGTGGCGAAGCAGTGGCTCACGCCTGTAATCCCAGCACTTTGAGAGGCCGAGGCAGGCGGACTACTTGAAGTCAGGAGTTCAAAACCAGCCTGGCAAACATGGTGAAACCTCGTCTCTACTAAAAACAAAACAACTAGCCAGGTGTGGTGGCAGGCGCCTGTAAGCCCAGCTACTCAGGAGGCTGAGTCAGGAGAATCACTTGAACCGAGGAGGTGGAGGTTTCAGTGAGCCGAGATCGCGGCACTGCACTCCAGCCTGGGTGACAGAGTGAGACCCTGTCTCAAAAAAATAAGAAAAATAGGCCGGGCGCGGTGGCTCAAGCCTGTAATCCCAGCACTTT
>NW_016805596.1:766579-776031 GCF_001698545.2 Rhinopithecus bieti
GCCACTGCACTCCAGCCTGGGTGACAGAGTGAGACCCTGTCTCAAAAAAATAAGAAAAATAGGCCGGGCGCGGTGGCTCAAGCCTGTAATCCCAGCACTTTGGGAGGCCAAGACGGGCGGATCACGAGGTCAGGAGATCGAGACCATCCTGGCTAACACAGTGAAACCCCGTCTCTACTAAAAAATACAAAAAACTAGCCGGGCGAGGTGGCGGGCGCCTGTAGTCCCAGCTACTCGGGAGGCTGAGGCAGGAGAATGGCGTGAACCCGGGAGGCGGAGCTTGCAGTGAGCCGAGATGGCGCCACTGCACTCCAGCCCCGGCGACAGAGCGAGACTCCGCCTCAAAAAAAAAAATAAATAAATAAAAGAAAAGAAAAGAAAAGGTGAACTTTATGGTATGTGAATTACATGCCCATAAAACCCTTGGCTGGGTGTGGTGGTGGCTTACGCCTGTAATCTCAACACTTTGCGAGGCCCAGGCAGGCGGATAGCTTGAGTCTAGGAGTCTGAGACCAGCCTGGACAACATGGCAAAACCCCATCTCTACAAACAACTAGCCGGGTGTAGTGGCGCACGTCTGTAGTCCCAGCTACCTTGGAGGTAGGAGGATCACCTGAGCTCGGAACTATGATCACGCCACTGCACTCCAGCCTGGGTGATACAGTGAGACCCTGTCTCCAAAAAAAAAAAAAAAAAAGCTGTTAAGAAAACTGAGTCCAATCGGAGCACCACGGTGGCGTTTGTGTGACATACGGGCCATCCGGCCGCCTCACTGATTCCCTGACAGCTACCGCAGCACCCCAGATCCTGGGCGAGGAACCAACATTCCAGGCCTGCCCCAGCTGGCTGGGCACCAGAAGCCCACTGTGCGCCCAGCCCAGAACTCCCAGTGGACCCATCACCCACGCTGTTCTGCGGCTGCCCAGCCCCTGAGCTCCCACTGGGTCTCAGAGCTGTCCCTCCAGCTGCACAGAGAGGACAAACAGAGGCCTCGAGGCCACCCAGGCCTCACATGGCTGGCGCAGGAGCCTGAACAGATGCTGGAACCCCATAAAGGATGCCTGGGATGTCAACATCTACAAAGTCCACGACTGGCGCGCAACTCGTGAAAGTCCTCTTTACCATAGGTCCAAGCATCTGCCAATCATCGCCCCAACCACACACAGTCAGTGCCGCCCACCTCCCACCTCCCGGCTGGACACAGCCAGGGCGGTGCGGATGGGAAAGCCACAGCCCCGACCTGGGCCCGTTTGCAATGGCACCGGTGCTTTTCACATTTGCAAACAGGTAGAAAAAAAAGACACGAAAGCACAGTGTTTTGCAACAGGTGAAAATAACAGGAAAGAGGAGGGCCGGGGGACGCAGCCAGGCTGTGCGCTCACGGCAGCCCTGGGTGCCTCTACGGAGGCTCCACAAGGCGGGCACACTCCCTGCCTTGGAGCCCACTCTCACTGGGGTGGAAAGGGGAAGGGAGGCATGGCGCCCTTCTGCCTGCGCCCCCCCAGAACTCTGCCGTGGGCTCTGCAGCAGCAGCCGGCCTTGCTGTCCCCGAGAAGCACGACGAGTGAGGCTGGGAGCAGGCGACCCCTTCCAGGCCTTCCCTGCTCCACCCCAGGAAACCACTGCCTACCAGAGACGGCCTACGGCACTGATTTATTTTATTTTAATTAACTGTTTTTTTGCATCCCAGCCTGGAATGCAATGGCCTGATCTTGGCTCACTACAACCTCCGCCTCCCAGGTTGAAGCGATTCTCCTGCCTCAGCTTCCCGAGTAGCTGGGACTACAGGTGCCCACCACCACGCCTGGCTAATTTTTGTATTTTTAGTAGAGACAGAGTTTTGCCATGCTGGCCAGGCTGGTCTTGAACTCCTGACCTCAGATGAAGTAGCTGGGAGTACAGGCATGCGCCACCACGCCTGGCTGATTTTTGCATTTTTAGTAGAGACAGGGTTTCACCGTGTTGGCCAGGCTGGTCTCAAACTCCTGACTTTGTGATCTACCTGCCTCAGCCTCCCAAACTGCTGGGATTACAGGCATAAGCCACCGTGCCTGGCCCCGGTGCCTTTTTTTTTTTTTTTTTGAGACGGAGTTTCACTCTTGTTGCCCAGGCTGGAGTGCAATGACACGATCTTGGCTCACCACAACCTCTGCTTCCTGGGTTCAAGTGATTCTCCTGCCTCAGCCTCCTGAGTAGCTGGGATTACAGGCGTTCACCACCACGCTCAGCTAATTTTGTATTTTTAGTAGAGACAGGGTTTCTTCATGTTGGTCAGGCTAACTCCTGACCTCAGGAGATCCACCCACCTTGGCCTCCCAAAGTTCTGGGATGACAGGTGTGAGCCACCACACCTGGCCAATTTTTTTGAGATAGAGTCTCACTCTGTTGCCCAGGCTGGAGTGCGGTGGCGCGATCTCAGCTTACAGCACTCTCCAGCTCCTGGGTTCAAGCAAGTCTCCTGCCTCAGCTTCCCGAGTAGCTGGGACTACAGGCGCCCACCACCACTCCTGGCTAACTTTTGTATTTTAGTAGAGATGGAGTTTCGCCATGTTGGCCAGGCTGGTCTTGAACTCCTGACCTCAGATGATACACTCACCTCGGCATCCCAAAGTGCTGGGATTACAGGCCTGAGCCACCACATCCAGCTAATTTTTGTATTTTTAGTAGAGACCGGGTTTCACCATGTTGGCCAGGCTGGTCTCGAACTGCTGACCTTGTGATCTGCCCTCCTCAGCCTCCCAAAGTGCTGGGAGTACAGGCGTGAGCCACCATGCACAGCCTTCTTTTTAACTTATTGATGCTTTTTGGAACTTTCCTATTTCTAGTAAGATTATACTTTTTACCGGTGAGAGCGGGACAAGGCACGGACTCCAGGGCTTCCTTTCTGGGAAGGAAGGGAAGGGACAGGACTCATGCTGGCTCCATCTGCCCCAACCCACCCCCCTTGGCGATTGCCCACGCTTTCCACACCACCTGGAGGACTGGACGCCTGAGGCTTGTCTGGAAGGTTCCAGACACTCGCTGCGAGACACAATCTGAACGGAGTTTATTAAGCTTCCCACACACAAAGGAGGCTTTTTCCCTGCAGCGCTGGCAGCAAGGCTGGCCAAGGCCTTGGGCCTCAGGGCTGGGCAGTGGACACCCCTTCTGCTTGACGGCACTCTGCACGTGGCAGCCTCCAGTCAGGACACACCAGCTCCCAGGGTAGGGGGACCCCCTGGCAGCACCCAGGGGGCTGGAGGAGTGCAGTGGCTTCTAAATCACAGCTGCAAACCGGGCGGCTCCTGATGGCAGACAGTCCCTGCAGACAGTGGCCAGGAAGGGACAGGGCTCACCCCTCAGCCCAGGGGGTCTCACAAGGGCAAAGCCGTTGCACACTCAGGGCCAGGATGAAATTGGACGCTGAACAGGAGTGAGGGTGCATCACTCACTTCAAGGCCGGTGGGGTCATAAGTTGTGGGGAGCTGCGCCGCACAGTCCAGTCCAGGTCCTGCCAACCCCTCTGCCTCCCTGCCTCAGTGTTCCCTCCTGTTCTCCCATGCACTGGGCGAGACTGGGTTCCTGCAACCCTCTGGCCTGTCTCCACCAAGACCCTCAGGCTCCGCCCTACCATTCAGGTGCTCACCTGAGCTCCTGGGACCTCCTGCACTGACTGTTCAGGAAAGCAGGGGGCTCACACTCAAAGTTAGGCTTCCTCCCCCCAGCATCTGTCTTCCCATTGACCTTGCATATACGTTTGTCAAAACTCAAACCAGACTTTTTTTTTTTTTTTTTTTGAGACAGAGTCTCGCTCTGTCTCCCGGGCTGGAATGCAATGGTGCGATCTCGGGTCACTGCAAGCTCCACCTCCCAGGTTCCAGCAATTCTTCTGCCTCAGCCTCCTGAGCAGCTGGGATTACAGGCATGCGCCCCCCCCCCCGGCTAACTTGTGTTTTTTTTTTTTTTTTTTTTTTTTGAGACGGAGCCTCGCTCTGTCGCCCAGGCTGGAGTGTCGCCCAGCTGGATCTCAGCTCACTGCAAGCTCCGCCTCCCGGGTTCCCGCCATTCTCCTGCCTCAGCGTCCCGAGCAGCTGGGACTACAGGTGCCGCCACCATGCCCAGCTAATTTTTTGTATTTTTTAGTAGAGACGGGGTTTCACCGTGTTAGCCAGGATGGTCTCGATCTCCTGACCTCGTGATCCGCCCGTCTCGGCCTCCCAAAGTGCTGGGATTACAGGCTTGAGCCACCGCGCCCGGCCACTTTTGTATTTTTAGTAGAGACGGGGTTTCACCACGTTGGCCACGGTGGTCTCAAACTCCTGACCTCAGGTGATCTGCCCACCTCAAGCCTCCTGAAGTGCTGGGATTACAGGTGTGAGCCACTGTGCCCAACCCCTTAAGGGTGGGTTTCTGACTGCTAGGAGAGAGGCTGTCACTGGCCCCTTTAGAGGGCACCTGCTACCCCCAGCACAGGCTCTGCCCAGCCCCTGACGAACCCATCTCACAGAGACCAAGCATGGGCAACTGCTCCACCGACTCCAGGAACTGGCCTTCTACCCGCGTCCAGACTGGGCGCTGAGATATCAGAAAGGCCTAGTGGAAACACGCCCCTCCCAGCCGCTCCCATTTAACCCCGACTGCTCCAGCTCCCAAGTACAAACTTCAGAGCCTGTGTCCCTGGTTTCTGCATGTCACAGCCCGCATGCTGATTAAGAAGCGCATGCTGATTAAGAAGCGTGTTGGCTGGTTGCGGTGGCTCACGCCTTTAATCCCAGCACTTTGGGAGGCTGAGGCGGGCGGATCACGAAGTCAGAAGTGCAAGACCAGCCTGGCCAAGATGGTAAAACCCCGTCTCTACTGAAAAAAAAAAAAAAAAAAATACAAAAATTAGCCAGGCGCAGTGGCAGGCGCCTGTAATCCCAGCTACTCGGGAGGCTGAGGCAAGAGAATCACTTGAACCCAGAGGGCAGAGATTGCATTAAGCCAAGATCGCGCCACTGCACTCCAACCTGGGCAACAAGAGCGAAACTCCCGTCTCAAAAAAAAAAAAAAAAAAAAAGTATGTGACCCCCAGGGCCCCTGAGCAGGAGGGAGGTGAGAGCAGACAGGGCAGGGCCCTCCCCGGACCTCCTTCCAAGGTCATGGTGCCCTGTGCCGGGTGTCCCTGCCAGTCCCTCGAGGCCTAGCCCAGTAGATAAAGTCCTTTCTTGGAAACAGGAGGCAAAGTTATGAAAGTTAAGAGGACTGGGAGAGGAGCAGGGCCTGGGCAGGGCCCGCCAGGCGACGGCAGGTGCAGCGTGTCTGGTTGCGATAAGGAAGGGACACCCCCCCCCACCAGCTGGGAGAGGCTCAGGCCGGCCCGTGCTGCCCTCGGTAGGAGCTGCTCCACGCACAGATGCAGAGGCGTCCGGGATGGCCAGCGGCAGCCCCATGCCTGAAGAAGTCGGTTTGAAAAGTAAGGTCTTCCGGATGCAATTCGGGAGGAGGCACGGTCCTCCTCGGGCAGGGCTGCCAGCGCCGGGGGCCAGGGATGCTTCCAGCGTCACATCCCTGGCATATGAGGAAAGGCTACGTTTCCCTCCTGCTAGCTGATAAGCTGGTGCAGTTATTTTTGGCAGCCCAGGGTTCCCCTCCGACAGGATAAACAAATCACATTTTCTGCTGGCCCCGGTAACTGCCACACATTGCGCAGAAAACCTGCTGGCGGCCGCACACAAACTCTCGGGGCCCAAATAAACACAGGCTGATTCCACTGGGCGCCTCTGCTCCTTGGACAGCTGGGGGAGCCACGGGGCTAGACTTAGGGGATTGGGGGCCGCTCCCTTCTCAGGAGGGTTTTGCTACCAGGGCGTCCAAGAGCCCAAGCAAACGCACTTCCCGCTGCGACAACTGGCCCTGCCTGAGTGAAAGTCCGTAAGGCAGGCCTCCAACCAAGCTCTCCCTGGCACGGAGGACACAGGCGCCGGCCGGGTCCAGCTCTGGGTGTTAAGAGGAAGTAAGGGAGGGAGGGAGGGGAGAAGGAAGGAAGACAGAACCATCCGCACAGTGACTGGCCTGGCCCGGCCCGGCTGGCCCCGGCCCCATCAAGTCGTACTTACTTCTTCACGTTGGCCTCCCCGTTGGGGATCCTTCGCAACTTCTTCTTCTTGAGGATCTTGACGGCCCTCCTGCACAGCGTCTCCGAGTCCAGCACCTCCTTCACCTTTCCGTAAGAGCCTTCCCCCAGCAGGTCCCCCATCAGGTACTTGCCGATGAGCTTGGCCCGCTTGCGGCGCGGCTGGTAGATGACCTCGGTGGAGTCGATGCGGTGGATGAACGTGTCCATGCCCACCGACATCAGCTCGCCCTCCGTGAACATGCCCAGCTGCTGCGGGTCCACCACCTCCATGCTGGACCCAGGGTCCTGGAGTCCCGCCGCCAGCCCTGAGTCCGCGGGTGAGCGGTCCTTGTGTTCCGACTTCCCTTCTCCAAAATTTTACAAAGAAAAAAGAAAAAAAAAAAGGCAACAAAAACCCCAAAAGGAAGGGAAAAACCCTTCTTCCAACAGAAACGATTGTCCTACACGTCAGTCCCGGCTGCGAGTCCGAGCCCGCTGCAACGTCTGCAGACCCGCGGGCACCGGGCGTCCGGGACGGCGGCTCAGACGCGAGTTCCAGTGGGACCCGGGCCTCGGAACTGGGGGACGGCCCGGTCGGGGTCAACTTCGTCCTCGGAGGCCCTGGGGACGCCGGCCGGGGCTTCTCAGTGCTAGGTCATCCTCCGGGGACCTCAGGCCCACGGACAAGCCTGAACACGGCCGAGCGCGGTCTTCTCCGGGCCGCCCATCCCACATGCAGGGTCCGCGACGTCGCTGCCCCCCGGGACCCCCACACCTGGAGAGCCCAACTTCGCTGAGGGTGTCTCCGGCGACGCCCCGGTCCCGCCGCCTGTCCCAGCCACAAACGTTCCTCCGCGGACTACCGAGCGGACCTCCCGGGGGGCGCCGACTCCCGACGGCCCGGGCGAGCGTTCGGGGGGTGGTGGGGGCGTCCGGGCGGCCTCCCGCAGCGGCCAACAGCCCCGCTCAGGGCTGGTCGCTGCCCGGGCGCCCGCGAGGGCCCGCACCGGGCACCCTCGAGCCGACCCGCGACTCCCGCGTGGTCCGCCGGGGCCAGGCAACCGCGCCACGCTCCCCGCAACGCCTGCCGAGCGCAGCGCCCACCGAGTGGCCTCAGCGTCCGGTCGCGGGGCGGCGCGGGCGGCAGGGGTCCCGGGGCTCCGGGCGGTCGAAGCGGCACAGGGCCGCAGGCTTCCGGGGCGGGGGGTTCCGAAGGTGCCGCCCGGCGGCTGCGTCCCCCTCGCCCGCGGCCGCCGCGCGTGTGGAGGAGGCGGAGCGGCGAGGGGGGCCCAGCCCATCCAAGGCCGCGGCAGCAAGTTCCGCCGCCCGCGCTCCCTTCGCTGCCCCGCGCCTCACTCGCGGGCGCTCCGGGTCGCCTCCCCCTTCCGCGCCCGACACGCCGCCGCCATCTTGTTTACCTCCCTCCCCCTCCCTGCGCCGCCGCGGACGCCGCACGCCCGGCCGCAGGACACGCCTCCTCGCGAGGACGACGTGTCCACCCGTTGGCTGAACCTGTAATCCCCGCCCCCCTTGCCCGCCCCACCGCCGCTGAGGATTGGAGAGTTTGGACCCGGCCGGGCGCCCGAACGGGGATTGGTCGGCGCTTGGCCCCGCCCGAGGGGTGGATACAGCCCGCTCATTGGCCCGCGGAGACGCCGGTCATGGGCAGGGGGCGGGAACCAGGCGTAGGGAGGCGAGGCCACGGCTGCGACCTCGGAGGGGCTGGGGACGGGGGTCGTAGGTCACTGGTACCAACGGCCTCTCTGAACGGCCGCGGGGTGGGCTCAGCCCGGTGGGCGAGAACTTGCTCGCGGACCTGCTCCGGACCTGGAAGGAGCGGGGCCACCCCAGCCAGAGCCCCTCCCCCGGATCCCCCTTTGGGGGGAGGTCAAGGATCAAAAGTAACCCAAAGTGGCCAATTCCAGTCAAAAATCCTTGTTTTAAGGCTCACTTGGGCCAGGGGAGAGAGAAACGCTCAGGGCGGCCTCTACCCTGTCGGAACTCATGGGGGAAGCCTCAGGACAGCGCTGGGACGAGCCCAGCGGGGCTTCTGGTGAAAACAAGAGTTGCCAAAATATGGTTTGATAAGGTTGAAAATACTGAACCCTCCTGTACTAGCCCCGTGCTTTCCACCTTTTCCTGCACTAGCACCAAGTTGTTTTGCTGGAACAAATTGTCTTGCTGCAACCTCCGCCTCCTAGGTTCAAGCGATTCTCCTGCTTCCGCTTCCCGAGTAGCTGTAAGGATTACAGGCGTGCGCCACCATGCCCGGCTAATTGTTGTATTTTTAGTAGAGATTACAGATGCATGTCTGTAGTCCCAGCTACTCAGGAGGCTGAGGCAGGAGAATCGCTTGAACCTGGGAGGCGGAGGTTGCGGTGAGCCGAGATCACGCCATTGCACTCCAGCCTGGGCAACAAGAGGGAAACTCCGTCTCAAAAAAAAAAAAAAAAAATCTCTCCCAGAAAACAGAAGATGAGGAAACACTCCCCCAACCCAAACTTATTTTGGTATCTGTTTTCTGGACTGATAGCTGGCTCATACTCAAACTTCTTGGAATCTGGGGATATGCTGAATAACTGTGGCATCCATAGGTCCCACACACCTTCAGAGAATTGCAGGACACATGGAACTGACTCAGGAAATACTTGGTGACCATCATAGAAAGAATCTTTGAAGATGAATTCTCGGCTCAAAAGCCACCTCCTCCAAGAACCTCTCCTAGTCATTCTCTGAAGTGCCTGGATGGAGATGTGCTGTGTAAACTACACACGGAATTTCTCTCTTTTTTTTTTTAATATACATAATTTTATTATAAAATTTTTTTAAATGCAGCATCCTAAAAAACGAAAAATTTACTACTGATACTAATTTCTACAAGTCTGCTGTGCTGTGCCATACACAAGAAATTTTTTAAAATCCATTAAATATTTAGGGACATTAGGCAGGTCATGGTGGCTCACACCTGTAATCCCAGCACTTTGGGAGGCCGAGGCGGGTGGATCAGCTGAGCTCAGGAGTTCAAGACCAGCCTGGCCAACATGGTGAAACCCCATCTCTACTAAAAAATACAAAAACTAGCCGGGTGTGGTGGCGCACGCTTGTAATCCCAGCTACTTGGGAGGCTGAGGCAGGAGAATCGTTTGAATCTGGGAGACAGAGGTTGCAGTGAGCTGAGATTGTGGCATCACACTCCAGCCTGAGGGACAAGAACAAGACTCTGTCGCAAAAAATAATAATAATAATATATACACACACACACACACACACACACACACACACACGGACACTCAACATCAGAAGCTGTAAAATCTAACTGCATGTAGTAGCCCATTGAAAAGCTAAAACCTGCATCTTTTTTTTTTTTTTTTTTTTT
>NW_016805596.1:780153-784262 GCF_001698545.2 Rhinopithecus bieti
TCTCTCTCTTTTTTTTTTGAAACGGAGTCTCGCCCTGTCGCCCAGGCTGGAGTGCAGTGGCATGATCTTGGCTCACTGCAATCTCTGCTTCCCAGATTCAAGCAATTCTCCTGTCTCAGCCCCTGGAGTAGCTGGGACTACAGGCATACACCACCTTGCCCGGATAATTTTTGTGTTTTTAATAGAGACAGGGTTTCACCATATTGTTCAGGCTAGTCTTGAACTCCTAACCTCAGGTGATCCACCCACCTCAGCCTCCCAAAGTTCTGGGATTACAGGCGTGAGGCACCACACCCGGCCTACACACTGAATTTCCAAAGTTAGAAAAGAAAAAAATAGGCCTGCCAGGCACAGTAGTTCACACCTGTAATCCCAGCACTTTGGGAGGCCAAGGCAGATGGGTCACCCACGGTCAGGAGTTCAACACCAGTCTGGACAAAGTGGTAAAAATAAAAAAAATTAGCCGGACGTGGTGGCGGGCACCTGAAATCTCAGCTACTTGGGAGGCTGAGGCAGGAGAATTGCTGGAATCTGGGAGGTGGAGGCTGCAGGGAACTGAGATCTTGCCACTGCACTAAAACCTGGCGACAGAGCGAGACTCCATCTCAAAAAAAAAAAAAAAAAAAAAAAAATCCTGAAAATAGGCCAGGAGCAGTGGCCCACGCTTGTAGTCCCAGCTACTCGGGAGGCTGAGGCAGTAGGATCAACAGAGGCTGGGAGTTTGATGCTGCAGTGAACTGGGATTATGTCACTACACTGCAGTCTGGGCAACAGAGCAAGACCCTGTCTAAGAAGTAAATAAGGCCGGGCGCAGTGGCTCACACCTGTAATCCCAGCACTTTGGGAGGCCGAGGCGGGAGGATTGCTTGAGTTCAGGAGTCCAAGACCAGCCTGGGCAACATGGTGAAAACCCATCTCTACAAAAAATACAAAAACTAGGGGCCAGGTGTGGTAACTCACAGCCTGTAATCCCAGCACTTTGGGAGGCTGAGGCGGGTGGATCACCTGAGGTCAGGAGTTCCAGACCAGCCTGGCCAACATGATGAAACCCCGTCTCTAATAAAAATACAAAAATTAGCCGGGCATGGTGGCACATGCCTGTAATCCCAGCTACTCGGGAGGCTGAGGCAGGAGGATTGCTTGAACTTGGGAGGTGGAGGCTACAGTGAGCCGAGATCATGCCTCTGCACTCCAGCCTAGGTGACAGAGTGAGACTCCATTTCAAAACAAAACAAAACAAAACAAAACAAAAAAACAAAATCTTGCCAGTCATGGCAAGTTTTTATCAGGGCTCAGTCAAGGCTAAGGTGGGAGGATCACCCTAGCCTGGGAGGGGGAGGTTGCAGTGAGCCATGATCACGCCATTGCACTCCAGCCTGGCAACAGAGCCAGACCCTGTCTCGAAAAAAAAATTAATAAAATATTTTAAAAATAACTATTCTAGGCAGGGCGCAGTGGCTCATGCCTGTAATCCCAGCACTTTGGGAGGCCAAGGCGGGCGGATCACGAGGTCAGGAGATCAAGACCATCCTGGCTAACATGGTGAAACCCCGTCTCTACGAAAAATACAAAAAAATTAGCCAGGTGTGGTGGCGGCGCCTGTAGTCCTAGCTACTGGGGAGGCTGAGGCAGGAGAATGGCGTGAACCCGGGAGGCGGAACTTGCAGTGAGCCGAGATTGTGCCACTGCACTCCAGCCTGGGCAACAGAGCGAGACTCCGTCTCAAAAAAAAGGAAAAAAAAAAAAAAGGCCGGGCACGGTGGCTCAAGCCTGTAATCCTAGCACTTTGGGAGGCCGAGACGGGTGGATCACGAGATCGAGACCATCCNCAGGGGAATGGCGTAAACCCGGGAGGCGGAGCTTGCAGTGAGCGGAGATCGCGCCACTGCACTCCAGCCTGGGCGACAGAGCGAGACTCTGTCTCAAACAAACAAACAAACAAACAAAAAACTATTCTAACATCTTCCCTCCTTCACAGGTGAGCCCACTGTGGCTGGCAGAGAGGAAGCCCTCTGCCCAGGTCTACACTCCAGGTCCCTGGTGGTGCTGGGACTCTCACCTGGAGTGCCCTGGAGGCCCCAGGTGTCTCATTCAGGATGCCGGCTCCATCTGCTTCAGGGTGATGGGGTTTGGGGCATGAGAGCAGGCATCCACCCAAGGCCAAGCTGGGCCAGCACGGAACCAGATCATACGCGAAACCAGATCAAAGGGTCCTTCCCGGCACCACGGGGCCCAAGACCCCCCGGCGGCTATTCCAAGGGTCCTCTGCAGGGCCCTTTTCTCTGGCCCAGCCCTTTGTCCCACAGAAAGCTTCAGCTGGGGGGTCCTGGCCTCTAACTTCCCATTTCTCTGGATGGAGGATTAACAATGGCCCTGTCATCAAAGATAAGACACGGTTGGGAGTGAGATGGCACTATTTTATGAATCCCCACCAAACTCATAAATATACATACATTTTTATTTAGTTATTTTATTTTATTTATTTATTTATTTATTTATTTTGAGACAGAGTCTCGCTCTGTCGCCCAGGCTGGAGTGCAATGCCCAGATCTCAGCTCACTGCAAGCTCCGCCTCCTGGGTTTACGCCATTCTCCTGCCTCAGCCTTCCGAGTAGCTGGGACTACAGGCACCCGCCACCTCGCCCGGCTAGTTTTGTGTATTCTTTAGTAGAGACGGGGTTTCACCGTGTTAGCCAGGATGGTCTCGATCTCCTGACCTTGTGATTTGCCCGCCTCGGCCTCCCAAAGTGCTGGGATTACAGGCACGAGCTACTGCGCACAGCCTGTTTTTCTTTGTTTGAGATGGAGTCTTGCTCTGTTGCCCAGTTGGAGTGCAGTGACGTAATCTTGGTTCACTGCAACCTCCGAATCCTGGATTCAAGCCATTCTCCTGTCTCAGCCTCCCGATAGCTGGGATTACAGGTGCCCACCACCATGCCCAGATAATTTTTTTATTTTTAGTTAAGACGGGGTTTCACCATGTTGCCCAGGCTGGTCTCGAACTCCTGACATCAAGTGATCCGCCTACCTCAGCCTCCCAAAGAGCTGGGATTACAGGCATAAGCCACCATGCCTGGCCTCAAATTTGTAAATTCGATGACACTCTGGATATAAAAAGGCAGAATGAGCCAGGTGCGGTGGCTCACGCCTGTAATCCCAGCACTTTGGGAGGCTGAGGCGGTTGGATCATGAGGTCAGGAGATGGAGACCATCCTGGCTAACATGGTGAAACCCCATCTCTACTAAAAATACAAAAAATTAGCCGGGCATGGTGGCGGGCACCTGTAGTCCCAGCTAATTGGGAGGCTGAGGCAGGAGAATGGTGTGAACCCAGGAGGCAGAGCTTGCAGTGAGCTGAGATCGTGCCACTGAACTCCATCCAGCCTGTGCGACAAAGTGAGACTCCATCTCGAAAAAAAATAATAATAATAAAATAAAATAAAAAATAAAGAGGCAGGGTGACCTCAGGTTGGTGAACTGTGAAAAATGGTAATGCTATTGTAATAGGAAAAAGTGAGTATGCCTATTTATGGTAGTCCTGGGGAAAATACTTTCTCTGCATTCTCTCATCCTCACCAAACTGCAGGTTCTGTTAAGGGAACTGGCTTATAGGTGGGGTCCCCGAGTTATAACAGAGAGCCCCAGGTTACAAGTGTGGGCTTAAGTTACAGGTGAGGGCCTCAATTCTAGTTTGGGGAGGCCCAGGTTCCAGGTGGGGTATAGGGTTCCAGGTGCGGGACTGGGGCTTCAGGTGAAGGCCGGGGTTACAGTGAGTTCCACAGGTTACAGTTACAGGGGTCCAGGTTCTAGGTGAGGGCCTGGGTTAAAGATGGGAGAGGCTTGTCCGGGCGCGGTGGCTCAAGCCTGTAATCCCAGCACTTTGGGAGGCCGACACGGGCGGATCACGAGGGCAAGAGATCGAGACCATCCTGGCTAACATGGTGAAACCCCGTCTCTACTAAAAATACAAAAAACTAGCCGGGCGAGGTGGCGGCGCCTGTAGTCCCAGCTACTCGGGAGGCTGAGGCAGGAGAATGGCGTAAACCCGGGAGGAGGAGCTTGCAGTGAGCTGAGATCCGGCTGCTGCACTCCAGCCCGGGCGACAGAGC
>NW_016805596.1:788344-792172 GCF_001698545.2 Rhinopithecus bieti
AAAAAAAAAAAAAAAAAAAAAAATTAGAGAATTTGAACCGGGCACGGTAGCGCACGCCTATAATCCCAGCACTTTGGGAGGCTGAGGCAGGTGGATTACTGGACCCCAGGAGTTTGAGACCAGCATATGGAACATGGTAAAACCTTGTCTCTACTAAAAATACAAAAACATTAGCCAGGCGTGGCCGGGCGCGGTGGCTCAGGCCTGTAATCCCAGCACTTTGGGAGGCCAAGGCGGGCGGATCACAAGGTCAGGAGATCGAGACCATCCTGGCTAACATGGTGAAACCCATCTCTACTAAAAATACAAAAAATTAGCCCCACAGTGGTGCGTGCCTGTTGTCCCAGTTATTCGGGAGGCTGAGGCAGTAGAATTACTTGAGCCCGGGAGGCGGAGCTTGCAGTGAGCCGAGATCACGTCACTGCACTCCAGCCTGGGCGACAGAGTAAGACTTTGTCTCAAAAAACAAACAAACAAAAAGAACAAGAAGCATAAGAAGAAGCATTTGCTACTATGAAATTTGTCCACAGGCTTTTCCATGGATGTCCATCCTCCCGTGGGTGCTTGGGTATTACCTGGAACGGAATGACTTGGTTACATCCTGCATCCATTGCGTGTGGTGGTCTGGACTGTGGAACCCTAGGCCTGTGTGTGGTCATTTTCTTCCAACTCTAATAATGTCCTTTTTTTTGAGATGGAGTCTCGCTCTGTCGCCCAGGCTGGAGTGCAGTGGCGTGATCTCGGCTCACTGCAAGCTCCGCCTCCTGGGTTCACGCCATTCTCCTGCCTCAGCCTCCCGAGTAGCTGGGACCACAGGCGCCCGCCACCATGCCCGGCTAATTTGTGTGTGTGTGTGTGTGTGTTTTAGTAGAGATGGGGTTTCACCGTGTTAGCCAGGATGGTCTCGATCTCCTGACCTCGTGATCCGCCCGTCTCGGCCTCCCAAAGTGCTGGGATTTCATGTGTGAGCCACCCACCCCCACCGCACCCGGCCTTTTTTTTTTTTTTTTTTTTTGACACAGAGTCTCACTCTATTGCCCGGGTTTAAGCGCAGTGGCGCGATCTCGGCTCACTGCAACCTCCCTCTCCCCAGTTCAAGTGATTCTCCTGCCTCAGTCTCCCAGTTAGCTGGGATGACAGGCACCCGCCACCACGCCTGGCTAATTTTATTTTATTTTTTGTATTTTTAGTAAAGATGGGGTTTCACCGTGTTAGCCAGGCTGGTCTCGAACTCCTGACCTCAAGTGATCTGCCTGCTTCAGCCTCCCAAAATGCTGGGATTACAGGCTTGAGCCATCATGCCCACCCTTTTAATTTTTTATTATTTATTTATTTGAAATGGAGTTTTGCTCTTGTTTTCCAGGGTGGAGTGCAATGGCACGACCTCGGCTCACTGCAACCTCCACCTCTCAGGTTCAAGCAATTCTTCTGCCTCAGCCTCCCGAGTAGCTGGGATTACAGGCATGCGCCACCACGCCCAGCTCATTTTGTGTTTTTAGTAGCGATGGGGTTTCTCCATGTTGGTCAGGATGGTCTCCAACTCCCGACCTCAGGTGATCCACCCGCCTCGGCCTCCCAAAGTCTTGGGATTACAGGCGTGAGCCATTGCGTCTGACTCTATTTATTTATTTATTTATTGTATTTTTTCTTTTGAAACAGAGTCTCGCTCTGTCACCCAGGCTGGAGTGCAGTGGTACAATCCCAGCTCACTGCAACCTCCACCTCCCGGATTCAAGTGATTCTCCTGCCTCAGCCTCCCGAGCAGCTGGGACTACAGGCGCCTGCCACCACACCCGGCTAATTTTTGTATTTTTAGTAGAGACGGGGTTTCACCATGTTGGTCAGTCTGGTCTTGAACTCCTGACCTTATGATCTGCCCACCTTGGCCTCCCAAAGTGCTGGGATTACAGGCGTGAGCCACCGCGCCTGGCCCAATTTTTGTTTTCAGATAGGGTCTCACTCCATCCCCCAGGCTGAAGTGCAGTGGCATGATTACCGCTCACTGCAGCCTCCACCTCCACCTCCCTGAGCTCAGGTGATCTTCTGACTTCAGCCTCCCACACCCAGCAAAATTTTAAAATTTTTTTTGTATGCCAAGCTGATCTTGAACTCTTGGGCTCCAGCAATCTCCTGCCTCGACCTCCCAAAGTGCTGCAATCACAGGCGTGGGCCACTGTCCCCAGCCCCACCATCCTTTAATCGTCTCTCACCCAGACTGCTTCCCTCCTGCCACCCCAAAGTCTCCTCCCCATGCACCCACATAACTGTCTCCTTCAAGAATTGCTTGAAGTTGCGGGGTGAGGTGGCTCACGCCTGTAATCCCAGCACTTTGGGAGGCCAAGGCGGGCGAATCACCTGAGGTCGGGAGTTCGAGACCAGCCTGACCAACATGGATAAACTCCATCTCTACTAAAAAGACAAAATTAGCTGTGCGTGGAGGCAGCCACCTGTAATCCCAGCTACTCAGGAGGTTGAGGCAGGAGAATCACTTGAACCCAGGAGGTGGAGGTTGCAGTGAGCCCAGATCGTGCCATTGCACTCCAGCCTGGGCAACAAGAGCGAAACTCTGTCTCAAAAAAAAATGAAATAACCACCTCGTTCACTCATTCGGGTCATAGCTCAATGGTCACCTCCTCCTCAGAACAGCCTTCGCTGGCCCCCTGTCTAGGTCCCCCACGTCCCCACACCCTGCCCCCATCAACCCTGTCTGCAGGCCTCTCTGACTCACCCGACTTGAGAGGTGCTTAGAAGGCTGTGCTTTGGTTCTCACACACAGAAAGGTGTGACTGCCTGCTCCCACCCGTGCCTGGAGAAAGAGGGAAGAGATCCCCCTGGCCCAGACCACCTGAAGGCTGATAGTAACAATGGCTGATATAGGCTTACCTGAAGTCACTGGTCCAGGGCTAAAGTTCCTGCATGCCATCCACCACCACTTTACCGATGAGACCCCAGTGGCTCTCAGGTGTCCTTGAAACCTTGCTTGGGGACAAAGGACCATGTAGAGTGGGGATCAGCCCACCTATTCCGTCAAGGGCCATGGAGCTTTGGAGGCTTTCGGCTTTGGAGGCCAGCCAGTACAAGCAGCCACTGGCTGGGCACGGGGGCTCACCCAGTAATCCCAAGGCTTTGGGAGGCTGAGGCGGGAAGATCACTTGAGGCCAGGAGTTCAAGACCAGGCTGAACAACATAGTGAGATCCCCGTCTCTACTAAAAAAAAACCCTTAAAACTATTACCTGGGCATGGTGGTGTGTGCCTGTAATCCCAGTTACTCAGGAGGCTGCGGTGGGAGGATCCCTTGATCCTGGGAGGCAGAGGCTGCAGTGAGCTGTGTTTGTACCACTGCCCTCCAGCCTGGATGGCAAAGTGAAACCCTGTCTCAAAAAGCCAAAGGAAAAAAAAGAGGACAGGAGCAGTGGCTCACGCCTGTAATCCCAGCAGTTTGGGAGGCTGAGGTGGGCGGATCACTTGAAGTCAGGAGTTCAAAACCAGCCTAGCCAACATGACAAAGCCCGTCTCTACTAAAAATACGAAATTAAGTGGGCGTGGTGGCGAGCACCTGTAATCCCAACTACTCGGGAGGCTGAGGCAGGAGAATGACTTGAACCTGGGAGGTGGAGGTTGCAGTGAGCCGAGATCACACCACTGCACTCCAGCCTGGGTGACAGAGTGGGACTATGTCTCAAATGAAAAAAAAAAAAAAAAAGACAGGCCGGGTGTGGTCACTCAGTCCTATAATCCCAGCACTTTGGGAGGCCGAGACGGGCGGATCACGAGGTCAGGAGATCGAGACCATCCTGGCTAACACGGTGAAACCGCGTCTCTAGTAA
>NW_016805596.1:795031-798030 GCF_001698545.2 Rhinopithecus bieti
AAAAAAAAAAAAAAAAAAAGCTGCCAGGGCTGGGGCTGGGGAGTCCAAGTTTTCCCCAAGTCCCCGTGGGACGCAGCAGAAACTGGCACTCAGAGGAGGTGGTCAGACTTCACGAAGTTTTCCAAATGCCCCCAGGCCCCTCCATTGGCCAGCCCCTCCCGCACTACTGGCACCTAGGATGAGTCAGCCAGGAGTGGCCCTGGCTTCTCTGGAATTTCCCTCAGGGCCGGGCAGCGGATCCGAGATGAAGGTCCAGGAAGTCCCCGCACAGGTGACATCAGCACTGGGCTGACCACTGCGTACACTCAGGGCTGCCGCGGTGGGGCCTGGAGCCCGTTCCACCTCCTGGGACCCTTGCCCCACACTCACGTGGCAGGGGCCCGCCCGAGAAGGACCAAGGTGCCTGTGTCCTAGGCTCTCCAGCGTCCGGCCTCTTCGTGGCCTGGGGGCACCCTCAGGGTGTGTCTGTTCTCTGTGGGAGCCCTGGCACCTGCAGGTGGGGCCTGGCCCTGGGTGGCACTGAGAAATGCATCTCGGATGAATACGTGGCCCCAACCTGCCCTCCCCCACCTTGCAGCCCCATCCAATGCCCCTGCCCTGCCGCCGGCCCTTCACTCTGGCCCCAGCCCTGGCAGTATCTCCTCTGGTGCCCTCCTTCTCCCCGTGGCTCCCCACTGCCCCAGGGACAAAGCCACAGGATTTCGCATTTGAGGCCTCTGCCCCGTCGCCCTTAGACGTGGGCCCGGGGGGTGCAGAGTACCGGGTTGGGGGCAACTGGGGGTCGTCGCCCCCTCCCCTGCATTTTCTGCAGCTCAACCCTGGCTGATGACGAGCACCTGATGGAAAGTTCAGGCCGGGCGCGTCGGCTCACGCCTGTAATCTCAGCACTTTGGGAGACCGAGGCGGGAGGATCACTTGAAGCCAGGAGTTCAAGATTAGCCTGGGTAACACAGTGAGACCCCTTCACCACAAACAAGTTTTATTTATTTATTTATTGTTGAGACGGAGTCTCGCTCTGTCGCCCTGGCTGGAGTGCAGTGGTGCGATCCTGGCTCACCGCAACCTCCACCTCCCAGGTTCAAGCAATTCTCCTGCCTCAGCCTCTCAAGTAGCTGGGATTACAGGCACCTGCCACCACACCCGGCTAATTTTTGTATTTTTAGTAGAGATGGGTTTTCACCATGTTGGCCAGGCTGGTCTTAAACTCCTGACCTCAGGTGATTCGCCCGCCTCGGCCTCCCAAAGTGCTGGGATTACAGGCGTCAGCCACCTCACCAAGCCCAAACAAAATTTAACCTTTTTTTTTTTTTTTTTAAGACAGAGTTTCGTTCTTTTTGCCCAGGCTGCAGTGCAATGGTGCAATCTTGTCTCACTGCAACCTCAGCCTCCCAATTTCTTTTTTTTTTTTTTTTTCTGAGATGGGAGTCTTGCTCTGTCACCTAGGCTGGAGAGCAGTGGTGCGATCTCAGCTCACTGCAAGCTCTGCCTCCTGGGTTCACACCATTCTCCTGCCTCAGCCTCCTGAATAGCTCGGATTAGAGGCACCCACCACCACACCTGACTAATTTTTTTGTATTTTTTTAGCAGAGATGGGGTTTCACCGTGTTAGCCAGGGTAGTCTCGATCTCCTGACCTTGTGATCCGCCCGCCTCGGCCTCCCAAAGTGCTGGGATTACAGGCATGAGCTACCGCGCCTGGCCCCAGCCTCCCAATTTCAAGTGATTCTCCTGCATCAGCCTCCCAAGTAGCCGGGATTACATGTGCATGTCACCATGCCTGGCTAATTTTTTATTTATTTTTTTTAGTAGAGGAAGGGTTTTACCATGTTGGCCAGGCTGGTCTCGAACTCCTGACCTCAGGTGACTCACCCGCCTCAGCCTCCCTAAGTGCTGGGATTATAGGCATTAGCCACCACGCCTGGCCAACAAAATTTTAAAGGCATATTGGTGCGCCTATCATCCCAGCTACTCTGGAGGCTGAAGAGGGAGGATTGCTCTAGGCAAGGAGTTCAAGGGTGTAGTGAGCCGAGATCGCACCACTGCACTCCGGCCTGGGCGACAGAGCAAAACCCTGTCTCAAAAAAGAAGTTCAAAGTTTGGCTGCTTTCTTTTTTCTTTTTTTTTGAGACGGAGTCTTGCTCTGTTGCCCAGGCTGGAGTGCGGTGGCGCGATCTCAACTCACAGCAACCTCCACCTCCCTGGTTCAAGCAATTCCCTTGCCTCAGCTTCCCGAGTAGCTGGAATTACAGGCGCCCACCACCACGCCCAGCTAATTTTTTTGTATTTTGTAGAGATTGGGTTTCATGATGTTGGCCAGGATGGTCTCGATCTCTTGACCTCATGTTCTGGCCGCCTTGGACTCCCAAAGTGCTGGGATTACAGGCGTGAGCCACTGTGCCCAGCCAAGTTTTGTTCCTTTCTTCATCTTCGGAGCAGTTCAGTCTCCTTTGACCTCAGTCCTACTACCAGATGAGCCTTCTGATCTGCAATTTGGTCCCTGTGCCTCACCCCATCCAGTATACCTCTAGCCCCACCGTGACTGTACCACTCCATTGCTCCAGAACCCTCAATGGCTCCCTAGTGCCCCAGAATACAGGCCATGTCTAGCTTCCAGGCCCTCCAGGGTCCCATCCCTCTTTCCCAGTCCATCTATCCTTACACCCCGGGCCCTGTACACTCTCCCAAGTCTTTGCCCCACTGGGACTTTGCACGTGCCTTCTCCCTGTTAATCCTCCCCTCACAGGGCGACTGGCAGATTGCTGATCTTTCTTCACCCAGGCTGCCCTGGGTGCCTGACCTTAGGACACAGCCCTGACCCAGACGAGGCTGCTGCAGCCTGTGCCCAGCCTGGGGTCTAGGTCAGGGGTCTCACTGGACCCCTTCAACACAGCTGTCCCAGCTTCAGTGCGGAGGCGGAAAGGCCTGTCCTACGTGGAATCTCAAACCCGTCAGACAGGTTTGCTGTTCCCTGAAGTTATACTGGCACAGAGGCTGCCCCGG
>NW_016805597.1:0-1461 GCF_001698545.2 Rhinopithecus bieti
TAATAAGAAAGTATATATGTAAAATGTACGACTAAAACAACATAAAGGATAGAAACAGAAAATAAAAGTATATTCTTTTTAAGTTTCAGACTTGGGCCACCAAAATTACGACTGGATAAGAGACTCTTAACTATTCCTCCTTCCATGTATACACTGAATAAACATCTACACATAGATAAATATCCTCTGAGAGAAACTCAAATACTAGTTGACAGACTGCTGCATACTGACCAACTGAGAAGATGTCCACATCAAAATGGGTAGAAAAGCTGAGCCACATTTTACTCAAACTCCATCCCAGGCACAACACTTGACAATGAGGAAGGAATTCACAACTCCAAGGTTCTCCTTGAGGCATAAACAGTGTGAATCACACAGAGAACCCCAACTTTTATAACCTCCACTAGAGAGTCTGGCTCTCAAATTACCTAGCACTGAAAGTAAAAATATCTCATCAGTTGTGAGTCCCCCTAGACCACGGAGAACAAAATGTGGCTTTAGGTGGGTATGCAATTTCAGGGTACCCCTGAAAACAGTGCAGATAAATTGGGCTAAAATGCCTATATCCCAGTTTTACCCTGGGAGGGGTCTGTCTGCCTACTTTTCCAGTCGTTGCTCAAAAATGGAGTTTTGAACAAGACTGACTTTGGGGTGCAATGAGGCAGATAAACAATAGGCCTCTAGAAGCCTAAACAAGAATGTGGACACACTTCTCTTGACTATTGCTCCACCACTTACCTTCAACAAATCCAGGTATGCAAAGTCTCCTTGAAAGGAGATTGTGCACACATTGAATGGACCCACTTATAAAAGTTGGAGCTATGAAGCTCCTACATAAGGGCTTGTCTCCTCAATCACCTAGTTCTGGGAATTGTTGGGCCTCTGCATTCATAAATCTCCCTATATTATGAAGAGCAAAATGGTGAGTTTTAAATAGATGTGCAAACACTTCCAGTGGCCATCTCCCTGGGCTTTGAGGGTGGTCTGAAAAACAATGGAAGTAAGTAAGAAAGAATTACAACATACCTCTAAAAACCCAATTTTCCAAATGGCATCTCCAAATACTGGCTTCTATCTCACCTGTCTTAGGATAATGACAGAATTTGACACAACCAAATATCCTGGGAGTCACTGGAAAAAGATAGCAGTTGGGATAAGCATAAAAATTTAAGACGCACCCAGAATCTCTGGTAAGCTCGTTTGTGATGACCATTGACTACAAAAGCAAAGTCAGTGTGACAAGGCTAGAAGATATTGTTTTATTATTTTATGTACAGACAACAACACAGAGTCAAGGAAAATGAAGAAACAGGGGAAGATTAATATGTTCCAAATAAAAGAACAAGATACATCTCCAGAAACTGAATCTAATACAATAAAGATAGATAATAAAATAAAGATAGTTAATGTACTAGGGTTCTCTAGAGGGGCAGAACTAAATATATATATATAGTATATAAT
>NW_016805598.1:0-504 GCF_001698545.2 Rhinopithecus bieti
TTCTCAGATCCCCAAAAACAGTGTAACCAAAATGTTAAGGATTGTTTAACTCTGTGAGATAAATTCACAAATCATAAAGCAGTTTCTCAGAAAGCTTCTTTCTAGTTTTGATTTGAGGATATTTTCTTCGTCACCATAAGCTTCAATGCAATCCAAAACATCCCTTCTCAGATACCCCAAAAACAGCGCTACAAAACAGCTCCATGAAAAGAATCAAGTAACTCTGTGAGATAAATACGCAAATCACAAAGCAGTTTCTCAGAAAACTTCTTTCTACTTTTTATCTGAAGACATTTCCTTTTCACCCTCAGCCTCAATGCACTCCCGAATATCCCTTTGCAGATTCCAGGAAAATAGTGTTAGCAAAGTGTTCCATGAAAAGAAAGGTGTAAATTTGTGAGGTGAATTCACACAACACAAAACTGTTTCTCAGAAAGCTTCTTTTTGGTTTTTGTCTGAGGATATTTCCTTTCTCAATATAGGCTTTAACACGCTTCCAAATAT
>NW_016805599.1:0-1462 GCF_001698545.2 Rhinopithecus bieti
CGTGGCCCCTGGGGTGCTGTAATCAAGCAAGAGCTTCCTCTTGGTGCCAGGACAAGGACCAGAAGTGAAACCTAGTCATATTTTCCTTGGAAAATACTCTCTCCACCACTGCTTTTTTTATGGAAGCATTGAAGGCCTCTGATTTTAAGCCACTTCCATTAAGACGTTCTTTAATGTCCTAATTTCACCTTATGTTCCCTGACATTGACAGGGACAAGGTGAATCTCATTTAATTCCTTCTAATAAATTTATTTTTTAAAAGCTTAGTGCCAGGCAAAAACCCTTCATTTTATTATTTATTTCTTATTTTAAATTTTATTTATTTATTTGTTTTGTGAGACAGTCTCTCGCTCTGTCACCCAGACTGGAGTGCAGTGGTGCGATCTCGGCTCACTGCAACCTCCACCTCCCAGGTTCAAGCGATTCTCTAGCCTCAGCCTCCTGAGAAACTGGGATCACAGGCATGTGCCACCACTCCCAGCTAATTTTTATATTTTTAGTAGAGATGGGGTTTCACCATGTTGGCCAGGCTGGTCTTGAAACCCTGACCTCAGGTGATCCTCCTGCCTCAGCCTCCCAAAGGGCTGGGATCACAGGCATGAGCCACCATGCCCGGCCAAAACCCCTTCATATTAAATAGTCCTCACAGCTCCAAGAATATTGACCTATCTCTCAATGAATCATCCCAAGGGAACTAAAAGGAATGCCAGAGTCACCTCCCGCCATCATCTTGTGTTACGCATCAGGAAACAGAAACAGAGGCCAGAAAGAATGCAATGACTGGCCCTAGGCAAATAGTTTTTTTTTTTTGTTTCCCAACAAAAAGCATGATGGACATAAGCATTGTATGGTATCAGACATGTAACCTTTGGAAACACTGGCCTGTTATAAAACTCATCCCTCTGCTGGCCTGTGAAAAGAGCAGGGGAGTCCCTGGAACCTGGAGCAGGGCTGGAGAGATTAAGGAATAGTTCAGCACACTCGAATTTACTCCTTGGTCGACAAAGTCTAATCAAACAATTGTCACAACAAGAGCAGTGTGCGAAAACAAACTTTCAGAGGTTCAGGATTCCTGCTGCAGCAATAGCTGCCCACCCAAAAAAACATACTGCGGAAATGAAAATTCTTATATTTCTTCTTTTCAGATGAAGAACAGGGAATATACTGATAAGTAAATACAAAAATGACAACAATTAATTTTTTCCACAAACACAGTGCATTTCATGCAATATTCTAAATGAACAAAGACACGCACATAGCTTGCTTATGCTCATCCACAATATTGTATGTATTTGGAATATATGTACATGGATATCCTAGGGTGCCATCTCATACTCAGCATTTTTCCTAAGACAAATGAAGTTAAATTAACCTTTTGTTGGAATGTTGTTGCTCCTTTTCATAAAGTTTTGATTCAATAATCGTGTATCTTTATTTATTTTATGTTTATTTTATTTTATTT
>NW_016805600.1:0-929 GCF_001698545.2 Rhinopithecus bieti
AAAACACCTGAAAATCATTTAAAATTAAAATCTTTTAAAATTAGAGCTGCCTGGGGAGCACTCTCCCAAGATTCCAATTTAGTTTAAATGGTATAGGTTACAGGTATCAGTGTTTTTAAAATCTCCCCAGAAGTTTGCAATCTGTACCCAGAATGAAGAACAGTTAGTTTCAGCAGTCACCACTCAGGCTGTACAAAGGACTAAGATGCCGATTTTAATTCTCAGCACGTGGACTTTCTGATGGTTTCTGGGATTAGAAGCTGTTGCCTCCTTGGCTGAGCTCTGGTTTCAGACCTATGTCTGATCCTGAGCATCTGTTGGGGCTTTTGGCCTCAGAAGCCCAGCCGAGACTCACCCTGGAGGACCAGAAGAAAAGGAATCATTCTACTTTGGGGACTTAGGTGAGCAGATTTGAGGGGCTTTGAGGGTACAGTGGCCTGAACTTGCAACCAGTGAGGACCAGCAGGACAGTAACAGTCATCCTCCTTTGGGAGAAGAGGAGGTATTCAGAGTCCAAAAACCCAGCAGGGCCTCGCATCTCTTTTTGTTATGTGTTGACGGTCTCTTTGCTAGGGAAAGGACAAATATTCATTCTTTTCATGCCACAGAAATTATTATGAGTACAGGACTGGGTAATGGAACGTCTAATCACAAATCTCTTCTCATACTAAAATGCTCCAGAATGGTACACACATAATTTAAACTACAATTTAAAGGGATGTCGCGGGTTACATTTCTACCTTTCCATACCAAAGAAGATATATTATCTGATGAATGTAGAATAGGTTATGCAGCGAAACCTTCCAAAAGTCACTTCTGACATGGCAGTCCGATTCTCACGCTTACTTCCCCAGAAGAATATCATAGGTTTAACCTACAGATAAACACAAAGCACTTTATCTTACTGTTTTTACACTCCAGAATTGGAT
>NW_016805601.1:0-1209 GCF_001698545.2 Rhinopithecus bieti
CTGTGCCTTGCTTCCCTTTCCCCAGCAACTGGACAGGGATAATAGCACCTATTTCACCTGTACTCAAGTGCTCACTTGTTAGCAGGAACTGAGTCGTGGAGGAGGTGCAGGGGGAGCCATTGAGGTAGCACTGCAGCTGGACCTGGGTCTGAGTCCCATCTGGATGTGAGATGTGTCTCTCTCTCTGTTTATTCATCTGAAGGATAGGGCTGTGCTGTTCTGGGGTCACTGTGACAATGCAGCTGGCCTGTGTGAGTTGGTGGTGGCCTCCTGACATGGTTTGAGGTGGACTGGAGGTGTGTCTTGAATGCCCCCTCACCCCCTTGAGGAAGACCCACTTCGGGAAGACTCACGTGTCTGTATGAAGGAAACCAGGTTCCCTGCCCTTCAGCTGTCCTCTGTCCCTTCCCAGCCCCCTCTGCTGTCCCGCAGGCTCTGGCAGTGGCCGTCCAGCTTGGTGGCTATCTGGCTGGTCCACACTTCCAAGGGAATCCTCTCTCCTCACATGGTTCATATGTCATTGCGTCACCTCCAGACAGGCCATACTTGCCCCAGGACCTCCCTTTCCTGGTACCCAGCCCTCACCACTAAGTATGTGCCCCCTCCCTAAAGCCCACTGAGTTCACCAGCTGTGTTTGGACTCTGTCTCTGTGCAAGGCCTCATGGAAAGCCTGAAACAGCCTGGCTTGTAGAGGTCCAGGAGACCAAAGCTTGAAGACAGAGTGACGGTCTCCCAGAGTCCACTTAGCCTCAGCCCCAGGGCTGCGTCCACGCTCTTCCTGGCTCCAGTAGGTCAATTCTCTCCCGTAACGTCTGTAAGGGCTCCTCTGGTGATGGAGGTGGCTGGAGAGAACAGGCTGCCGTAACCCTCCCTCCCTGAGAAGGCCCAATGGGGAACGTTTTAGGCATCAGGGCATCCCAGGGAGCATCTTCCAGGGACCCCTCCTACACCCTGCCCCGCCCTGGCTCTCTAGTGAGAAATTGCAGTTGCTTGGACAGCGGGGCTGACCCAGGACAAGTGCATCTATTAGGCTGGTCTTCGGGGTGCTGGGGTGGGGGCAGGGGTGCTTCAGGGATAGGAAGGAGAGGCCTGTGTGTTCCAGAAGTACAGAGGAACCTGGTGTTGGCCGCAGTCAACCCCAATGTGATGACCTTTCTACCCACCCTCTTTGATGTTTTGGTGCTGACTGCTGTATTTGGCCAGGTAAG
>NW_016805602.1:0-1209 GCF_001698545.2 Rhinopithecus bieti
CAAAATAACCAGCTAGCATCACAATGACAGGGTCAAATTCACACACAACAATACTAACCTTAAATGTAAACGGGCTAAATGCCCCAATTATAAGACACAGACTGGTAAATTTGATTAAGAGTCAAGACACATCTCTATGCTATATTCAGGAGACCCATCTCATGTACAAAGAAACATATATGCTCAAAATAAAGGGATGGAGGAATATTTACGAAGCAAATGGAAAACAAAAAAAAGCGGGGTTGCAATCATAGTGTCTGATAAAACAGACTTTAAACCCACAAAAATCAAAAGAGACAAGAGCATTACATAATGGTAAAGGGATCAATGCAGCAAGAAGAGCTAACTATCCTAAATATATATGCACCCAATACAGGAGCGTCCAGATTCATAAAGCAAGTTCTCAGAGACTTAAAAATAGACTTAGACTCCCACACAATAATAGTGGGAGACTTTAATACCCCACTTTCAATATTAGACAGATCACTGAGACAGAAAATTAACAAGAATATTCAGGACTTGAACTCAGCTCTGGGCCAAGGAGACCTAACAAGAAACTTAAACACATTTACAAGAATAAAACAAACAATCCCATCAAAAAGCAAGCAAAGGATATAAACAGACACTTCTAAAATAAGACATTTATCTGGCCAACAAATATGAAAAAAAGCTCATCATCACTGGTCATTGGAGAAATGCAAATCAAAATCACAACGAAATACTAGTTAGAATGGCGACCATTCAAAAGTCAGGAAACAACAGGTGCTGGAAAGGATGTGGAGAAATAGAAATGCTTTTATACTGTTGGTGGGAGTGTAAATTAGCTCAACCATTGTGAAAGACAGTGTGACAAGTCTTCAAGGATCTAGAACTAGAAATACCATTTGATCCAGCAATCTCATTACTGGGTATATACCCAAAGGATTATAAATCATTCTGCTAGAAAGACACATGCACACATATGTTTATTACAGCACCATTAACAATAGCAAAGACTTGGAACCAACCCAAATGCCCATCAATGAGACTGGATAAAGAAAATGTGACACATATACACCATTGAGTACTATGCAGACATAAAAATGGATGATTTCATGTCCTTTACAGGGATGAAGCTGGAAACCATCATTCTCAGCAAACTAATACAGGAACAGAAAACCAAACACCACATGTTCTCACTCATAAGTGGAGTTGAACAATGAGAACATA
>NW_016805603.1:0-1079 GCF_001698545.2 Rhinopithecus bieti
ATTATACTTAAATTATAAAATTGCACTTTTAATTATAAATTTAAATTTAAAAAGTACACTTATAGGTCGGGTGCTGTGGCTCACGCCTGTAATCCCAGCATTTTGGGAGGCCGAGGAGGGCAGATCATGAGGTCAGGAGATGGAGATCATCTTGGCTGACACTGTGAAACCCATCTCTGCTAAAAATACAGAAAAATTAGTTGGGCGTGGTGGCTGGTGTCTGTAGTCCCAGCTACTCAGGAGGCTGAGGCAGGAGAATGGCATGAACCCAGGAGGCAGAACTTGCAGTGAGCAGAGATCGTGCCACTGCACTCCAGCCTGGGCGACAGAGCTGACTGCATCTCAGAAAAAAAAAAAAAGTACACTTATATACTTATATTTTATTATGTTATTATGATATAATTCAGGCATACAAAAATTATAGACAATATAATTAAGACACACTTCTATTTAAGCCAGGTTAAAGTATAAAGAAGCAGAAATTTAATTTAGGCCTCCCGTTTTTAAATCTTGAAAGTAAAATAATTTAAAGAATTGCTGCCTGGCATGGTGGCTCACGCCTGAAATTCCAGCACTTTGGGAGACTGAGGCAGGTGGATCACCTGAGGTCAGGAGTTTGAGACAAACCTGACCAACATGGTGAAACCCCGTCTCCACTAAAAACACAAAAAATTTAGTCAGGTGTGGTGGTGCATGCCTGTAGTCTCAGCTACTCGGGAGGCTGAGGGAGGAGAATTACTTTAACCCAGGAGGCGGAGGTTGCGGTGAGCTGAGATCATGCCATTGTACTCCAGCCCGGGCAACAAGAGTGAGAGTTCGTCACTCCCAGAATAAAAGAATTACCTTGCATGTGGTTATGTGTAAACTTAAAAGACTCTTGCCACTTCTAGGGCACGACACTTTTTTAGTCAGGTCCTACTTAACAAATGTAATCTCTATAAATTTCAGTGCTATGTCTTCAACAAAATGTATGTATTGCTTGTTAATATGTGTGCTGATACAATCACAGATCCTCAAAACCTTGTCTCTTTTTTTTATTGGAAGCTTTTGAAAAAGAAAATTGATATGCTATTCAAAAG
>NW_016805604.1:0-1079 GCF_001698545.2 Rhinopithecus bieti
TTGACTTCATGAATGTCTTCTTTTGAGAAGTGTTTGTTCATATCCTTCACCCACTTTTTATTAGGGTGTTTGTTTTTTTCTTGTAAGTTTGTTTAAGTTCTTTACAGATTCTGGATATTAGCCCTTTGTCAGATAGATAGATTGCAAATCTTTCTCCCATTCTGTAGGTTGCCTGTTCACTCTGATGATAATTTCTTATGCTGTGCAGAAGAAGCCTTTTAGTTTACTTATATCCCATTTGTCAATTTTGTCTTTTGTTGCCATTGCTTTTTGTGTTTTAGTCCATTACTGGATATATACCCAAAGGATTATAAATCATTCTACTATAAGTACACATGCACAAGCAGGTTTATTGCAGCACTGTTCACAATAGCAAGGACTTGGAACCAACCCAAATGCCCATCAGTGATAGACTGGATAAAGAAACCGTGGAATACTATGCAGCCATAAAAAAGAATGAGTTTAGGTCCTTTGCAGGGACATGGATGAAGCTGGAAACCATCATTCTCAGCAAGCTAACACAGGAACACAAAACCAAACACCATACGTTCTCACTTGTAAATGGGAGATGAACAATGAGAACACAGGGACACAGGCAGGGGAACATAACACACGGGGGCCAGTCAGGGGGTGGGACTAGGGGAGGGACAACATTAGGAGAAATACCTAATACAGATGATGGGTTGATGGGTGCAGCAAACCACCATGACACATGTATACCTATGTAACAAGCTGCACGTTCTGCACATGTATCCCAGAACTTAAAGTATAATATATATTAAAAAAAAAGAAAAAGAAAAATTAAATGCACGGAGAGTTGAATGAGATAATAAACCTAAAACCCAAAACCTCCAAAAACAAAAACAAAAACAAAAACAAAATACGTTAGCGATGATCTACACTGCAGGGACAAAACTTTTCAGGAGTAAATATAAAATGAAAGGACTAATAAAATGAAAAGACACACAGGCAGTAAATATTTTATTTTAATGATATTATACATATATATATATATAATCAGGCCAGTAAAAAAATATTGAAAATAAATATTATGGCATAAAAAAGGAAAAAATAGTGAA
>NW_016805605.1:0-225 GCF_001698545.2 Rhinopithecus bieti
TACACAGGACCTTTAGGCATGTATACACATACATACATGGGACCTTTAGGTATGTATACACACATATACAGGACCTTTAGGTACATATACACACACACACGTGGGACCTCTAGGTACGTATACACACACATACACAGGACCTTTAGGTAGGTATACACACACATACGTGGGACCTTTAGGTAGGTATACACACACATACATGGGACCTTTAGGTATGTATACACA
>NW_016805606.1:0-2044 GCF_001698545.2 Rhinopithecus bieti
GTCTAAGCATAGTTAGAGACATGATTTGATGAGGGCTACAGATGTCTAGAGGTATATGAAAAAATATGTACAAAAATAGCAGCTGGATGACAGAAAAAATGATGGTGGTTCTGAAGATCCAAATGATCGATCTTTTAATAAACAGAAAATTTATTTTGTGAAATATTCAATTTATATGGCTTATCTAAGTCTTAGAATATTGGAAATACAATGTTTTTCATTTATTTTTGCATTATTCAGTATAGAGTTAGGCTAATTTCTAAATGTCACATATCTGACCATGTGAAAAGGTTTCCTCTCTCATTATCTCCCCTCTCAGAAAATAATGTTTTAGATATTGTAACTGAGCGTTATAGGTTTGATGGTAAAGAGAAACTTTAAGGTTGATGTGAGGACAAAAATCAGAATCTTTATTCCAGATACTGATTTCAGAGGATGAGTGTATAAATCTGAACTCTTTTAGGGGAATACATGCAATCAATGAAGAAGTTAATATTATACCTACTGTACAGGTAAAGAAACTGAGACTCAGAGAGTTAAAAAACTTGACCAAGATTAGCTTCACAAATATGTTTGCTTAGATGAGCAATTTCCTTAGTGGTTATTTGTGAGATGTTGGCACACCTATCACCTGAGCAGTATACACTGCACTCAATTTGTAGTTTTTTATTACTTCCCCCTTCCTGCTCTTTTCCCGAGTCCCCAAATTCTATTGTGTCATTATTATGCCTTTGCATCCTCAAAGCTTAATCCCCACTTATGAGTGAGCACATATGATACTTGGTTTTCCATTCCTGAGTTACTTCACTTAGGAACATACTTAACCAAGGAGGTGAAAGACTCTTCTAGATATTGGCTTAGGCAATGGATCTTGTTAACAGGGAACACTTCTACACTGCTGGTGGGAATGTAAACTGGTACAACCACTATGGAAAACAGTGTGGAGATTCCTTAAAGAATCAAAAGTAGAACTACCATTTGATCTAGTAGTCCCACTACTGGATATCTACCCAGAGGAATAGAAGTCATTATACAAAAAAAAGATACTTGTACACGCATGTATATAGCAGCACAATTTGCAATTGCAAAAATGTGGAACCGACCCAAATGCCCATCAATCAACTAGTGGATAAAGAAACTGTGGTATATAGATAGAATGAAATAATGGCATTCTTAGTGATCTGGATGAGATTTGTTTTTGTTTTTGTTTTTTTGATACAGGGTCTCAATCATGTGCGACCATGCCCAGATGCCCAGCTAATTTTGTACTTTTGTAGAGACAGGGTTTTGGCATATTGTCCAGGTTGGTCACAATCTCCTGAGTTACCCAGATTGACAAAAATTTTACACAATGCACATATGTAGGGGCAAATACAATGATCTGGTTCTTTATAAAAGAACTATTTTATGTCTGAAGTTAGCAATTAGAAATACTAATGATAAAACATTTTTAAAAGCAAAATAAGTGTTTTAAAAATTATACATATTTTGGTCAGCCACAGTGGCTAATGCCTGTAATCCCAGCACTTTGGGAGGCTGAGGTGGGAGAATCACTTGAGTCCAGGAATTTGAGACCAGCATGGGTAACACAGGGGGACCTCGTCTCTACAAAAATATAAAAAAAAATTAGCCAGGCATGGTAGTGTGCACACCTATGGTCCCAGCTACTTGAAAGGCTGAGATGGAAGGATTGCCTGAGCCCAGGAGGTTGAGGCTGCAGTGAACTCAGTTCGTGCCACTGCCCTCCAGACTGGACTACAGAGTTAGACTTGTCTCAAAAAAACCAAACCAAACAAAACAAAAAAACATTTCCATCATCCAGGAATACTAACAGTTAATGTATTGTTTTTGTCTAAATTTTGGCCTCTTTATAATTTTTATCTGACATTTTAATTGATAGTGCAGTGTATGTAAAATTGTGTACCTTCCTTAACAAACTGAATATAAAAAGCGTTTCAAAATCACAAAGTATGTTTTCCAGACATAACTGAAGACTGTATAATAGTCCATTTGATAAAATATATATTTTATTTTAACTACTGTG
>NW_016805607.1:0-1209 GCF_001698545.2 Rhinopithecus bieti
AAAAAAAAAAGAAAGGTTATGGTGCTTAGTTGGGCATGGTGGCTCACACCTGTAATCCCAGCACTTTAGGAGGCCGAAGTGGGTGGATCACTTGAGGTCAGGAGTTTGAAACCAGCCTGGCCAACATGGTGAAACGCTGTCTCTACTAAAAATACAAAACTTAGCCGGACATGGTGGTGGGCACCTGTAATTCTAGCTACTCGGGAGGCTGAGGCTAGAGAATTGCTTGAACTTGGGAGGTAGAGGTTGCAGTGAGCCAAGATCACACCGCTGCATTCCAGCCTGAGTGACAGAGTCTCGCTCACTCTCAAAAAAAAAACACACACACACAAAACACAAAGCACAGAGTAAGGATTATAGGCTTGGGCCACCATGCCTGGCCAAAACATAATTTAAATCAGATATGCTTTGCTCTAAGAATATAAGAAATTACAGAAATATACTTTGCATTAAATAAACTACAATGAAAACTGATTTAGGAGGTGCTAGACAGTTCAACTTCTCCATTCAAGAACCTACTCAAAAAAAAAAAAAAAACGAAAATAAAAATAAAACAAACAAAAGAACATACTCAGGCCCAGCACAGTAGCTCATGCCTATAACCCCAGCACCTCAGGAGGCTGAGGCAGCTGGACTGCTTGTGTGTAGGAGTTTGAGACCAGCCTGGGCAACATATTGAGACTCTGTCTCTATAAAAAATAAAAAATTTGTCAGGCATGGTGGCGCATGCCTATAGTCCCAGCTACTTGGAAGGCTAAGGTGGAAGGATCACTTGAGCCCGGGAGGTCGAGGCTACAGTGAGCCATGATCGTGCCCATGCCACTGCACTCAGCCTGGGTGACAGTGTGAGGGAGAATTACCATGAGGCAAGAAGTACAATAATAACTGTTACAGACAAGACCCACAGATGGATGCTACAATGAGCAGGCAAAAGTTTGAGGAAAAACAGGATTTGCATCTTCTTGAAGTATCTCCCCTAAAATATATATTAACTGTTCAAAAAAAGAGTCTTGCTCTGTCACTGAGGCTGGAGTGCAGTGGTGCAATCTCAGCTCACTGCAACGTCTGCCTCCTGGGTTCTAAGGGATTCTCCTGCCTCAGCCTCCGGAGTAGCTGGGATTACAGATGCACACCTCCACACCTGGCTAATTCTGTATTTTTAGTAGAGACAGGGTTTCACCATGCTGTCCAGGCTGGTCTCTATCTCCT
>NW_016805608.1:0-1209 GCF_001698545.2 Rhinopithecus bieti
GATTTTTTCTGTATTGATGCCTTCTTTCCAGAGTCCAAGGGGGGTTTTAATATTATCAAGTGGAATAATTTAATATTATTCTTAAATATTTAAATATTCTACGTTTAGACAAATAATTTAGAGAAAGTCTGTGTGTGTATATATATATATGCGTGTATAATTTTCCACTTACAAGATGACCTTAGAGTTTTAGTCCTTATAAGTAACATCTTCCCTATTTTTAATTTTTCTATGTAGTACGTAAGTCTTGTGAGACCCGTTCACTACTACTATCTATGAAGCATCTGCTTAGCATGAAACAGTACTGTACTAGGTACTGGCAACACACCAGTGAATAAAATAGACATGGTCTCTGGCCTCATGGAGCAAACATTCTGCTTGGGACAGGCAAATGATATAGAAGTAAACAGATAAAGAATATACTTTCTGATAAACACTATGAAGGAAATAAGCTGGTGTAATTCAGAGTGACTAAGTGAATGTTGTCGCTTTACACTGTCAGAAAGACTTCTAGAGACGTGATATGTGAACTGAGATGCAGATAGCCAACTAAATTTGTTCAGTGCAAGGACCAAGTACTTCAGAGGATGTGCAAAGGTATAGGGAAGGAACAACTGGCTCATTTGAGAAATAGGAAAATACATAGGCTATGGAGGCTGTTGCATAGGGAGCAAAAGGAAGTTGATACAAGATGCAGGTAGGGGCTGAAAATGTAGAAGCTGTGGGAAGAATTGTAGATTTGATTTTGAATCCAATAAGACATTGTTGAAGATTTTAAGAAGGTTAAAGGCATCATCTTACGTAAGTTTTTAAAAGATCACTCTGGTTAGTTTTAGATGATGGCACAGGGAAGCAAAAGTGGAGGGAAGGAGAGAGAGAAACTATTAGAATAAAGAAGAGAGATGGAAGTAGTGTGGGCTGGAAAGCTAGCCATGGAAATGCAGAGAAGGGTCCAGATTTGGACATGTATCAGATGTAGAACCCCCACAAATTGCTGATGATTTGTGCTAGACACAGTTCTACAGTGGTCTCTAAGATTCCTGTCCCTGGCAATATGCATGCCTTGTATAGTCTCTTGCCCTTGAGTGTGAACAGGACCTGTGACTATGATGGGATACTCATTCCCATGACTACAGCATATTTATTGTATAGGACTTCCTCATAGCACACTAAAGGGAAGTTTTCCTGCTGGCCATGTTGTAGGAGGAC
>NW_016805609.1:0-64940 GCF_001698545.2 Rhinopithecus bieti
AAAAATAAAATAAAATAAATAAATTAATAAATAAAGTGGTCCCAGGAGAGAGAGTCAGTAACCATGATAGAAATGAAAATGTTATCAAAAGGTGCTTTCTAAATTCAAGGTGCAGGCCCCCAGATGGCCCCAGTAAATTCTTCAAACATTCAGGGATATTGATATTAAGTAGGGCAACTATATAGTTTATCGAAGGGAGCTTTAATTGAGAGAATCAGTATAAACTAGAGTGCCCCATTTAAACCTGACAGATGGTCACATTACTATTTCAACTTTTTCTAAGTATAGAACAAAAGACAGACTTTCAAGATTTTTTAAAGATACCAGAATGATCTTAGTACCAAAACTTCACAAAGAGAGCTGGCATGGGTATGTGCCTGTATGTGCACACACACTGCAGATCAATCTTGATGTAAAACCCTTTCATAAAATACCATCAAATAGAATTTAGCAATGCGGGCCAGGCGCTGTGGCTCACGCCTGTAATCCCAGAACTTTGGGAGGCTGAGGTGGGCAGATCACTTGAGGTCAGGAGTTCGAGACCAGCCTGGCCAACATGGCAAAACCCCATCTCTACTAAAAATACAAAAATTAGCCAGGCATGGTGGCGCACACCTGTAATCCCATCTATTCGGGAGGCTGAGGCAGGGGAATTGCTTGAACCTGGGAGGCGGAGGCTGCAGTGAGCCAAGATTGCACCACTGCACTCCAACCTGGGTGACAGAGCAAGACTCTGTCAACAAAAAAAAGAAAAAGAAATAATTTATCAGTGCATTAAATAAATACCATGATCAAGTAGATACATCACAAGAACTTAAGCTTGGCTCAATTTCGGAGAATCTAGTCCACATGTTAGATGAAAAAAGAAAAACCTGTATAGTCATCTTAATAGGTGCCAAAAATACTAAAATTCAACATCTACTAGTACATTAATTTGGGCAGTGGTTACATGACTGTTCAAGTTTGTCAAAACTAACTGAACTGTATTATTTAAAAGAGTGAATTTTATTGCACTAAATTATATGCCACTAAAATGAACTTTTAAAGGAATAAATAAAATAAGTTTATGGCAACAAAAAAAATCTGACACATATTCCCAAATAAAAAGAAAAAAATTAAAACTTAGTAAAATAAGTAGAATGTACTCCCATTTAAATCAAATATATGATAAGAATACCGACTTTGACTGAAATTATAAACCTTACACGGAAAGTACCAGTCAGGAGATAAGGAAATAATAGACATAAATATTGGGAGGAAGTTGCAAAGTTAACATTATTTGCAGATATTTCAAGTGCACAGCTAGAAAGAATCAACTGAAAAATTATTGGAAACAAGAAAAATCAGTAAGATGGATGGCTAGTTATAACTATGCAGGTGGGAATAGAAGTGGGGAGAAAAGGAAAAAGTGGACGTATACATGATCCGAAGTTTCCACCATCATTCATATGTATGTGACATACCCTAGGCCCTACAACTAAGCGCTGCAGGACACTTTACCTATAAGACACAGTGGCTGCCCTTTCTCAGAGACCATGTAGCCAGAGACAGGAGTTGGGAATAAATAAAAATGACAAATGACTTTATAGAGCAGTGATCATCAAGGGGCAGAAGAGGAATTCACAGTCCTGGGGAAGGAAGGCACAGACTGTAAAGTAAGGAGAGAGAAGAATGGGTTGTCAGAGGTCACAGCTTGTCCTCAGAGCCTAAGACAGCCTTTAGAACCTTTTGACTAGATCTACCCTATGTTTTACTTTTAAATTTTTTTTTTAGTTGAACATCTACAATTTGTGAGCATCCACATTTTTAAAAATCTAGATTTTTTACCTCTATTAAAAAATTAGAAGCTTGGGCAGTGTATGGCATCCTTTTCTCCAAGGGCAACTGTTGGGTGGAATTGAGCAGTGGCTGTCAGCCACCTTTAGGTGCCTGGGTCTCTCCAGTCTGTTAAGTGAAAATGCTCTATTCTCTCAGTGCTGTCACCCATTAGTTATCTATCTGTTGACCCTTGGAGGCATTTCAATAGAAACCCCTGGTGCTGATAATAAAGATAGCGGGCAAACCATCTCCACTCTTGGTCATACAACAGTACTTTTAGAAATTAGCTAGTCATAGTTGCCCTGTTGGGAAAAGCCATGGAAGCATTTGAACAAATGATGAAATGTTAGCCTCAGTAAATGTACAACTTGTTTATTCCCAGTAATGCATCCCTATTTCCCCTGTATTATTTTTTAAATTGAAAAATTATTTTAAAAATTGAAAAAGAAGATTGAGAGGCTATCTTTGTGGGGAACTGACCATTGTCTACATCTTCCTCAATTCATTCTTTCTTTTGAATTCTGAGGTATGTGCAGAATGCTTTTTAGCCCAGGGAGATCTTTCTGTTCTGTGACATATCATTAAGATTAATTGAGCCTTTCAATTTTACATTTTCCAAGAGCAAATTAAGTAGGAAAAATGGGACAGGTTTTCACTGTCACTTATACTGTGATTTTTTTCTACGTCTGATGGCCAGATTTGTTAGGTATTCGAAAAGCGGTAGCATTAATTGCATTTTCCCTTCATTTTTGCTGAAGGGCAGATGTTTTTTATGTTGTTAATGATGGGTTGGGTTAAACATAAGCAGCACACTGAAAGTGTAACTAGCTATTATTTACGAGAAAAGAACAATGTAATTCCCCAGATTTGGCTAATCTAAAGCTAAGGTTTATTTTATAGACTTTAAATAAATAAATATTTATAACCTATAATTTTGCTCTTCTTTTTTTTTTTTTAATTTTTTTTATTTTTGAGACGGAGTCTCACTCTATTGCCCAGACTGGAGTGCAATGGTGCAATCTCAGCTCACTGCAAGCTCCACCTCCTGGGTTCACGCCATTCTCTGGCCTCAGCCTCCCGAGTAGTTGGGACTACAGGTGCCTGCCACCACGCCCGGCTAATTTTTTGTATTTAGTAGAGATGGGGTTTCACCATGTTAGCCAGAATGGTCTCGATCTCCTGACCTCGTGATCCACCCGCCTTGGCCTCCCAAAGTGCTGGGACTGAGCCACCGAGCCTGGCCAATTTTGCCCTTACTTCTATGCCCTCAATACACTCTAGGCTTTTGGTTCCATATGTCTTTCCTTTTGTATCATTGGTATTTTTCTTACCTCTAGTTACTTCTGGGGAAAGAACAAATGTTTAAGGAAATTCTGTCCTCAAGAACACTTCCGTAGCCTGTCACAGTGGCATGACATTGCTTGCTTTCCTCTTGTTCTTCGTGAAAATGCCTAGCAGGGTACCTGGCACCCAGTTGGAACTTGAAAAATACTTTTTCAATTTGAATTAGCCAAATTCTTGAAAACATAGCCTATCTCACTGCCTCCAGTTTCTTACCACCTGCCTACGGTGTGGCTCCTCTCATCTGGGTTTTCCACACCTTCTTTCCTAGGCCTCTACTAGACCTCTCTCTCCAGATCACCAGTTCCTCCCCCGACCCCTGAAAAATCAACAATCGTTATTTCTTCAGCATTTCTGACAAGTGATCTCTGTCCTTCTTTATGCAACAAGCAGCACTCATGGAATATAATCAGAAATACTCTTTATTTTTGCCCTTTCCTATAAATGTATTCAGTGGGGAAAGGTCTTCCCTGGCTTCTGAATGAAAATTCAAGAACCTTTCTTTCTGCTCACTCTTAGGCAATAAAATGTCCCACTACCATGTCAAATCACTGTTTCAAGCTGGTATCCCAAGTGTCCAGTGCTATGTAATTAGCTAAGCCTCTGACTTCATTATACTTACTCCTCTCCCTCAGGAAGGGGAGTGGCAAGTTAAAAAGCTCAGCTCCTAAGGAGGGGCATGATTCTCTTCCTCTCTTTTCCTGCTGTTTGCCACCAGTCCTCCTGCACCTTGGTGGGGTCCGACTTCTCAGGGTTAAAATAAGGATGAAGGAGAGAAGGATCTAGAATAATTTGAATATTGACTTGGTTGTCTGGAGAGATTGTTGTGCAGTTCATGCTCAAAGAAGTGCTGTAGTACAGGGGTCCCCAGCCCCCGGGACGTGGACTGGTACCAGTCTGTGGCCTGTAAGGAACCAGGCCACATAGCAGGAGGTGAGTGGCGGGCCAGCGAGCCTTACTGCCTGAGCCCCGCCTCCTGTTGGATCAGTGGCAGCATTAGATTCTCACAGAAGCACAAACCCTGTTGTGAACTGTGCATGTGAGGGATCTAGGTTGCTCACTCCTTATGAGAATCTAATGATCTGAGGTAGAAGAGTTTCATCCCCAAACCATCCCCCTTGCACTGCCCACCCCATCCCATGGAAAAAATGGCCTTCCATGAATCTGATCTGGTACCAAAAAGGTTGGGGACTGCTGCTGTAGTGGGTTTGGGGTAGAACTGAGTTCATGCGTAGATGCGTTTGAAGAATCTGTGGAACAAATAGTAGAAATGTCTCATAAGTAACTATGACAGTCTGGAGATGTCAGCCCTATCTAGAGATAGAAATTTGAGAGATATCAGCATATTGATCATAGTTAAAACCATGGGAGTGGTTACTGTTTCATAGAGAAAGAGTGTGAAGTGAAAGAGGAATCTAGAGATCAAACATTAGGGAGCAATCCTTACAGACTTCATCAACCATCCTAGCTCTCTCTTGGATGCCTTTTTCACCCTGAAGAAATCATTGGCTCCTTCTGAACCTCAGATTCTCTGCTGATGAAAGTTAGTAAGGGTGATTTCTAAAGTCCCTTTCAGATCTGACATGTTGTGGTTCTATCCCTTTGCATTAGTTTTCACAACTGCTTTGGGACAAATAGGGCATTTACTAATTGCTTAATTTTATAAACTCGCTAGTATCTGTAAGCCCATACAATTATATGGACCCCTCATCTATCTTTCTGATAAGCAGAATGGCTATCCTGTATACCTCAACTCCACCAACAGTCTTCAAATAAAACCTGGAACACCTTGAAAATGGCAGCTTGGAGAAACCCAGTTGTATTTCATGTGTGTCAACAGGGAATGATGATTAAGAGCTCAGCTTCTGAAGCCAGACCCCTGGGCTCAAATTCCTCTACTGTCACCTGAGGCAACTTAGTTAACCTCTCCTTTCTGTGTCTCATTTCCCTTATCTATAAAATGAGGGTAAGAATCCTAGAAATGGAATGAGTTAATATACACAAAATACTTAGAAAGGTACTTGGCACATAGGCCCTCGCTGGGTGTGAACTACCATCGTGTGATAATAATGATAAGACAGCCTTCTCTGATGAAAAGTGTCTTAACTGCAAGGGCTGAAGAAGGTTACTATCTTAGACTTTTAGTTTCAAAAGCAGAGTGAAGAAAAAAAAACCTGTACCATTTCCTAGTAAGTGGGAACTTTCAGATGGCTGAACTCTGTGGGTGATAAAAATTCATTTCCTACTATCAAATTGAGCTACAGTTGAAAAAGTTGTGGATACTGAAATACAGTTGTATTCAGTTTATAAATCTGTATGGGGTAGGAGGAATTAGAACACACCCACCCTTAATATTTTTTCTTTTTGTTGCATTTACTGGTCATATTTAGCTCAAAGGAAAGCTGCATGAAAAGAGAAGAAACTGCCCGCTCTCTCTGTAATATGCCTTTTTATCTTAAAGCATCTTAGAGGCTAAGGAATTCTTGGCTGTAAAGTTGTCACCTTCTAAAACCAAAAAATTTCCCTAAGGCATGTTGCTTATGAATCTCTAGGTTTGCGGCAGCAGCTTCAAACTTCTTTTGAACATTTGACCTGCTCCTCCAAACATCCCTCTAGATGTCAGCTACATGGAGGGAAAGACACACCTTAAGGAACAGTAACTACCGAGACTTCTTGAATCTTCTCTCAGTTTCTTCCTCTTTGCTCTTCTTATTTTATCTGAGAGAGGCTGGGTTCAACCTGTTTGTCAGGCACAGCCAAATATGTGTCCCCCTGCAGTTTATTGTATGCCAAGAAGGATGGTGACATGACAGCAGTAATTCAAAATGGGGTTTTAAGTGAATAAATAAGAATAAGCCTTTGGGATTAGTCCCAATTGAAAAGTTCAGTGCTACTGGGGAGGGTAGCCGCTACTGTTGGGGATTAACAAATGGCTTGCTGCAGGGAATAGTATTCACTGATCCAGCCGCATTTTAGTTATTGATGGCCTCTCTGCCCCAGTGCCCATCTCTCTTCCCAGACACACAGATTCTGCTGCAAAGATCTTAGAAATGTGGTTTTGCCCAATTATCCTACTCAGAAACTGTGCCTGCTTGTATATGAACCTTCCAATTCATAGTTTTTAGACCACAGAAAATGTATAGCTCTATAATTACTATATAACCTTAGGGAAGGAGACGAAGAATTTCCTTCCACAGAATCAAACTGAAAGTAAGAAAACAGAGGAAGCCTTCTGGTAAGAGTGGTAGAAAAAGGGTAGGATCATTTTGTGATCATGGCACTGAATATGTGAATAAAGAACTCTGTTATAGGCCCTTTACTGTTTGCAAGGCCTTTTATGGACACCACATTATTTTATCTTTACAACAAAAAGGCTTCATCCCCACTTCATAAGTGACAAAAGTGAAGCCTAGAGAGGTTGACAGACTTGCCCAAAGTCCCACTGCTGCAAGTATGATAATCTGACTCCAAGTTTGGTTCTTTCTTTGCTATGGTCTTTCTGTGCACTAATGCACTGAGCTCTTAAGTTTCCAAACACCCACCCAGCTGAAAGGTCCAAGTATATAAATCCAATGAGATTTGCAGCCTTTGCATGTTTTAAAGTTTATACATTATCCATAAAGCCATCAGTTCCCCCACCCCCTTGGCAAATGGATTAATCCTTCAAGGGAAGGATAGCAGACGGGCAGAGAGAAGCATTTCACCAAAGAAAGGGCTATCCATTATACTCTTGGATTATGGTCTAGGAGGGTTTTAATGTCGAAGAGAAGGCACCAAAAAATGGACAGTGAGGAACAAGGAGAGATATCAATCCTGTTTTCTATTCTATTCAAAAGACTTAAGGGATTAGAGACTGGGGGTTAGATGGCTATTTTAATTTAGTATCTTCCTTTATAGTCTCCCATGGAAAAAACTGAACAAAGTAACTACAGTCCACAATTACTTGTTTACTTGAATTGTGCTGAGGGCCTAGCCTGTAAGATTCTTCCATCAAGTCTCTGAGGCCCCTTTCTATCTGTTCACTGTCTCCATAAGAAGGATATGTCTCCATGCAGTGGTGTGATGGCTTTTCAGTTTATCAAAGTTGAGAGGGCTCAGTAGCCCCTTTGTATACTTCTACCTTGATTTTCTAATCTTTGCTGTTGCTCTGAAGTTTTAAGGATTATATTAAGTAATTTGAAGGTAGATAACATGGAGGGTGTCTGTACTTAACGAGCCCTCAATAATTATTTGTAAATTGAATGGTTGGTAAATTTCTGAGATCATCTATTATTTTCTTTCATCAGAATAACCAAATAAGTTCTTGGTGGCCAGAATTGTGTCCTTAAATACAATTCTTGTTCTTCACATATGTTCTAACAGCCCACGCTGAGTTCCTATGATGCTACTTTAATTCTGTTCCATTTCATGAATTATTCTAGGAGGATACCACTGAGAAGGCAACAGAGCCGACTTTGCTTGAACAAAATACACAAAGCTTGCAGTTGAGAAAATAAAAGGCAATAAAATGGGCTTCATTTCCTCCTTATTGCTTTCTTAGAAGTAACTAACTTTAAGGGTACTATGGGAACAGGGCCAAGAAAAGCTGATGGTTCTATTCTTGGTGATCTGTAACTGGATTCAGACAAGTCTTCAGAGTTTACGTGAGGTTGCTGGAGTCTACTAGTGTTTAGGGCCCCAGTGAAATGCAACTTTAGGGGTGTGTGTGTGTTTCTCTTTTCTCTCTACTGTCAAGTTAGCTCTCTTCCACTGATACTGTTGTGTGTCAGATTTGGAAGCTCAGCATTCCAGTTTAGATTTCTGGTTAGTGCTTGAATAAGATATCTTCCTTCCAATTGAAGTACATACATTCTTATCCTATTCTCTCCTTCTCCATTTACATTCCATGGTGGTTTTGTCCATATCAAGAACATTTTAAGATCTAACTTTATATGGAAACGTGTATACATTTCAAATATTTTGATAATGTTTTCCATATGTGTACACCCGTGTAAACTAGCACACAGATCAGGATATAGAACATTTTCTTGTAGACCGTCCCAGTCAGTCCTAAGCGTAACCACTATAATAGTCCCCCCTCATACAAGGGGAAACGTTCCAAGACCCCCAGTGGATGCCTGAAACCGCAGAAACCAAATACTATGTGTATGGCTACATAGTACTAGAGCTAATTCGTCCTTCCATGTTTTATGTCTGGTGCCTCTTTTGTACTGTTATCAATGTAGATTCTTTCTACTGGATATCTTCCAGAAGAGGCCAGTTTCATTGCAATTGAAATCTCACTCGGATAGTATCTTTTTTCCTTGATAAACTTCTTCAGCTCTGCTGGAAATGTGGCAACAGCTTCTTCATTGGCAGACATAACCTCTCTAGTAAATTTTATATTTGTCAATCCAAACCTATTCCCAAATCGGTGTAACCATCACTTATTTGCAGTAAGTGGCTTGGTGTCACTCATTTCAGGGGATCCCTTGCTGAAATCTTCATATAGGCTCACTGCTTTCTGATGCAACACATTGCCATCAATTGGAATGCTTTCTGCTCATCTCTTCCACCCACAAATTTAATGCCCTTTCCATCTTCACTAAGCACTTATCACACACTATCACCATAACTTTTGCAATTTGAGGTGCGACAGCAAAACTAGCAAAATTTCTTTTTTCTTCTTCACAACTTCATGGATAGAGGATTTGTTCTTACCACAGATCTTAGCAATCTCAGCATATTTTTTTTTTCACCTTTTCACTTAGAGGAAGCACTTTACAGCTTCTATTTGGCGTATTACAATTGCTAGCATCACTACTCTTGTGCTTTGGGGCCACTATTAAGTAAAATAAGAGTTACTCAAACAGAAGCACTACCACAGCAGTCGATCTGGTAACTGAGATGGCTACTAAGTGACTAATGGGCAGGGAGCATAGACAGCATGGATACACTAGTTGTAGGGATGATTCACGTCCCGGGTCAGATGGAGCGCGATGGTACTGGATTTTATCATGCCACTCACTCACAGCAGCATGCAATTTAAAACTCATGAATTGTTTATTTCTGGAATTTTCCATTTGATATTTTTGGACCAATGTTGGCCATAGGTTAACCGAAACTGTGGGTAAGAGGGGACTACTGTATTTTGACTTCTAAGTTGGTTTTGGCTGTTTTGGGACTTCATAACACTGAAGTCATAGTATATGTATTCTTTTGTACTTAATTTCTTTCATTCAACATTATATTGTAACTCATCCATGTTGTTGGGTAAAGAGTTCCATTGTATAATTAAATTGTTTATGGTTGTTTGAGTCTGGAGCTATTACAAATAATAATAATGCAAGAAACATTCTTATGCATGTCTTTTAGTAGACATGCCCTCATTTCTCTTGGTAATATCGTCAGGAGCAGGATTCCTTAGTCGTGGGCTATAAATATATTTTCTTTTAATAGGTACAGCAAAATATTTTTCCTAAGTGGTTGTAACAGTTAACCCTAAGTTCCTATGGTTTTAGAGCACAGTTTTTGCTGCAATATTTTTACTCTAGGTTGTTGATGCTAATTAATGTGGAATATCGAGGTATTTTCCAGCCCATCTTAGATTATACACATACACACATTTTCGTATTTTACATTCATTCAGTTTGGATTCAGAGGTGGAAATTTGCCTTGTCATATATTCGGAAATTTAATAGTGAAAAATTGTCCTTAGAAATTAAAAGAAAACTGTCTAATAATAATATTTTTCTAAGTGCTTACTCCCTGCTAGTCACTTTAAATATTCTAGTCCCACTTATTCCTCATTGCAATCTTATAAATTAGATATTAGATTGGGACTCTGTCCCAATACTAGATATTGTTATGCTCATTTTTAAGCTGTTTGTTTATTTTTATTTTATAAGATGGGGTCTTTCTTGCCCAAGCTGGTCATGAACTCCTGGGCTCAACAGTGCTTCCATTTCAGCCTCCCAAAGTGCCGGGATTACAGACATGAGCCACCACATCTGGCCCTAAACTATTTATTTTTAACCTAAAAATAAGTTATATCTTTTGTTTTAAAATCTAATGTTAATCACAATAATATAACTATTGAATAGATGTCTGGTTTTGTGGCTTCGGAGTGAGAATGAATCTTGACTAAGAGTGGTATTTAATTCATGGAGTGAAACCAGAAGGGGGAAATGAGCCAGGGAGGTTCCTTGGATCCTGCCTCTGGCATTATTCATTTGCAGCTGGCTACATTGCATTTTATGGCTGCTATTTTCTCTCATTTGTCCTTGATTCCTTCGAAAGGAAGTAGTAACTCAATATATTAAACACTGCCTAGAATCCTCAGTACTGAACATTTTAATTCTATCAAATTTTATGAGCATATGGTTGAAAAGAAAGAAAACCTAGGGCTTCAGTTTCTTAGTTCACATAATGGGTAGTTCCAGTAACACACTTGCATGGGCTGGAGGGCACTCTAAATAATAATAATATTCCTGATATTTAAAAAATATATCAAGGTATGGAGCTCCTAGAATCAGTGTAGAAAAGCCTGTTAGACTGGATTTTCAAATAGTAGAGTTATCTTCCCTTTTAGACAAAGCTATATTAATCCATCCTTTCATTCATTATCATGCATTCACACAATGATTCAACAAGTACTTATTGAGTACAATGTGCCAGGCCCTGTTCTAGATATGAAGCATATAACAGAGAACAAAACAAAGGTCTTTCGCTTGTGGAGCTTACCTTCTCAGGAGAGAAAGAGGCAAGAAAATATATACATATATGTCATGTGGTACTCCGGAGGAAAATAAAAACAGAGTAAGGGGCATGCGAATGTACACTTGGTGTTGAGAACTGCGATTGCTTTTTATAAGGAACAGTTATGAAAGCCTCTCAGTCAGTATTAATATTTGTGCTGGGACCTGAAGTGTCAGTCAATTCTCTGTCCCCAACTCTACAAGGACGAGGGTAGAAACTGGGAAACCAGCTAAGATCTCTAATAGGTGTGTTCAGGCAAGAATCAAATAGCATAGATGTTTCATTTTGTGGGCTCATCACCATCCTTCTGTTTTATTAGTAAAGGTAATTATTATGTTTATCCAGACATGGATGAACAATATCTGGCACATTTGAGCCACATTAGTAATAATTTAGTAATATGCAAGTTAACAGTAATATGCTGTGGGTATTATGAAGTGAGTTCTATATTTAATGTTCTTTTGTACTTACCTAATATTAATTTTTTTGTAGACATTTCCTCCTCTCTCCTGTTTTCATTGAATAATTTGTAGCATTCTTTCAGCCACTTACAGGTGAACTACAGTCATTTGTGTCTCCTGTTCATCCTCTGCGCATCCATGCTGTTAGGTTCTGTTGTTGCCTGGTCTCCCAAATCCATCTCCTTCTTCTGCCTTTCCCAACTTTGGTTTTAGACCTTTCTTTCATCTCAGAATTAGCCATCCTTCTCTAATTCATGTGAAATTCTCTTTCTTTAATCCATGTGAAATTCAGAGAAAATAATACAGGTTTTCAAAATGAGTCTTTGATTCAAATCGGTTCAGATCTTTGTTCTTCCGTGTACTGACTGTAGTACCTTTTGCAGTTTTTGAACCTCAATCATTCCTTCATAAAATGAGCATAACAATATCTACGCAGTGAGGATTAAGTGGGATTATGGAGTGTTTAAAGTACCTAGCAGGGAGTAGGCACTTAGAAAATGTTGGTTCTTTCTACCTTCTGTTCTTCTGCTTCAGATCTCTTAATTTCTACAGCTCTAAATGTGCTCTTTTCCTCTCTCAGTAAATAATACTACCATCTCACCAGTTTAAATAAAACAAGCTATGAGTCCCCTTCGAATAATGTTTCTTTCACAATCTAAATTTAATCCATCTGCAAATCCTATTGGTTCTAACTCAACACATAGCCTCAGTCTCTCTACTTCTCCCCATTGACACTGCTACAACCCTAGTCCAAGAATCTTACCTGTATTGTTGCCATAGGCCCTGAATTCATCCTTCTGCCTCCACTGTGGTCCTCTTTCAGCCTGTTTTCCACAGAGTCTAAGATAATATCATTCCCCTGCTTAAAACCCTCCAGTGACTTTTCATCATACTCAGAATGAGATCCGACTCTTACCCTCTGCTAACACTCCCCGCTCTTATGCTTCAGCAGCACTGCCCTTCTTTCTTTTTCTGCTTACTCATCAAACTCATGGCTGGCTCCGGCCTTAGCACTTGCTATTCTCTCTGCTTGGAATACTCATTCCCCAGATGTCCACGTGACTTGCTGCGGCTTGTCATTTAGATCTCAGCTCTAATTGTCCCCTGCCTTCTATCAGTAGTGCTCCATCACACCATCTTGTTTTTCCTAAGGCTTTACCACTATCTGAAAATAGCCTGCGTTTATTTCTGTATTTTCCCCTCAGTAAGAATTAAAAGTTCTCATACTAGGGCCCATTTCCTAGCAGTGTTTGGCACATAGTAAGTATGCTGGAAAAAAAAAACCTTGACTGACTGAATAAATAAATGAACAAATAAACTCACTTTTAATGAGATATCAAGGTTTCATATTAATTACATGAGCCAAGAATGGTGTTTTTATTTTTAAAATGTGAGGACCTACTGGTTTTCCTTTAATCCTTCATACTTCACACATATGCTTGTGCTGGAACTATGACTGTAAATCAGTATCAATACCATCCCCTGTTTTGGCTTTCTCCCCTAACCTAAACAGTTCTCATTTACTTTTCTCTCCATCTCCACTTCCACACTGTCACCTTCGTGCAAATTACCATCCTCTCTGGCCTTTTTTCTGTAAGGTTTTAATCTCCCAATATTTGTTCTCCAGACTGCAGGCCAGTGAGCTTTTCAGTTGCTATTATACCCATGCTTGAAAACCCTTTAAGTTTTCATTGTTCTCAAGATAAAGACCAGAATGTGGTCTGGTCCACCACCTCACGTCACGCCAGCCCTCACTGTCCACTCCAGGCCACACTTTCTCCTCCCCTCCTGGTTCCCGCCTGCCAACTGGCTGGGTCGCCCTTGCTTCCCGCTTCCCGCTTCCTGCGAAGTTTTACATCGCACCCATTTCGCCCACTTCTTCGGATTTCAGGACACTGTTCCTTCCTCGAGGAAGCCCTCCCTGATTAGGCCAAGCGCCACTCCCCGTCATACAGCCCCACATCACCATGGGCCTCTCTTTCAGGGCTTTGTTCGTTTTATAAGTATGTACTCCAGAATATGACAATCTTATTGACGTCCGTCAATGCCAGTTTGCACTCAATAGCTTTGCTGAAGGAATATACGGACTAGCGGCCCGACCACTCCTCGCCCCTCCCCTACCACTGCCGCGCAGATATTACGCAGAAAGCAGGCGCCTCGAGGACGGACATCGCGAGCGCCTGCGCGAAGGGGTACGCATGCGCAGAGGGGCCAGCCCGCTGACAGATTCTCGGTGGCGGCGGCGGCGGCGGCGGCGGCCCTGGACTGCGGGGAATGGGAATCCTAGGTCCCTGACTGAGCACCTCCCCCGCCTCCCTGCCCCCGACATGGCTCAGGAGAAGATGGAGCTAGACCTGGAGCTGCCTCCTGGTACGGGCGGGAGCCCGGCGGAGGGCGGCGGCAGCGGCGGCGGCGGGGGCCTCAGGAGGTCTAACAGCGCCCCCCTGATCCACGGCCTCAGTGACACTTCGCCGGTGTTCCAGGCCGAGGCGCCGAGCGCCAGGCGGAACAGCACAACGTTCCCGAGCCGCCACGGCCTGCTGCTACCGGCCTCCCCTGTCCGCATGCACAGCAGCCGCTTGCACCAGATCAAACAAGAAGAAGGCATGGACTTGATCAACCGAGAGACGGTCCACGAACGGGAGGTGCAGACCGCAATGCAGATAAGCCACTCCTGGGAGGAAAGTTTCAGCCTGAGTGACAACGACGTGGAGAAATCCGCCTCCCCCAAGCGCATCGATTTCATTCCTGTGTCACCGGCACCGTCACCCACTCGGGGAATTGGGAAGCAGTGTTTTTCGCCATCCTTGCAAAGTTTTGTAAGTAGCAACGGATTGCCTCCAAGCCCTATTCCCAGCCCAACGACCCGATTTACCACCCGGAGAAGCCAGAGCCCCATCAATTGCATTAGACCAAGTGTTCTTGGACCATTGAAAAGAAAATGTGAAATGGAAACTGATTATCAGCCAAAGAGATTTTTCCAGGGCATCACCAACATGCTTTCTTCTGACGTTGCACAGCTGTCAGATCCTGGTGTGTGTGTATCTTCGGATACCCTTGATGGAAACAGCAGCAGTGCCGGATCTTCTTGTAACTCACCAGCGAAAGTCAGCACTACCACCGACTCTCCTGTGTCACCTGCCCAAGCGGCTTCTCCATTTATTCCACTAGATGAACTTTCGTCTAAGTGATTCACTCATCCTGAGACTTTCTTTTTGCAGTGGAGAGAGAATAATCAAGTTGGGGCAAACACTGAACTTTGTCAATTAATTTGAGGCTATTTCCTATTCTACCCCTTTTCTTTTTTGAAATTTCCTGAAATGATGTTATTCTAGAGAACTTCTATGTCAGGTTCCTGCGGATACCTTTGAATTCAGTGTAGTAATATTTTCAGACGTTTCCCCAATAAGTGTGTTGAAGCATACATCTTTACGCTGCTACTATGTCTAAATACATATGTTATCCCTTGATTTTTTTAAATAATTGAGAGCTCTATTTATTTATGGGATTATTAAGTTCTGATGAAAATATAAATGTTGACTTAATCAGCATAGTAAACTGATGTTTAAAATTCCATACTTCATGCCCACACTAATTTTTAATGTTATTTTCAGTGGTTTGCTGATTTCCATTTGATGAAGAACTATACAGCTTAAAACAAAATACGTTAGTTGTATCAGTCTAGTGGTTGTCTGTTTTACCCAGGAATTCTTGGATATTTAGTTTTCTGGGTACCGAAGTGGATGGGAGGGGGAATGATTAGAGAACAAATTATAAAAGTTTACAACAAATCCTTTCAAATTAAGTATATAAAAGTAAACTTTTAAGGCAAACATTTTTAATGAGATTTTAATAGTAATTCTAGTCAGTCATACAACTATATTATAGAGAAAATAAAATTGTCCTTTTTTTTTTTTTAACCAGAAAGTGCATTTGCTTGGGTGCAATCCTAAAGTGAAATGGGACAGTGCCTTGCAGTCTTTGCCCACTGTACATAGGCTAAGGCTAAGCTCTTTGTACTACTGCAAACTTAAAAGTTTTTCAAATGTAGAAAATGTGTGGGAAGGCTTGTTGAACTTCGGCGCACCCAGGTAAACAATACTCTCTCTCAATTGTTGATATACTTTAAAATATTCAGTTGTGCCTCAGTTCCAAAAATTATTGCCAACCAGGAGCCAGAGCAATTTTTGGCTACTTTTCTGCTCTGCCCATCTGTCACCTTACTGGTTTTCCCTTGTTCAGGAAGGAAGCAGCTGTTTCCTTGCCAACAGGTCCCTTCCTCTCCATCTCCCACCAAAGTAGGGCACCATTGATTAGACAAAGGTACAGTGTAACTTGGATTTCTGACAGCAACAACAGGACTGTGAATTGTTTAACCTCTGTGGTTAAAGCTACAGCTTGAGTTGACTGCCTTGGGGATGTCCATTAATTAAGGGGTGATGATTTGCAAGAGAAAATTAGTGGAGAGTCACATAGGTAAATCATTAACTTAGGTTTTGCTAAAGGTAGAATAGTCGAATGTTCTTTTCTTTGCCTTTACAATTAAGACAAAATAATAAGAATAACAGATTTTTCTTAATATTCTTCCTTATACCTCATATAGCTTCCTTAACTAGTTTGACAGAAAGAATGGCATACAAAGAGGAAAGGGGAAAATGACTCAGAACAAGACAAAAGCTCTGACTTTTTAAAGTTATCGCTTACAGAAACTAACGATTTTGTGGAATTTTTACGACTATGAAAATAAATGGAACTGGTCAATTGACGGTTGCCTCAAGATGGAGTGAAATTGCATTGAGGGTAAGACGGTGTCCACAGGTTTAAAATTCTCTCTTCTGAGTAATAGTGTTCATGTGCTCCCATTCTCGACCTTGTTCTTCAAATTCAAACTTAAATAGTCTGATTTCTTGTTGGGTAACTTGCCCTGCCTCCAGAGGTATTTAAACTTCATTATCTTCAACACAGAAATTGTTAATCTTCTCACTTCACCTGTTCTTGCATTATCTCATATGATGTCATCACTAATTTCCTAAACTAGAAATCATGGAAGCATCTTTGACTTTTCCTTTTCTCTGTTGGATTAGCTTAATCACCAAGTCCTGTCAACTTCTGAAATGAATCTCAAATTTCTTCCCTTATCTGTTGCCCCTGATTTTGCCTTAAGTTCTTGCCTGAGTGATCTCCCAGGCTGTCTTCTGTCTCCTTTTGGTTCAGTCTTTATACTGCCTCTTGAGAAATCTTTCTAAAATTTAAACTTGATATTTTTCACCCTCTTGCCTGAAACCTTCATTTGCTTCCCCATTTCCTACTCTTTAAGGAATGATTTCTTTAGCCTCAGATAGAAGGTTCTTTATGATCTGGCCATATTCTGCAATAGCTTCAATTCTCTCCTCATCTCTGTTCCAGTATACGTCTTTCCTTCTTATTCTACAAACATTAGACCACTTGATATTCTTTAAATATGTCATGTACTTTCATGTGTCTGTGCTTTGGGATACATTGTTCCTTCTCCCTAAAATGCCATTCCTATCCTTTTCAGGGAGGCAAATTGCACATGAGTTTAAGTAGAAGGCAATGTATACCTGCTGATTATAAAATATTTAAACAGTGTACGTATCTATGTAGTTTTAAAAGTCTACTTTTAACTATGTAAAAGTCATCTTCCCTTTCAACAGGTAACTTCTGTTAACAACTTGGTATATATTGTACAAGATGTGTTACTGGCATTTCCATGTATATATGTATATAAATGCAGGAAACCAACATGTCCTTGGTACCTCTTTTCTTTCCCCCATATCTAATCATTCCTCAAGTCTTACTGATTTTATCAGCTGGAATCTATCTCCTTATTTCTACCTCTATTGCCACTCTGGTCCTGGCTACCAGCATTTCCCTCTTAGACTTCTGAAGCAACTTCCTAACTCCCACTTGTGCTCATCACACTCTGGTCGGCTATCCATTCATTCTCTATACAGCGACTAGAGTCATCCTTTTAAAATTGCGGACCTGATCCTTCCATCTCCCAGCTGAAAGCTTTTCTTTTGCTTCCTGTTCTCATGAGTATGCCAAAATGTATTAATTCTGGGCTAGGAGGCCCTGAGGAATTTGGTCCTTCCCTCCTCCCCCATTGTTTTCTGTGCTTCGCCCTCACTGGCTTGCTTTTGTTTTCCTTAAATACATCATATTCTCTCCTATTTTAGATCGTTTTCCTAGAAGGTATGGAAACATTTATTTCTGTAAACTTATTCTCTATAGATGGGAAGTTTTTAAATCAAATAAGGTTCTAAGGGTATATGGACAATTTACATGATCATAGCATTGTTCATAACTTCCATCATTATTCTGTAGACTAAGGGCTTACTTAGCTCGTGTAAGAATTATCCTTCAAAAGCATTTTAAGGTATTAATATTGGTAATCTATAAACTTTGTACAAGAAATCCTCAAGTCAATAGCAACATTTATTTAAAGTACAGTTTGTCATATATAATAAACCTCTGGCATATTTTCCTTTATTATGTTTGTTAAAAACACAGTATAAATGGGAGAAATAATTAAGAATCATTAAATCCAAGGCTGCTGGATGTTAGGACCCTTAAGCGTACTTAAAAGATTGATTGTAATCAAGAATAACTTGTATCAGATTCCCTTCCAGTGGTTCACATTTATGAGTTCAACCAGTTACATACCTGTAGCAAGAGACCACTTTATTTAATGAAGACTTAAATGAGGAAAACAGGTCTGAAAACATTTTTTTTCCAGTGTATGTTTATAGATTAGTAGAACAATTTTGAAGATCTAACAGAGGTGGGAGTCAGGGGAATGGTTGCCAGACAATTGAACCAAGAAGATTATGATCATTTCTTGAGTAGCACCAGAGAACAGAAGAAAGAGTTGGCCTTAGAAAGGAGGTCTAGAAACTTACTGTTCTTCTGAAACAGGAAGGAGAGTGAAAAGGCTAGGCAAAGGTATCCGTAAATGTTGAATTGATTTGTTGTTGCAGGGGTTTAGGGGTATAGAGGTAGGTATATGAAAAGTAGAATTTGTTTCTGATTGTGCCTATTTTCCAATTACTGAGGAATCTAGGATACATGAGAACAGGGAAAGATCATTTGGAAGCTTGAGTGCAGTAAACGTTTAATGTTGCCTCTATGAGAATCTAAAGGAGTAAGTTAAGGACGAGTAGAAGGCTTAGTAGGCTATGTTGGATGCCAGGTTGCAGTTGGATGGCAGGCACAAGGAAGTGGATTGGATTGACTAGGTTTGGGAATTGGTTAAGTAGGTGCTAGGTAAAGCCCAGTGTGTGAAGCAGTTAAGGGTTCTGCTGAAAGTGTCGTTTGAATGATTGGCTGAGGCATTGAGGATAAGAGAAGGGAGCAGAGGCTTATGGACTAGACCACTCTTTTCAGGGCTTTACTTTATCAGCCATGACAAAGTATGGAGAATCTGGTCTCAATGTAGGTCTCTCACTGTAGGAGTTTTGCCCACATTTTTCATTGCTGTTAGAGAATCAGGGCTGAAGGCAAGCCTTGAGTTCCACTTATTTGGTAAAAAATTGTGTCAGATTGCTCACTGTAGCCAAGACAGAGTTCTTTGTGGCTTCTGTAACTTGCCATCCAAGTAAAAGATTTTCTTAAAAGTTGAAATGACCTTTGTATAAAAATAATAAAATACTTGCTATGTGTCAGGGACTGTTCTAAGTGCTAAGCAAATGTATCAATGCAATTAATCTATTACTATCATCTGAGGCAAGTGCTATCATTGTCCTCATTTTATAAATGACGAAATGGAGACGCAGAGAAGCTAGGTAACTTGCCCAGGATTTCAGAGCTGGGAGGTAGGCAGCGAATTATGGTGGTTAAGAATATAGACAGTGCAGCAGGGTGGCTGTGGAGAAAATCGAATGGGTCCGCACACAATGTGCTTACAAAGGTGCAGGGCAATTAGCATCCTTGACGTATGAAACTCCTGCTTTCACACTTAGTTAACAGTGCAGTATCCTTCAAGACAGGCTATCCTTTTATGAAGCAATTGTTCCTGATACTAACCTTTCTTATAGTGAGCAGACATTTCCCTCTAACGTCCACCATTTAATTCAAGTCCACCTTTGGCAAATGGAAAACAAGCCTTATTCTTTTTTTTATAGGTGATAGGCCCCTTCTAGAAATCAGAAATGCTGATCCTTCTCTAATGACTACTTCTTCCTTCCATATTGTAGAAATCTTGAACCGTGTCTTTAGTATGCTCTCTGTGAAATAAGGCTATCGTTGCTTGGCAGCCAAGATTTTCACGAGATTGTGATTCCCTTATGACTGTTTGCCTTCCTGGGTAGGAAGTGATAAACGGCCTGATAGTGTGAGTTTTTCCCAGTAATAATAATAGTGATGTGTTAATATTTCTTGAGCATTCACTATGGGTCCAGACACTATTTTTCATTTATGAGTGTTTAAAATCCTCATGACAACCCTGTGAGGCAGGTGCTATGGATTCCTGTTGAAGAGATGAGAAAACCACAGACATTTTCTCAAGTCCCTGTTACTTTCTATTTTTTTTCCTTTTGAATTTTGGCCCTTTTGGGTTTTTTTTATTATTATTATAAACATTTTTTTAAATTACTTGAAGACCATTTCCCAGCTAACTTTAGCAGCTTGCTTTATTTTACTAGTGCTGCTACTTCTGCTTTGAATCAAATGATAGATAAAACAGTATTATATTAAAAGAAGATATCAGGAAAATTTTTTTTAGTAATAGGTAAAAAATTAAAGTGTATAGAAGGAAATCGTGGTTCCACAGCTTTATGTATTTTTCCCCTTTAGCATTAATTTTATTCAAAGATTTAGGGGACATTTTTTGTTTTAGAATGAAAAGGGACTAGTAGCTATCTATTATAAATACATGGTAGAGTACAAAACAAAAGACTGTGAGGAAGTGACCACTTTACCAAGCAGCTTCAAGTAGCAACCATACCCTCCATGGTAACCATTCTCTTAAGGCAATTGATGGAAGAGTTTCCAACCAGAAGGCTGGGATCCAGTACCACCCCAGCATGGACAAATGCAGATGTGAGATCACTCACAGCCATGTCTACCTTCATGGAAAATGAGTCGGCCCTCTCTACTCCAATACCATGACACACAACCTCTGGCTGCCCTCGGGGTTATCAGACTGGCTTCTCTGAAACTCTCCTACTTTTTAGAAAATCCTGTGGAAGGATGAGGTAATAGGAAAAAGGCTGGTGAATTCTGTAAAGGGAAGTGGTAGAATTGTGTTGGGTTAGGGAAGGAAGCATTTTAGGCAGCCACCATGGGAAGAAGGCAGACCACCTTCTCACTGACGGTGAGACCCAAGTACTAAATAAAGGCCAGCAACAGGCAGTGTCTGAAAACTAGTCCGATATCATCACGGTCTTTGAGGGAAAATATGATTCTACTGGGGTTTTCACGTCAATACTGGACTCGAATTTAAGAAGTCTTCAATCCTTTTCTAGAAGCACAAGTGTTTCTTATATATGAGCAGAAGGATCCGAAAGAAACCAACTCTTCTTTCCATCCCTCCTAGTACAGTTTATTCACTTTTCTTGCCAATCTTTCATTTAAAGATGTCTCATAACTCTTCCTTAATTCTCTTTCCTCCTCCTGCATAGATCAGATCCTTAACAAGTCTTTCCTTGACTAACATTCATTTTTCTTTCTTTCTAATCTTTGTTTTCTTTTCTTTTCTTTTCTTTTTTTTTTTTTTTGAGACAGAATCTTGCTCTGTCACCCAGGCTGGAGTGCAGGGGTGCAATCTTGGCTCACTGCAACCTCCGCCTCCCAAGTTCAAGTGATAACTCCTGCCTCAGCCTCTTGAGTAGTTGGGATTATAGGCTTGTACCACCATGCCTGACTAATTTTTGTATTTTTAGTAGAGACAGGGTTTCATCATGTTGGCCAGGCTGATCTCAATCTCCTGACCTCTGGTGATCCATCCGCCTCGGCCTCCCAAAGTGCTGGGATTACAGGCTTGAGCCACCACCCCCAGCCTCTTTCTAATCTTTCTACCTTAAAAAATCAACAAAGAAGTCTTTCATCAGCTTTAGATAATTAAAGCCAAGCAAGCAACAAACGTTGGTCTTTTTCAGTAGAAACCATGTTAAAAATGGTTACGCAAGCATCAAGTATCTCTACCCCCGTCACACACCTTGTCCTTGAGAACTGGTTATGCTGTGTTTCAGTTCTGTCCAGTTCTCCCTGGTGACCCTTTCCTCCCTTGATTAGTTCCACAGCACTGCAGGCTAAGGAGAAAAAGTAGTGAGTGGGCCCAGGAGGGTACTGTCCTAGGAGACAGGCTGCTACTTTTACTTTTAGATAAGTAAGAAATGAAAAGTGTTCATGACTCTTCCCTCTGCAAAGTCTCCCTTCGGGTTTAAACTTGGAACTTTCTAGCTTTGGTCATCTATTTTATGCCCTTAAAGGATTTGTACTTTTCTCCATACATATCCAGATGACCTTAAGTCCAGAAATAATCAGCTGCTGCATCTTAACTGCAGGTTAATTTTATCATATTAGAGGATGATATCAGGAAGGTTTTTTTTTTTTTTTTTTTTTTTTTTTAGTAATAGTAAAATATTAAAGTGTACAGAAGGAAATAATGGTTCCACAGAACCATGGTTCTGGTTTGGAATCTCCAACGTGAAGACTCATGATCTTCCTTAAACTTGGTAGCTTGTGGCAATTTGTTTTTCCCACATCCCAAAACAGCATCTCTGTGACTGGGCCGAACGTGTGCATCCTTTGTCGTGGAGTCAGGCTCATGTTTAGGACCCCTTTGGGCATCTGGCTGGTGACTGTCACTCCCTCTGTGGTCTTCCCCATTGCCTGCTTGGGTCCCATCATTATTCCAAGCATACAAGTAAACTACTGTCTCAGAAACTGATACTATGTTTGACATACACTGGGATTGCAACCAGATTCTGTGCACTGACAGGATAAGAGAGCAGGTGGAAATTTCCATCAGGAGGGATGAAAGGATATGCTCAGATTCCCAGCACTTAAACACAAGGATGGAAGCTGACATCATCCAACCACCTGGGGTTCATGAAGGGAAGTGTAAGGTCTGGCATTCCAATCAGCTTGACACAGCATCAATCACCCCCTGGGTTTCAGCTGCAATTGTTAAACCTGATTTGTCAATAATGGCATCAATCTCTTCAATCACATCAAAATAGGCCTCATTGTTAGTGTATTTCACCCCAGCACCTCACCAAGGCACCACTGACAGTTATCCAGTGGGAAGTTGGTCACCCACATTGGTGCTTCCTGTAATGATGTTGACAACTGTTCAAAGGATAGTGGGAGACTTTGTCAGTTCTTTGAGGATATTCAATTCGATAGCCAACGAGTCAGCTTGGAAACCCATTGCCAAGCATCTCTTCTAATGCTGCGTAACCACAACCACATTGTCCTTGATCACTAATTCTGAACAGTCTCCAAAATAATCCTGACATGTGTCTACTACTTGGTGAAGAAACTCAGTGACAAATAGAGAGGAGACCTCCATCTGGATCACAGCCATAAAAAAAGGTCTTGTGATGGTAAACACTTAAGAGACAGTGGTGAGGGGTAGGGATAACTGGAGGCACATTTTCTGCCTCAGCAGCTTATTCTTGCACCTCAAAAAAGTGATCACAAACAGAACAGTATACCACACTTTTCCAGTGTTTCTCCAGGAAAATATCTCCAGAGGAGTTGATCAAGAAAAGTCTATAAATCATGATACACTGTGATTGTCAAGTGAGAAAGGAAAGCCTTTTTCAGTCTGAAAGCCTCAGGACTCTGCAGATTTTCAACTCCATCTTTCAAGACCAGGCTCAATCTTCCTCTACTGCATGAGCCTGAAGTATCCTTCCCTTGAATACCCAGCCTCACTCCTCGGGGCACCTGATGCTTGCTCCATGTTATGAACAGGTCCTGCCCTGCTCTGCTTTACATATTTTTTAACTGACTTTATATTTGAAATTTGAAATTACCGATCCCACAAATTTTAGATTTTTTTTGTTTTCTTTAAATGTATACATATATATATAAACAGTTATATTTAATTTATACAGTATCCTTGGTTGTTCTAGATTGTCATTCCTAGGGAAACGAAGACAAGAACCAGTTTGACCCTTCCCTCCCCTCCTTTCTCCTAAAAAACTCTGTAAGTTAAAAAATGTGGCATTTTTTAAAAGGAAAAATATAACACCAAGATTCAAAGAAGGATCACGCTTACCTCTTCTTTCTCTATGAGAAACTCTCCCCAGAGGTAGAGATTTAAATTCAGAGGAATTGAGCAGTCTTTAAGAAACTTTACTTTTTAAAATCTTTGCTTCATAGAAAAATCAATTCACTGGTGAATAAGAGGATCCAAAAAAGGAAAACTTCCCTTTGAAAACATTCTAGAATTGGTGATTAGACTCCCAGTTTCACACTATCAACGTCCCTACAGTAGACATTTTGGAAAAAACCATCAAAAGTCACAGTTCCAAAAGTTTAGTCTTATTTTTAGAAGTTTAGTAAATATTTAGAAATCACTTCAACAGTGACTTTTAGTTCTATGTGTTGCTTGTTTGTGAAAATAATTTTATAACAGAATAAGGTTAGGCAGATAATGTCAAATACTGGGGTCTTTGTGTATGTATACCCAGACACACATGAGCATGCACACACACACATACACACACACACACACATACACACACACACCCACTCACCCTTGTGGACCTCTTTCTGCATTCCTGGAGCCATATTTAGCTTTCCTCCCATTTTAGATTTTCTTCCAATTTTCCCTTCGTTTTCTTAAACAGAAACTTGGACTTTGTAAATGATGCTGAACTATGCATATATCTATGTAGGTACTATTGACCTATATAGAAAGTGTGCTGTGCTTTGATTTTGTGTCAGCGGTCCAGATTTCAAGTGCTGCCCTAAGAAGTAAGTATTTGGTACTTGTACCTAGGACCTCTTTGTGCCTGATTTCTGTTTCTCCTTTTTGAATTTCTAGAATAAATACTCGGGGAGATGTAAAAAATACTCATTTACAAATTTTAAGGCAACATGACTGAAACTAGAGAACACAGAACCTATTGCTTTTCTTTACCTGCGGAAGTTCGGTTCTGTATCAATGCCAGGTATAATTCTGGTTTTTTTCCAATTGCCTACAGTGGTCCCCCAAACCAAACTAACTTCTTAAGGCTTGGCTAGCAAGGCATGTTGTGAAAGAATACAATTGAGAAAGATCTTTTGTGCCCCAGCAGAGTAAAATGGTTGTTTGAGGTAATCGCTCCTGGGATTCGACAATCCTTTTCTCTTGCTTTAAGGACAAAGAAAGATTTTAATGTTGAGATGCCAAGAGGATTATCAGAACTTGGGAGTGACAAATAGCTGTTGAGTATTGGTATCTTTTGGGAAGGAAAATATGAGATGTTTGGGAGGGAGTGGGAGTGAGGGGATGATGGATGGATTGGGTATTTCTTTTGGCACTGTAAATGTTCTCTTGGACTATCATTGTGAGCTCCCTGTTGAGTAAAGAATGACATTGAGGGTGGTTTTCTTCATTGTTTGTTTCACTTCATTTAGGTTTTGGATTTGAATCAGGATGTGTTTAAGAATTTCTTGGAATCTTTTTCCCTCAATGCTCTCTTCTTTTGAGTCCTCTGGGGGGAAAAAGGTAAATAATATAATCATAATTGTCAGGTTACTTTGAGTCAAGAATTAAAATTCCTGATGCTCTTTACCAATATATATTGCATTTCTAACTCTGAATTTAAATTTCATACCTTTTTTATATAGTCTTTCTCAAGGCCCTGTTTACCATACTACTTGCTTTCAGATGTTTCTAAAATGTGAACTTGAAAATGCAACTGTAATGACTACCCCTTAAGTTCAAGTTTAAATGATACTATGCAGTATGAGAAAAAGACCTCTCCACCTCAACATATCCCCTGGATTCCAGGACTCTAGCCAACTGAGCTGCCTGGAGTTCAGTGCTTTCTGTGTATGCTTACTGGCTGTGCTTTCAGACAAGCTGTGTCCTCTGCTTAAAATGGCATCTTCTTCCTCCTTCCTCCACAACCCCTGCCAACTCTGTTTCCTTAACTAACTCCTTAAAAATTTAGTTCAAGGGGCACATCTTTCCTGATGGCCTCTGCCTCTACAGCCTCGGTCAGTTAGGTGCTTTCTTCTGTGATCTTGTTGTTCCCAGGGCTTACCTCTGTAAAGGCAATTAATAGTCTGAATTGTATTTGTATGGTTTCTTTTCTCTTTGCCCCATGCAAAAATAGAGACTAAGCCTTTTATTTATGTCCCTAACACAGGGAGATAATGCAGAGCACATTATAGTTTCCCAAATTTATGTTAGATAGATGAATTAATAGATGGATAAATGGATGAACAAATCGTACACAGTTTCTGTTTTGTTTTGTTGATTTCACGATATTTGTGGTGAGATTTTATTTCTTCCATTTACAATCACAGTGCCATTTAGAAATTCATTCAACAAGCATTTATTCAGCATTTACTGTGGCACACATGTCTTTTAAGAGAAAGGAATGTAGTAAGATTCTGAGTGGAACAAGTTCAGTCACATGGCTGAGCCCTTTATAGTTTGCTAAGAGACTAGAAACTCATTCATTAAGCAATTTTGATTAAAGCACTGATTATGTGCCTCACACTGGGCCAGTCTCTTAGGATACTTCGGTGTACAAAACAGACTCCTGCCCTGTAGAACCCACATTTTGCATACATTCTAACAGGGTAGAAGGAGGGGCAGTACCAAACATAAAAATAAGTAAATTACTATGTGTATATACACACAAAGTGTGTGTGTGTGTATGTGTATACACATATAGTGTATGGAACAGGAGCTCAAGATGGCTGAAGCAGAGTCACTGAAGGGAAAAATAGTTAGGGGGGGTTAGAGAGGTGGCCAATAGTGAGGATTATTGCAAACACAGGTGGCATAGTATCTTGTATGAAGGACACTGGCTTTATGGGTGAGATGAGAGCCATCGCAGAGCTTTGAGCACAGGAGTGACGTGATCTGTCTTAGATTTTAAAAGGATCACTCCTGCTGTGTTGAGACTAGACTCTTGAGGGCATGATAGAGGCAGGGGGACCAATTAGGAGGCTATCCAGCAATCCAGGTAAGAGATGATGATAGCGTGGATGAGGGTGGTAGCAGCGGAGGTAGAAGAAGTGGCTAAATTCTAGATATATTTTGAAGACAGACCAACAGATTTTGCTAGTAGATTTAAGGTGGGCATAAGAGGGAGAGAAGTTAAGGATAACTGAAAGGTTTGGGTCCTGAACAACGGGAAGGATTGGAGTTGCCATCAGCTGAAATATGGAAATCTATAGGTGAAGTAGAATATTTTTTGGCAAGGGGAGGAGCTGTGGCTGTGGAGGTGAGTGGCATTAGTTGCTGAGTTTTGTATATGTTAAGTAAGCAGTCTTTATTAGACATTCAAGTGGAGGCATCAAGTAAGCAGTTAGATACCTGAGTCAAGTTCAGGAAAGAGGGCTGGACTGAAATACACAATTGTGAGTCATCTGCCTGTGGATGGTGAAGTCAGTAGAGTAGATGGGATGACTAAGGGAAAAGTGTCATTAAAGAAAAGACTAAGAACTGAACCTTGAAGCATTCTATAACACTGAAAGATCAGGAAAAGGAAACCAAGCTGGAGCAATCAGAGAGGTAGGAAAACCAAGAGAGCACGGCGCTTTAGAAACCATGTGAAGAAGACATGTGAGAGAAGGTGGAGTGCTGGTGTGTCAGTTGCAGCTGATCTGACAAGTGAGATGAAGTCTAATCACTGAGCGCTGGATGTATTGACATAGAGGTTACAAGTCACCTGTGTGAGAGTCATTGTGGTGGGGTTGTGCAGTTGGAGCCTGACTTGAGTGGAGTTAAGATAGAGTACAGTGAGCACAACTGGAGACAGCCAGATGGCTAAAGAAGGATGTGGGTTCTTCTAGATTCTTGAGGTTAAAAAGGAACTGAAGTGAAAGGTCATCTTCCTCCCCTTTTATTGGTAGATTGGTATTAAGTGTTTCACAAGAAATACTCCTTTACACATATGTAATTATAGCTTGGGGGAACAATCAAGGATAAATGACAGTTTCTTTTCTTTCTTTCTTTCTTTGGCATTATTGTGAGAGGGAACAATTTTGTAAGTAAATGTTTTCACTCCAAACATGAGTAAACTGTTCAACCTAAGGGCTTACTGACTTCCTTCCTTCATGGATTTGTCTGGTTCATCTTATTCCCTTGTCATCTATTTCTCCTGATGGCTTTTTTCCACTTATAAATTGAAATATAGTTCCACACCCATGACACAATTATTTCTGTAACTTTGGCCCAGTTTCCTAACCCGAGACATTTTTCTCTTCAGTGAGTGCTGTAAATTTAAAAAAAAAAAAAAATAGTTCATTGTCCTCTTAGGTTTTATTCAGGAGCAGATTTTTCCCTATTCCTTTGCAAAATTATTGCTGAATAGTGGGAGAGGAGAGGACCAGTAATGATAGGAAAGAAACAGTATTTTCCTCACTTTGAATCGCTAAGATTTCATTCTAATCATAGAATATCGTCAGGTTCCTTCTTGTGGGTTGGGAAGTCTGTCTGGATCCTTTACAAAAGAGGACTGAGGGACATCCAAGCCATATTTGTAAGCAGCAGGGAAAAATGCCTTCTCCTGGAACTACTTATCTCTCCTGATGATGCATTTCTTTCTTTCAAGACGTCAGTCAAGTGCTGTGTACTCCATGGAACGTCCTCTGATCCTTCCGGCTGTAGGTAGTATTGGTTTTCCTCTGAATCAGTGTACTACCTTCTGCCTGTACTCCTTACTTTATTAGAGAGAGAGAGAGTGAGAGGGAGGAAGGGAGGGAGAGAGAGATAGTGTGTGTGTGTGTGTGTTTTAATGGTTAAAACAACTGTGTGTGTCTCTACAGGCTGGTAGAACTACATTCCACACCTAAACTTCTAACTTCCAAGCTTTCTGATTTTAGGCAAATTGCTTAATCTTTGTGTGTCTTAGTCTTTTCATCTGTTAAATGGGAGTAGTTCTTATCACAAAAAGTAGTAAGGATTAGAAAGGAATTCTCTATAAAATTATAAAGTTATTTATTCAGAAAACCGGTAACTTGAGTAAGTGGAAACCCGAAGAATATATATAATGTATGGAATAAACCCCTATCTTTAGGGCAGATTTTCTGAAGGAAAGAGACAATAGTTTATCTGTCTTTCCTAATACCAATTCACTGAGAAACAAGTCGGTGAATGTTTATTAATGGTGATAGATAACACTTGGAAAATATGTGGAATGGTTGCTCACAGAAATTTGTGATATGTATGTCATAAAGTATTTGCACATTAGCAAATGTTTTAGACTTTAGGAAATCTTCCAGACTAAAACTCTTGCTAGGGAAATGATGTTGCAATTTTGATGGTATATGAAGTAAGCGAGCTTTCCGTTTAGTTTTCCTAACATTCATGCAAATTGCTGGGTTTCACCTATTTCATTCATATTTTCATAGAGAATTCAGAAATCTGCTTTAATTTTAACACAGTCAATCAACCTTTTCTATAATTAGGAGAAGAAGTTAAATGACATTTACTTCTGAGCAAACTTGCATAAGACATGTATTTTAATCATGTGAAAAAAAGATTAGAAGAACAAAATATACTGAAACAATCAAATTACACCTTCTAATGAGAGAAGCGATACAGGTTCATTTTAGAAATTGTAGAAAATTCTGGTAAGCAAAAGCAGTACGCTTCACTGAGATGCCATTGTTTGCACTTCATGTATATTGTTCCAGGCTTTTCCTATGTCTAAATATGCATATGTGATTTCATACAATGATAGCATCCTGCTGTATATTCAGTTCCATAAACTGCTTTTATTCCCCATGTAATATACAGCAAATGTTTTAAATATGCTTTGGCATTTTTTTGATAGTTGCGTGATTTTTTTTTGCATTTTTTTGATACTTGCATATTATTTTTTTCTGTGGATGTACTACAATTAATCCACTGTTACTCTTTAGTTTATTTTCAATTTTTTCCTCAATTACAAACAATGTTCTGATGTACATCTGAACAAACTTTTAAAATTTAAAGACCACAAACATTTCTTAGATTTGCCAATATAAAATACCTAATTCAATTTTGTTAATTCTTAAAACATTCCTTTGTGATCCAGCTTTGTTATTTATTTGATGGTCATGTTTGGAGCTCCTGTGTGTGACTGAAAAAAAAGAAAAGAAGTGTAGTTTTCTGAAAATAATCTGCATTTCAGGTTTTTTTATGAATCTAAGACAGCATTTTCCCCATTTGATCAAAACTAGAGAGTTTTGATAATGTCATCAGGAATTGGTGCTTCGAGGTTGTCTTCTCAACCAGAGCAACCTGTAATTCATGGTTAGTGAGGTTGCCGGGAAGTCAGTGATCTTTACCATTGTGTCATTTGAATGAAAGAAAGGCTGGAGCATAGGGAGTGGGGAGATGAGGAAGAAGCCAGAGTTAGATATCTATCCCACAGATTTAAGGTCACCACCATTTCCATCTTTCATAGCTGTGGCAACTTGAGATCACATGTTTTCTAGGTTAGTTATCAAATATTGCCTCCAGTTGCCCATTGAAACATCTTAGAAATTCTAGTATTTGGACATCAAAACTAGCATATTTCTATTTTATGTACCTAAAAATGACACCAAAACCCTTTATGACACCATGATTATCAGTTTTAGGGTTATAAAATATGGTGACCATATATAGATCTTACGAAAAGGAATAAAAGAGATGAGTTATTCATTTTTGCAATAAGTGTTTGGTGAATGAATACTTACTATGTACCTGGCACTGTGCTGGGGCCTGGGCTTACGAAGACGAGTGGACAAGTCCTTAAGTTGCTCTTGGTGTGGTACACACATACATGTTTAATGTCTACAATGCTTTGTGGTTATTTGTTGCTGTGTAAAAGACATATGTCCAAGATGCTACAGGAACCCAGAGGAAGGAAATGCAAAGGTTTTTACAGAGGAAGCAACTCTTCAGCAGGTTGATAAGTGGATAGGCATTCCCCAGGGAGACAAGGGGTGCATGATGAGTTTCATTCAGTATGTGCAAAGAACAGAGTATATTCTAGGAATTTCCAACAAACAAGAATTGCAATGTTGATTTAAAACATTTGGAGTAAGTATTGGGTTCATTTTTTTTGTTGGTGATGGTGGTAGTGTTTGCTAATTGTTTTATTTTCCATATTTCTGAGTTTTAAAATCTTCATTGTTTATTCCTTTTTAGGAAATTACTAAACCATTTGACCCTGAAAGATCAGATGAAATGGACATGGCTTAACTAAGGAGTTCTAGTAACTACTACTTGTCTCAGTGACATACTATTTTCCTGTCTTGGATTTAATTGCTTAGAAATTATGGCTACAGATTCACAAAGAGTTTGGAAGAAAGAATAAATGAATAATATATAGTTCAAATGATCTGCTAAATTTTTTGTGTTGTTAGTAATTAATACTCCAAAATATGATAAAGATCACTGTGCTCAATTTTTTTTTTTTTTTTTTTTGGTTTTAGCATTGGAAAAGCCTTGGGCTGTACATTCTGAAAACAAAGTAGATTTTTAGTGGAAAGGAACCAGAGGTTTAGACTAAATAGATATGTTGTGAGAGAGCCATAATGATCTTATTTAAATATTTTCCACATTAAGGCATGAGTACTGTTATGCTACTACTATTTTTTTTTAATAATTGAATTCGCATCCATGATGGTTTTTTTTTTTCATTCCCCATGGAGTTCCACTTGATAGCCAATGTGAATATTTGAGGAAAATATCTATTGGAGCCCAGATTTGAATTAAACATCCTCAAAGTATAATGAAAGTTTTGAGTTTGTCTTATAAGAAAAAAATTTTTGTTTATGCTTTAGAAGTCTAATTGATAGAAGTCTGGAGAGCAATAATTGGGGTGAATATCTAAGATGGTTGTAAGATTGTGCACTTGGTAAATATTTCTTGAGCACTTACTATAGACCCTATGGACCAGACATTGAACTGAATTAACTTTCACTCTAGTTCCTAATAGACATGTTAAGCTGCTGGCTTCATGGAGTTTACATTATAGTGAGAGCAAATAGACAGAAACAATAAAAGGTAGTTAGTAGTTAGTAAAATCATTGCCAGTTACAATAAATGTTAGGAAAGAAATAAACAGTGGGCTGAGAACTTGAACCACAGAGAAGCACCTGCTTTGGGTAGAGTGGCCAGGGAGAATCATCATGGGCAAGGGGGAGGCATGTGCATGCACTTGAGGAATTGAAAGGAGGCTGATGAGTGAGAGGAAGCATGGCATCAGATGAGCGTGGAGAGCTAGGCAGGCAACAGACCACACAAGGTCTTATAGGCCAAGGTCAGAAGTCTGGATTTTATTCTGACACCATGAGAAGACATTAAAGGGTTCTACATAAGGCCTAACCTGAACTGATTTCCTTTTTAAGACCATTATTGCCTTGTGGAGAATAGAAGCAGGGAGACCAAGTAGGAGGATGTTATATTAGTCTAGGCAAGAGATATTGGTGACTGGGCTGAGGGGTAGCAATTAGGATGGAGGGCAAAAGATGGTTTTGAGAAATCAGCAAGATTTGGGGGAGGGCATACTAAGGAGAAGGAGAGATAAATCAAGAATGACTGATTTTTGTAAATGAAGTTTACTGACTTGAGTAAAAATGGGAATGAAGTGACACTGAATGAGATGGGAAGGTTTGCAGGGGCAGAAATAAAGAGGTGTTTGAGTTTTGTTTAGGACCTATCTCTAATATGCTTGTGAGGATTCTAAAGGGAGCTGTCAGTTGGATACATAAGTTCAAAGCTAGGGAAATCTGGATGCAGCTAAAATTATATTTGAGATAACCACACCTTCCATCAATATGTTGGCTTTAATTTTAAAAAGCATTTGGAGTATAATTGAAAATACTGAAACTCTCTATTGATAGTACATATCTTCTGTTCATCAGTGACTAATTTCAGGGTACACAACAGTTGTGCAAAAGAATGAAGTCCTCTTAGTTGCACTTCTTATCAAAATCCCAATGGTACTGTTTTATGGAAATAGAAAAAAACTAAATTCGTATGGAACCACAAAGTAGCCCAAATAGCCAAAGCAATCTTGAGAAAGAAGAGCAAAGTTGAAGGCATCACACTTCCTAATTTCAAAATATATTACAAGCCCCAGTATACAGAAGAGTATGGCACCCTCATAAAAATAGACATAGAGGCCAATAAAATAGAATAGAGGCCCCAGAAATGAACCCATTCATATACAGTCAATTGGTCTTCAGTGAGTGTGCTAAGAATACACAATAGGGAAAGACAGTATCTTCAACAGATGATGTTGGGCAAACTGGATATCCATATGTGAAAGAATGAAACTGGACTTTCATACCATACACAAAACCAACTCAAAATGGGTTAATGACTTAAACATAATACCTGAAACTGTGAAACTCCTAGGAGAAAAGCTAGGGGAAAGGCTTCATGACATTGATTTTGGCAACAATTTCCTGGATATGACACCAAAATCACAGGCAACAAAAGCAAAAGTGGACACATAGGACTAGGACAATATCAAACTCAAGAGCAAAGGAAATTTTTAACGGAATGAAAAGGCAACTCATGGAATGAGAGAAAATATTAACAAACTATACATCTGAAAAGGGGTTAATATTCAAAATATATAGGGAACCCCTATAACCGAATAGCAAAAGAAAAAATAAGGAGCCTGATTGAAAAATAGGCAAAGGACTGAAATAGATATTTCTCCAAAGAAGACATACATGAGCCTGGCCTTTCCATATCAGGTTCCTTTGAGAAACTGAAAATAGTGATGGTGAAGGGGCTAGTGGAGATACCTGTGGGCAGCAGGTGCCTAGTCTGGGCCAGCAAGTGAGGAGAAGCCTCACACACAGCATGTGGTATGTGGCTACCGTTTTTTCTCTTGCTTGGGCCCTGCAAATGTTAGGGGTAGACCTTTCCTTTGGAATGCTAGTCCTTGAGGTTTGTATCATGCTTTTCATCCAGCATGTAGACAGGGTTTGCACATGCCCAGGTGTTTGTTAAATGGATGAGTATTCCAGTTTTCCTTGGTTTCTGTGGCCTGGAGATGAAACATGGGTAGCTTGAAGTACCTTGGGTTCTGCAGACCTCACCACTTCCTTCTTCCTGTTGTAAGAAGGCCTTGAAGACCCATCCCAGTCAATCGTCCATGGATAAAGTCTGTCAAGAGGATGTCGGGGCTTTATGTGTGATTCTCCAGTTAGTGCAGTACACAAAGGGGCTCCACTGAAGGGTAGATGGAGGCTGATTTCCAGCCTGTTCTCAGCTGCCATGCTCTGTATCTGCTGTTGAAAAGGGGCCTTTTTCTTTGCAGGGTTAAGTCTGCCCAGAGGTGGTATCTTTTCTCATTTTTCTACAAGGTCATAGGCATTTGCTAAGTCAGAAAGGGTGCCTTTTTGTCATTCAGACAAAGGTGTCCTAGGTTGCCCAAGGTCACGTGAGGTAGGATATTTGGGTACCCTTGCTCCAAATTCTCCATGACTGTTAAGTTCTTGAGGAACTTGAGCTGTAAGCACTCCAAGTGTTGGAATACTTTGAGCAGTTGTCTCCCTGTGCTTGCATCTCTTCTCCCCCTTATATAGAAATCTCAAATAGGAAAAGTGTTGATCCGGGTTGCAGGCTTCCATGCCCATTCCTAGGGCTCTCAGACCTCTCTGAGTCAGCACCTGCTGCTACCACACAGGTGGATTGGTCTGTAGATATTTTAACCCATTGCTGTGTTCCCAGATGCCTCTGCCTTCCTTCTGATAAGGCAAATTTAAATTGTGTGTGTGAGGAGGGGATGGAGAGGGTGCTTTGCTTGAGCCAGGATATAGTCCTTTATATTCTGCTGAAAATTCTCAGAGGAGGGCTGTCCAAAGGAAAATAACAAGCCCGGGCATGAGAGAACTTAGAATTCCAGGGGGACTTAGCGGTATTAACACTAGGTAAAGGGCACAATTTCTCTTTTTTCCTATTGGATTGCTAATAATCAACAATGCTAGATACTTCCTGGATTTCTTTCAGTTGGGCTGAATTTAAGAATTATAGGTTTATGCTGTTCCTTGATGCTGAGAAAAGAGGGTACGTGTAATACTGAGACATCCGCACAGTGGTGGGTGTTGAGGCACCCTGCCAGGTGGGAGAGATTTGAAATATATTCCAAAACTAAAGATTTGGGATTGTTTTTTCCTACTTTCAAAACAATGGGAATTGACAGAGTGTAATAACAAGATTACACAGTTACTCCTGTGAATATAATATACCACTTGAAAGAAGTACATTTGGTCAAGCTGGACTGAATCTCATCAAAGAGATAAGGGAAAGTCCAGAAGACACACCTGAGTATGGTTTGAAGCCAAAGAACAGCATGCTCCAAAGTAAGCCCAGTCGCAGGTTAAGAAGCCTTCATCATTTAGAGTGGCCACCACACAGGCTCTCCTTGTTTTGTTTTTTGACTGTTAGGTTGAATTCTGATGGAATGAATGATGGGGGTTTGCCCCAGCATATTAACAGCCCATTTCAGCCCTTGTGCCAGTCTGGAAGCAGGTGATAGTGAAGTCGGTGTGTGACCATCACAGAAAACAGATTAGAAGAAGATACCCCACGAGATAAATGATGGGCATCTCTGGATGAGAAGATTGATGGTCCCTTTTATTTTCTTTGTGATTTTCTGTCTCTTTCTAGTATTTCTAAAATAGATATGAGTTGCGTTTATAATGATTTTTAAAGTTACCCTAAAAGAGAAACTATTCAAAGAAACTGAAACTTTATGAAATGAACCTGGAACAGCAAAAAAAGATACCTTATGGAAGTATTTGAAATACTAAATTGATAGCCATCCTTAGCTTTTTGTTTCAGTTTGATGCTTGAACATTCATTGATTATCCAATGCTAAAAGGAGGAAGGAATAAAACATTTATGAAGCATCTACTTAATGTGTAGGGACTAAATATGAGACGTTCTTTCTGAACTCAAGGTAGCTTATCTAAGAAAAACAGAAATATGCATATACACATTAAACTTCCTTTTCTGAGTCTGTCCATGTGCCAGGCACTGTGATAGAAAATGGATGGATGGATGGATGGATGGATGGATGGATGGATGAATAGATAGATAGATAGAGGTTATTGCCCTCAAGGGGCCAATAGTGTAGAAGAAAGGGAAGAAATTTAAAATGAGGATTATAATATAGTCAGTAATTGTCACAACAGAGGTAGTCCCAGAGCACATGAGCATAGAGAAGAGATGCTGCCCTTTGCCTCAGGAGGGGTAGGAGAGGATTCATAGGAGGAAGTCATGCCTGAGCTGCATCTTGGAGGACAAAGAGCACTCAGCCCGAGAGTGAAGGGGATGTGCATGCCAGGCATTGAAGTGTGTACAAAGGTAAGATGCAGAGAGAACCATGCATTCTGAGAGCTGACAGTCATCCCATATGGCTGCAATTGTGTTGGGGTGAGCTGGGAGGAGAAATGAGAGTCGTGAGAGGTCGTATGCCATGCTAAAAACTCTGAGGTCTGCCCTGAAGTAGTGGGAAGCCCTTGCAGGATTTTGAAGAAGGAGAGTGGTTAGACAGATTTGCATATAGAAAAGTCCCTTTAGCAATGTTGTTCACCAACAAGATAGACTAATTAGGAGGCTAGGGCAGCAATCTCTTTTAGAAATGATGAAATCTCAATGAAGTTTGTATAAGGGAAAATGCAGAGAAAGACTCAGAGTCAAGGAACATCAAGGAGATTGATTGGAAAGAGCTTAATTGATGGATTGTGGGGATGGTGTATTGAGGAGGAATTGGGATGTTCCCTTGATTTCTGGCTTGGACAACTGGGTGTTAATGGTGGCATTCTTTGAACAAGATGGGATATGATAAACTGCAGTTGAAGCATTTTCAGTTTATAGTGCCTGCGAGATACTGTAGAAACCCTAAAAGCAGCTGGGAATGTAAATCTTGAACTCAGGAAAGTCTGGGCTCAAAGAGTTATTTGGGAGTCATCACAAGTAGGTTGCAGATAAACCCATTGGTGATGGAAGAGATTATTCAAAAGCAATGAGAAGAAAATAATTCAGAAGACCATGAGGAAAAGGAACATTTAAGAAACAGTCAAAAGAGGTGGAAACCTGCCAGAGAGCCCAAGAAAAAGTGTTCAGAGAAGTGGAGGAAAACTAGACATACCAGGAAGGGAAAACCAGGCATATGTGGAGGCCCCGCTCATGCTGTCTCCCAAGTTCATCATCCGTGGAAGAAAAGGCAAAGAGCAAATGCCAAGTGGCAGAAATGCACGTCCCAACGGAGTTTGCCTCTGACAAGTCTCTCTAGACATAAATGTCTGTTGATACCTCACTGCTAGAATGTCTGGGAATACAAGTTTCTTGTTTGTTTAACTGGGAATATTACCTTCCTAAATAAAACTAGGATCCTGTTAATAAAACACATGGGGAAAAGAGATTTGGGGTATTTGGGGTAGAGAAATGACAGTGTTGGCCACATCAGGTGGCCAAGGGAAGAGGGACAGTAAGTGAAGGAGGACTGGTCATGTTCAGCACAGATTTGAGAGCCTGCTGTGTGCAGGGTATTCAGTGTCAGTGCTTCAGAGAAGTTGAGGAAGGTCATGAATGAAATGACTGCTTGGGTGAAGCAATGAGGAATCCACTTGTGAACTTGGGGTGGTTGTCCAGGAGGCGGGATTGCTGTGCCTTCATGAGCGTATGGAGGGGTGGGGGTGAAGATGGAGAATGGACAATAGTCTTTTGAGAAGTTGACTTTGAGCATAAAGGGAGTGAGATGATGCTGCAGCCAGGAGGGAGCATCAGAGTGAAGAAGTTTCAGGAGCCAGGAGGAAGGGTCTCAGGAAGGAGTTCACATGCTCATATTCTCAGGGTAAAGAGCCAGATGAGAGGAAGTAGTCGATTCAGGAAAAAGAATATCTGATAGAGCTCCAGACAGGTATGTATTGTGGTTAGCAGAGAACATACCTTAGCTGTGCATCAGAGAGGGACAAGGATGGGTATGGACGCTCACAGTTTACAGGTGGGAAGGCAGGAAACAAAGGACCCACCATTCCTCTGGGGGGCAGGGGGCAGGATGCAGAGATTGTCAGGTAGCGGACTTAAGGAAATAAGTGAAGTCTTCAAATAGGCAGTATTAGCAGAGAGGGTAAGAGCCACTTTGGAACTGAGACAGCATTCCCATCCTGGCTCCAACTGTATGACCTCAGGCAAGTTATTTATATGTTTTATTCTTCTAGCTTTCAATTTTTTTTTTTTTTTTTTTTTGAGAGACAGGGTCTCACTCTGTCATCCAGGATGGAGTGCATGGCATGATCATAGCTCACTGCAGCCTTGAACTCCTGAGTTCAGGTGATCCTCCAGTCTTGACCTCCCAAAGCACTGGAACTACAGGTGTGTACCACTTCACCCAGCTAGAGGCAAGTTATTTAACCTCTCTGTTGCCTTCGTTTTCCTCTGCAACCAAGCAATGAGGATAATAACAGAAACCTGTTATTTGAAGTTGTCGGAAGAATTAAATGAGTTAATTCCTATAGTACTTGTCTGAGTGCCTGGCACAAAGGAGTGCATCATATGCATTGGCTGTGATAATGATTATTGATAGGACTGAGAGCACATGCAGTCCAGGGTCACCTAAACACCTAAATAGTCCAGAATGGAGGTGTGTTGACCGAGGGCTATGAGGGCACAGCAGAGGAAGCACTACATTCTTCAAGGAAGTCCTCAGGGAGAGTCATTTGAGATTGGCACAGCCCTGGAGAGGCTAGCTCAAGTAGAACAAACACTGTTGGTGCAGGCAAGAGGCTGTCAGAGCACCTGCTACATTTGCAGAGGAAGGCGCCCTCTGAGACTTGAGAGGGAGCATGTGGGGCACAGCAGGCCCTGTATGCAGAGGCTCGTTCACCTTGAGGGCGGGAAGAATGGTGGAGCAGAGGGTGAGCACCACACTTTGCAAGGCCTTGAATACCTGGTGTTTCTTCTGTAGCCACGAGAAGGTTGGGAGGGCAGTGAGGGTCCACTCTTGTCTTGGGGTGCTCTTTCTGATGAGAGTAGCTAAAAATAGTTATCACAATGCTGAATGCAGGGACTGCGTAAGGTGTGCCAAGAACATTGGAGTGCTGTAAGTCTTGGACATTACTAACAACTGCCCTGTGAGAGAGGTACTGTTATTTGTTCTGTTTTTCAGATGAGGAAACTGAGGCACACAGAGGTTAAGCCACTTGAGGATGCCATACAACTGGTGTGCGGTAGAGTCAGTAGTGAAGCTGGGCAGTGTTGTGACACCAGAGCCTCTTCCCGTGACCACCAAGCTGTCATCACCTGTCACATTAGGGTGTGGCTCTCCAGAGGGGGTAGTGACAAGTGGAGATTGGAGCGATGACCTCTGCTAGGCTTATGGCGGCTTATTGATAAAATATTTTCTGTCTTAGTCAAGGAGAGTTTGGCTGTAAGGATGAGAAACTCCTGCAGATAACTCAAGTGAATGCTGAATGGATTGCGAAGATACAGGGGCCCTCCCAGAACCCAGTTGCTAGCTAGGGAGTATGGCTAGACCTCACATGGCTGGAGAGTGGTCAGGCTGGAGCAGTATCTCTGTCTGTCTGGAAACACAGGGCCTTCTCTGTGCATCTTTCTACGGTCTGATTAAATTACAGCTTTCCTAGTTTCACTCTCCCATGACCGTGGCTAGTCCTGGCCCTACCTGACCTGAAAAGTCCAGGGCCAAAACCACTTAACTCACTCAGTCCCTGTGTTGTAGATAAAGTTCTTGCTTTGGATAATCTGCTGGTTTAGCTTAGTTCAAGTGTTCCTCCTTAGTTCCTTCTGCAGCTGGGATAAAGGTGGCACAGGTTATGACCAGGCAGGGAGAAAGCTGCTCTGAGAACTTTGTGATCTTCAGTAGTTAGTGAAGCTTGCACACCTCGCCATCTTGACTTAACTCCTAACCGTGCACTCCCCAGTCCCTGGCTTTGCTCAGGTTCTGACAATGTTTTTGTTGTAAACATCTCCTGGGGCTCCTTCCTTACAGCCTGCAGCTCTGCCCTAGTCTTTCAGGTCTTCATCCTCATGACTATTGCAGCAGGCTCTAGAGTCACCCTTCAAATCTGGTCTTTGCTTCCCATTTTATCTTGCCTTCTTTTAAGCAATATTATTTTTACAATTTGTATTGGCCTCCTACTCAAAAGCCTTCAGCAGATGTTCCTTAATTTGTCATATTCATGGCTGTCTCCCAAGGCCATCTAGCCTGCCACTAATCATCCTCTTCCCTTGAATTCCCACCATGATAGCACAGGGTAATTTTCTCTTGCCAGACGTGCCATGGCCTTTCCCTTCTACATGCCTACTCCGTCCCTCCTGCTCTGAGATCTCACCCATGACTTAAGAATGCTGACTGTAGACCCTGACACTAGACCACTGTCGCCTCCCTCTCCTCTGAACTCCTTTTAGTTTTGATTCTCCAGGGAAATTGTGGTTTGTTGAAAGCAGCTGCCTGCCCAGTATGTCTTAAACCTGCACACAGCCAAGCACATATCAAACACTTGGAAAATTTAATATTCAGTGTCTAGTGGCTGATTTATGATCTCTTTTGGCCTTGGTATTTTTTTTTTTTTTTTTGCTTTTTAATTTTTTATTACATTTTAAAGAACATTCCATATAAGCTCTCTGACTGTGGTGATTAAATACTTGTTAGAGACAAAGCCAAGTAAAGGTATTAACTCCTAATTCTGTTAAAGACTTTCCCATTATTACGTGTGCTTGAGTTTTGACTTCTCTTTTGTGTGCCTTGAGAACAGGGACCATCTCATTCATCTTGTATACCTCAAAGTACCTCACATAAAGACATCTGGATATACATGTTTGAGTAAATGAATACCCTCCTCACTGAAGAATAGATCTTAAGTGGTCATTTCACGACTGCTTCTATCTAGGCATTTATTTACATTTGTGCCTAGTTTGCAACCGCTTTCATTACTTGTTATGAATTAAGCTTAGTCACCCAAACTACAGAAAGGCTTTTAAAAGTTTTTCGGTTGGACAAAATTTGTCTCCTGCTCAGTCCTTTTCTGCCCATAACAGCATTGGCCATCCCCTCCAATGACTGTATTTCTTTAACAGTTCTTCCTGCTTCCCTGCTATGGCCTTTCAGACTTCCCTGCAGGCACAGAGCCCCCGGACACCTGGCAGGGTAAACTATCAGCTGTTCTTTGTATTTGGGGCATATAGGGGATCTGTGTGGCTTTGGCTTTCTTAATAGAAAATGACATAAACCCAGAAATACTTTGCCGGCTGCTACAGGAACAAAGGCAAACAGACTTGTTTGTTTCTGAGACCAAACATTTTTCTGCCAGTCAAAACTGGTTTTATTTGCATATGGTATATAATAAATTGTTGTAATAATTGAATAATTCCTGAGGTAGGTACTCTTAGGAAAAAAGAGGAAAATCGCTTAGAAATAAAATGTGGACAAAAAGCATGAGCTGGTGAATGAAAAATGAGAAATATTGCCGTGTAGTAAAGATACAATATTGTGAAGTCTACCCAATATCAAATGTATGGTAAAAACTGGGGAAGAGGCTGGCACAGTGGCTCACACCTGTAATCCCAGCACTTTGGGGAGCCAAGGCAGGCAGATCAGTTGAGGTCAGGAGTTCGAGACCAGCTTGGCCAAGATGGCGAAATGCCGTCTGTACTAAAAATACAAAAATTAGCCTGGCGTGGTGGTGTGCACCTGTAATATTAGCTACTCGGGAGGCTGAGGCAGGAAAATCACTTGAGCCTGGGAGGCAGAGGTTGCAGTGAGCGGTGATCACACCACTGCACTCCAGCCTGCGTGGCAGAGCAAGATTCTGTCTCAAAAACAAAACAAAACAAAAACTGGGGAAGAAGAAATGTAAGCAAGTTATAGAGGCAAGAAGTTCAACTATGTGAGATTATTTGTGATTATCCCAGATGTGACTGGGAAGAGATAGAAAAGTAACAGTGTTAGTTAAATCTCCATGGATTCTTTGCCTCCATGCCAAATTTCATGACTATCTACCTAATTACTCCCCCCGACTCCCAGCTTCCCCACCACCCCCTGACACTACCACCAAATACACATAGACACATACTATGTCTTTGTATATGTAAAATGAAAATCATTGCAGGAGAAGATCATACAGTAATGGTGTTTTTCATGAAAGACTGTGAGTTACATTGGTCTGAAAGCAACACATCCATCATGGCTGTTTTCACTGGCAACTTTCTTCTGTCTAATGTTTGCAGTGAAGGCTTGGCTTGAAAAGGCTTATGAATTCTTTTAGCACAACCTTTGTTGGGAAAATGAATTACAAGTGGTTCATTTGATGCTGATCCTTTTGTCATAGCCATTTATAGCTATTCTGTTTATTCACTTTGTGAGAGCCATTCTGAGAATTGATGAATGTGTTTTATGAGAGAATATAAGAGCCCTGCAATTTGTTTTGATTGGTCTCCATTTGGATTCATAGCAAGCAGGTGCCATCATTTGGAATTGGTTTTGGCAGTGGCTTGGTTATGTAAATATTAGATACATGAAGTGAAACCTCATTTAAATTATTTTCATCAGTAAGAATAGGAGAGCTTTACATTGAATGTAAGATACCATAGTTCTATTTTTACAGCTTCTAAGCATACAAATGTGTAACATACCATATGTCTGAACATATGTATGTAGAAGTGGCCTCCATTGTACAAATATTTAACATACAGATTTTCTGCATTTCTTTCAGAGTTTATGCAAATATTCTTTTAAAAAACTCCAAGCCTGTGGTTTCTTAATATAAGATAATTTTTTCTGGTCTGAAAAATACAGTCATTTCTGCTTTGGAAACTACATTAAGGATTGTTTCAGTTTGGTATATAGTTTTGTTTATATTTAAGCCTCAGTAAATAACCCAGCACATTTTAAACCTTTGCTTTCTCCTGCTTTTGTTGTTGTTGTTGTCACTGTTGTTTTTGTTGCCAAACCCACATTAAAAAAAAATACCACGCCTCTTTTTAAGGGCACTAGAAGAAGAACTATAATACTTCCCATCTTCCCTGCAAAACTGTTTACCAGGCTGACATTTTCCTAAGAGTAGCTCCCTAGGTTTTCATGAATCCATATAAATTTTCACGCATTTGTTTTTATTCTGCACAAGATTTAAGAGGGACTTAAGATCATAGGTGGAAGGAGCAATGAGGAAGTCTGTTGGTAACCCTTTAAGTAACATCCTAAACCTCAGGCTACTTGGCAGGCAAATTCTTAAAATGCAAGACTCATGATCTCTGAGTACACCCATAAAAATTTAAATATGCTTCATGGTGCTGGGTCTTTTTGTAAGCAAGCCAACACAGTGTGCAGACTCTTTCCCACTCTCTACCTCTCAGCCTTATGTCCCCAGCAAACGGCTCTAAGTCCAATTTCAGTGTTCTTCATAAGTGAAGCTTTCCATGAGCCCCACAGGCTGACTTATGCAGTACCTCCTCCAAAAACCCAGAGTAAAGGACATGTCACATTGTAAATTGTAGCCATTGCAATGCCTGTCTCTCCTGCTGATAGGATTTCTTTAAAGACGAGAACCTGTTCTTGTCATTATGGCCCCAGGCCTAGCTTACTGCCTGACGTGTTATGCTCCATAAATGTTCGTTGAATGAATGAAAGAGTGGATCTATTTAGTGTTAGGTAATAGAAATGAATTCAAAAGAGCATAAATGAAACAAAAATGATTAACTTTAACATGCAGGTGTGACCAAGGCCCAAATTATCTTCCAATTGCTTTGTCTTTTGGGAAATGCACTAGGAAATGTTAACATACACAGCCTGCATGGCGTGAAAATATTTGAATATGGCTATCCTATTGGAAGCCCAATTCCAGTGGGGCAAGTTGCACTCATAATGACCAGATAATCAATGAGTCCTCTCCTTATTCCAAAAAGGATCTGAGGTGAGACCCTACCTAAGAAACTTGGCAGAGGCACCAAAACAGAAGAACTATCTAATGGAGTCAGCACAATTTATAATCGAAGAGAAGTGGACAGCAGCAGAGATGAACGTGAAACCAGGCCTTCAGAGGTCTATCCCAGTGTTCTTCCAATTAATTCTTGTTGCTTCACTTTATCAATGTTTAATAAAGTGTTTGTTTTTATGGGAAGATGAGGAAGGACTCGTGGCTAGTGTCCCTTACCTCTTGTGTCTACAGATTGGCCTACTTAGTTAAGTGATTAGGTAATTAGCAATTCTCCCGCTTATTTGGCCATGTATGAGACGCAAACTCATCTGTGGCAAATTAAAAATACTGAGTTGTATGGCCCTAGTTGGGGAATTAGAGGTTGAAAGGGTTGCTTCTGACTCACATAGGGCCCCCAGGCACAATATATCTAAAACTTTCGGTAACTGTGGAGTCTTAGAAAGCTCCTCTACTACCTTTTCAATTAAGATGTTCCCTCTGGTTTGAGACTCACTGATGTAGAACAAGTTTTATAGGAAATAATTATGTAAATTAATATTGTTGGCTAACCTTTTGATTGCATTTACAAATTGAAAAATGCAGTGCAATATTGATTAGACAGTCTTCTCATTGTTTTTAAGTAGGAGAGAACAAGTAAGAGAGGTGTATGGTGGAAAAAGCATTAGGTTTGAAGTCTTAACAACCCTGAATCAAATCTTAGCCCTACCACTTGACTGGACTCCAGGAAAATCATACCAAGTCACAACCTTGCTCTTCTCCTTCCTCCTAGACTTAATGCAGGGGCTGCAGTAGACCCTGACTGCTTGGTAGTGATCTATTTAAGCTCTTAACAGATTCCCAGAGCCATAACAATAGAAATGTGTGTACCAGCTCCTAGCCTACCCGCCAATCCACATTTCCATTGAGAATCATGTGTCTCAGGCTTATTCCCCCACTGCTTTCCCACTTTCATTATAATTTCTGTTTCGTTTTATGGCCCATCATTGGCTTGTTTGTCCTCAGAGTCATTCCTTACTCTTCCCGTGTTCTGTATCACAGGGAAGTCATCCCATATACGATGCATTTCTCAGGCTTCCTATGGGCTCAGATGCTTTTCATGAGGTTGACCCCTGGGAGCCATAGACAGGGATTGGCGGGTAGAAGGTGGACGGGAGAAACCAGGATGTTCTCCCCCAACCTGTCTGTCTTGAGTGGCATCTCCAATAGTGACTATCTTCTCCATGCTTCTAAACATACCCTTCCTACTGCAGTTCCAACTTCTGCCAGTCAACCACTGTCATGATGTTCTGATACCAGCTGACCTCTGCTTTTGAGATCTGTTAACACCATCTCCTCTTGTGCCTACAGCCCTAAAAGCAATAGTGGCATCATATTGATTTTAATCTGTTTCATCACCATCTCTTGCTTAGCTTTTCAGCTCACTCATCACTTTTATAACCAGTTCCATGTATTAAATTTCCCCTCTTTAATATTCAGAGTGGTTTAATATTCAGAATGGTTTCTGTTTTCCCTAATAGACCCTGAAAGCACTCCTGAAGTGATAAACTCTCTTTATTGCCTTTACTAGACAGAGTAGCTTAGATGATCCCAAGCCTGTGAAGCATGCTGAAAATACTGACTCACTAGGTCTATCACGCAGAGGTAGTGATTCCCTGGCCTCAGTGTGTGGCCCCAGAAGCTGAATGTTCAAAAAAACTTCCCTGGTGGTTGTAATACCCAGCATTGGTTTAGAGAATGGCAAAGCCAGGCTGAGATGGAGCTGCGTGGGGTGGGAGTGGATGGTTGCTAGGTTCATTCACCAACTAAGGGCTTCCCTTTTACAAAGCAGCCTCACAGCAAGAGAGCCCCGCTCAGCAAAATTAAAATGATGGCATCCCATGGACTGTATAGGACAGTTACAAGTGTCAAAATAGCACATGTTAAATTGGGGAGTGCCAAGGGATTATTTGCAAGAATAAATGAGATCACATATGTGGCATCATTTCACACATCGTAGTTGCTTGATAAATGATCTTCCCTTCTCTCAAATCGAGTGAAAACATAGAACTATAGAAAGCTATGAAACAGTATCAATTATTCCTTAAGGTCACAGAATCCAGATACTAAATACCAGAAATAATAGATAAGTAACCACATAGTAAAAAAAAAAAAAAAAAAAAAAACAAGTAATTGCTTGGCATGTATTATTCCTCACTGAGCTGGTGCTCAACAGTCCAGTCATATGACACCATAGGTTAGCTCTCTTTCATATCAGAAATAATTTTTGAAAATAAGTTTTAACTGGGACTCTTGTGTCAGATTACATAGTAACATCTTCTAAGGAGACCTGAACCTTGTGAGTATGTCCTTACTTGGCCATTGGAATTTCTGCATTCCAGGCTCTTGCCAGAGACTACAACTTTGAGTACTCCACTGTCCAATTCTTATCAAAAGGCTGGTTAGGAGAAATAATATTCATGGAGGACTGCCTGAAAGATATGCAGCCTGTTCATTCCTCATTGAGATAACCTAAATTCTATTTGTGGTTTAAGTCAGGTCATCACATAGCTGCCTATTTGGATCTCCATGTATTTACTTCTTGTCAGTTTCTCTTTACTGGGGAAGATGAATGAAAAAAAGGCACATCTGTCATTATGAAATTTTGAACAGTGTTAAATGAAAACCCTCAGAGGTTTCCAGACAGAGAAAACAAGCATGCTTCCAACGGAGGGAGCATCAGACTAACATGAAACTACTCATCTACAAAGTGGGAAGTAAGCAGTCAGCAATACAGTGTTTATAGGGAGATGGGACAAAAGACCTGTGAGCCAAGAATCCCACACTGGCCAAGAGCTCTATTCCTATGTAAGAGCAAAAGGAAGACATTTCTGCACATGGAGTTATTCAGAGTGGGCCATCTACATGCCACTTCTGAGAATCGAATCAGGACATAGGTGTCAAGGTAGGAGGAGATGAAGAGCCAAGGAAAGAGTGATGAGCAACAAACATTACAAAACTTATGGTCAAGTCTAAATAAATGATCATAGGTCACTATGAAGTCTAAATTGTTCATTAAGATGTCTTAAAATGGAAGAGACATGTTGACTATGAGGAGATATTTAGTAGTTTGGAGTGGAGCAGGCAATGAAAGAGTAAAAATATTCCAAGTGTCTCTACCTATGGACAAGAAAGAGAAAAGAGATGTCATGGATTGGGTTCTCTGGAAGCAAGTACTGGGACACAGTTTTGGTTTCAAGATACTTACTAGGAATTAAAACCTGTGTATTGTGTTCCCCAGAAAGATATGTTGAAGTCTTGATTTTCAGTACTTGTGTATGTGACCTTATTTGGAAATAGGGTCTTTGCAAATATAATCAAGTTAAGATGAGTTCATGAGGGTGAGCTCTAACCCAGTAAAACTGGTGTTCTTATAAGAAGAGGAAAATGCCACATAAAGAGGGAGACACATGGAGAGAAGTGCTATATGGTGACAGAGGCCAGGGCTGGAGTAACACAGTGGCAAGCCAAGAGACACCAAGAAAGATGGCTACCACCAGAAGCTAAAAAGTCGCAAGGAAGAATTCTATCGAGTCTCAGAGGGAGCATGGCCCTGCCAATATGTTTATTTTGGACTTCTAGCCTCCAGAACTGTGGGAAAATAAATCTCTGTCATTGAAGCCACCCAGACTGTCGTACTTTGTAGGGGCAACCCTAGGAAACTGATAAAACCTGTAAAAAGATGAGGGAAGGAGCACAAAATCAAAGTCCCATGCAGGACACGCACAGCCTGGGCCACCTTGGTGGGGAGCTGGAGGAAGAGTGACACCATGCCACTCAATCACAAGAGGTGGCTGCCCCAGGAAGGCCATGACCTAGGCTAAAGTGGCTCCCTGCAGAGGCATGCAGTAAGGCAGTCTTCCCTCCTTACAGGGAGATCTGGGTAGCTCATCTCCATGTCTATACAGCAGACCAAGGGAAAAATGTCTGGGCAGTGAAGATAGTGTATAGTCATTTTGCTTTTTTAATGGAAAAACAGATTTTAAATGATTTAAAATTAAAAAGATAATACGAGCAAACCAGCAAATAAATAGGGTAAAAGTAAGTATAGTAATAACCAATGTAATTAATAGTAAACAAAATGTTATTATAGGCATTGCCTTTTATTTCCTCACCAACATAGTTCTGGAATGTATAAGGCAAAAAAAAATGAAGTAGACATACAGGAGAACATGGCAAAACTATAATTATATTAGGGAATTTTGATATAATTGTTTCATAATTTGGCCAGGCACGGTGGCCATGCCTGTAATCCCAGCACTTTGGGAGACTGAGGCAGGTGGATCACTTGAGCTCAGGAGTTTGAGACTTAAGCCTGGGCAACATTGTGTGAGACCCCATCTCTACAAAATTATTTAAAAACTAGCCAGATGTGGTGGCGTGCACCTGTAATCCCAGCTACTCAGGAGGCTTAGTTGGGAGGATCGCTTGAGCCTGGGCAGTGGAGGTTGCAGTGAGCTGAGATCATGCCACTTCACTCCAGCCTTAGCAACAGAGCCAGACCCTGTCTCAAAAAAATTAATAATAATTCTTTCATAATTTGACAAAGTAAATAATGATACAGGTTAGTATTTGTATATAGTGTTCATGCCCTGTAAACACAGAATCTGCATTTTTCTCTTGTGTCTGTAGAACGTTTACAAAAATCTATTCCTATGGCCACAGGAAAAATCTAAATGAATTTGGGGGGAAAAGCTATTTTACTCATCGTCTTTTTTATCCCACTGTAATAAAACAAAAAACGGATGGTGTAATAATAATAATAAATAAAATGTAAATGCTTGAAATTAAGAAGCCTTCTTATAGATGATTCCTGGATCAAATCGAAAATCAAATACAAAATGACAAATTCTCTGGAAGTTAATTAAAGAGAACATTTCACATCAAAACTTACAAAGAAATTGTTAGTGCACTTAGGAATACTTTATAGCCTAAATACTTTTGGTACTATTAAAAAAAAAAGAATGAAAAATAAACTATTATTGCATCTAAGAAATTTTTTTTTAAAATCAAAAGGAAAAAGGTATTATTGGCAAAAGCTAAAATTAATGTAATTGAACACAAAGCAATTAAAAGGGGATAATCTGACTAATGAAAAAAATATATATAATGTAAAGAATGTACATATACACATGCAACATTAGGAATGAGGAAAAAAATTGCCCAGATCCCAGAAGGATTAAAATAATTCAATAAGACGGCCGGGCGCGGTGGCTCAAGCCTGTAATTCCAGCACTTTGGGAGGCCGAGACGGGCGGATCACGAGGTCAGGAGATCGAGACCATCCTGGCTAACACGGTGAAACCCCATCTCTACCAAAAATACAAAAACTAGCCGGGTGAGGTGGCGGGCGCCTGTAGTCCCAGCTACTCAGGAGGCTGAGGCAGGAGAATGGCGTAAACCCAGGAGGCGGAGCTTGCAGTGAGCTGAGATCCGGCCACTGCACTCCAGTCCGGGCGACAGAGCGAGACTCCGCCTCAAAAAAAAAAATAATAATAATAATAATAATAATAATTCAATAAGACAATGATACGTTCAGGTTTATGGCAATAAATTTTGAAATCTAGAGGAAATTGATGTTTTTCTAATAAATTATAAATTACCAAAATTTGTTTGAAAGAAAGGTTATAAATCCCACGAGGAATAATAAACAGAAAAAAACCCTGAATGCCTATAAAGAAAGCCTTCCAATTTAATGAAAAGTATAAATTCCTTCATACCAAAACTGATAAAGATGGCCACAACAATTGTTCAATATCACTTATGCAAATATGCTTTTAAAAACATTAAGAAATCAAATCAACATTAAGATTTATTCTAAAATATAAGGAGTTTTAATTTTATGTTTTATCTTTCTAGAAAGATAGCATTTATATTTCATTCTATTTAAAAGAGTGACAAATGAAAATATCCAGGAGTGAATTTAGTAAGACGTAAGACAAATTAAAAAAAAAAAAAAGATTGTAGTAAAAGACATAAACATTTGAAGAAGTAGAGAGCTATACTATCTTTTCAAATGAGAACATTTATGATCCTAAAGATAAAAATTGTTCTAAAAAAACTATATATAATCCCAGTCAGAATCCCAACTTGAAAGATAAAAGTGTTGTCAGATCAGTCAACATTAATTTTTTTTTTTTTTTTTTGATACAGAGTTTTGCTCTTGTCACCCAGGCTGGAGTGCAATGGCCCCATCTCAGCTCACTACAACCTCTGCCTCCCAAGTTCAAGAGATTCTCCTGCCTCAGCCTCCTGAGTAGCTGGGATTACAGGCATCTACCTGCCCACCCAGCTAGTTTTTGTATTTTTAGTAGAGATGGGGTTTCACTATATTGGCCAGGCTGGTTTCAAACTCCTGACCTCAGGTGATCCACCCACCTTGGGCTCCCAAAGTGCTGGGATTACAGGCACCCAGCCCAATCAACATGTTTTTAAAGGCCATATAAAAATATGAATGCAAGAAAATGTCCAAACTTGAAGGAAAAACAGCACGGGGAAGTTGTGCTAGCAGGCATCAAAGCATACTACTATGTTACTGCATTTTAAAAGCAATATGACATTAACTTAGGAATCCACAAGTCAGTGTTTGGAACAGAGTAGATGCCTTAACTAAATCAATGTATATAGGAAAACTTAATGTATGCTAAAGGTGGCTTGTCTTTCCAGTAAGGAAAAGATCATAAAGTAAATGATTTGGGGGCAATTAGCTATCCATCTGGGGCAAGATTCCATTTGGATTAGATTCCATTTGAAGTAAGATCTAATATTAAATATGGACCCATAAAGGTATTAAGTGAAAATATGGGAGAATACATGTATAACATCAGGTTAGGGGGAGCTCTCTTTCATAATCCATCATCCAAAAAGGAATAATTCCAAGACAGTAAATTTATAATCCATAAAGGAAAAATTGGCAGATTTGACCCTGTAAAAATTTAAAATGTCTGTAATGACAAGACACAATAAATAAAGCCAAAAGAAGAATAATGCTTGCAACCTCTAGGACAGAGCTAATGTTTAAAATAAGAAGAGGTCTCACAAATTGATTATAAAAGAAAGATAAAACAGCCCAGTATAAAAGTAGTCAAAGGGCGTGAACTGGAATTGTAAATCATCAAGAAACCTGTGAAAAGAATCAACCCTGTTAGTAGTGAGAGAATGCGAATTAAAACCACTGAGATGCCCATCAGGTGAGCAAACACTTTTAAAGATGGCGAACACCAGTGCTGATCAGTGTGTCAATAAGCAAACACTCACCATGCACAGTTGGGCTGATTGCTTCAGCCTTTGCACGGAAAGAAATGTAGCAATAGTCATTCAAGTAGTTAACATGCTTATCATGTTTCGCCTCACAGTTATTCCACTTCTAGGATTCTTTCCCACAAAAATAAAAGTACTAGAACATTAAAGATGTTTGAATAAGGCTGTTTATTCCTGCTCTGGTTAAGGTAGCCAAGTTTGGAAACAGTCTGAGTGCTTCCACAGAGGAGTGATTGGTTAAACAATGGTATGTCCATCTTGTGAATATATGCAGTTATTTTTAAGTGAGGTAGATATATAGATTTGAAAAATATATTGATAAGAGCAGGTGGCAGAAATAAATGTGTGTGTGAAAAAGCATAGGGAAGATTTTGAAAGGCTATACAACAAACAGACTGTTCATATTGGCTATCGCGGGGTAGGGGAGATAAGAGTAAGACCTAATTTTTTTTTTTTTTTAAGAGACAGAGGCTCACTATGTTGCCCAGGCTGGTCTCAAATTCCTGGCCTTAAGCAACCCTCCCACCTTGGCCTCCCAAAGTGATACGATTACAGGCGTGAGCCACCATGCCCAGCCTAATCCATTTTTACTTTATACTTCTTTACATTTTTAAATTGATTACAATAAGCAAGTATCTCTTCTGTATCAAACATAATTATAGCACAAGAGCTTTTTTGAACTTTTCTTTGAAGTTGTGTCGTCTAATCAACCCTTATGGAAATCACAGGAAATTTATCATAGGGATAATATTGAAAAATTGTCCACATGTCACATGTTGTCTCCTCTATGAAGATCCATGGGAGAAATTTCCACTCCAGCTTGCATCTCTGGATACCTGTGGTTCATTTGAGCCACTGCTTTGCTTTTATCTTTTCCTCATTATGCATCTGGTAACTGATCATGTTTTCCTTTCCTCTGGAAACCAGGAATCTCAGAGTCAAGTTATAGACTGTAAAGCTTATTCAACAACCATACCAGGCCCTGTGGCTTATGTTCTATGCACAGCCCTTGCTGATGGAGTCATCTTGCTCTCCACGTTTATTTTCCCTCACCCACATTCCTTCCTTTGTTTTAATTTTAACTGCTTATATTGCATGTATCCTGATAGCTACCTCTGATCTTTTTGGGGAGATGTAGTAGGGATATGAATAAGTAATGACCAGAAATTTCTATTTTACAGAAACCTGGGAAAGAAAACGATCTCAACAATGAGTAGGCCACCCATCACTACCAACTGCAGATGACTTGCCGTTTTGTTTACAAAGGTAAGGAATATAGTCTATATTTTTCATTAATTCTGATCAAATCAGTATAGAGCCCTTACCTTTTATCGTAAATATTTTACAAATATGCTAAAACATATATCTAGCTCATAACCTTTAACTTTGACCTCAAATTTGAAACAAACATCAAGCAAACAGAAACAAGAAATTTTATGAATTTTGGCATGCCAGAAGGGTTTAAAAAAAACCAAGATGTGGTGTCTGTTGTTAATTACTATGTGTGGTTAAACTTTTAAACAGTATTTCCCTTATTTTTAAGTGTAGCAGTGTTCACTGTAGAACACTTGGAGAATCTAACAAAATATAAAAATGAAAACCTAAAGCATTTATAATCCCATCATCTGTAGATAATTACCAGAACTTCTGAGAATGTCTTTCCTCCTTCCTTTTATGTGTACATGAAAATACATATGATTATAACTTCAAAAAAAATTTTAGAGACGATGTCTTGCTGTGTCTCCCAGGTGAAATTCATATAATATAAAATTAGCCATTTAAAAACGAACAATTCATTGTGTTCATTTTTAGTACAGTTTAGTACATTTACAATGTTACGCAACCACTACCTCTATGCAGTTCCAAAACATCTGCATCACCCCCAAAGGAAATTCAGTGCAGTCAGCCCTTGGTATCTGCCGGGGATTGATTCCAGGACCTGTGGATACCAAAATATACTCAAGTCCCTTATCTAAAATGACACAGTATTTGCTTTTGTTTTTCTTTTTGAGACAGGCTCTTCCTCTGTTACCCAGGCTGGAGTGCTCTGTTACCCAGGCTGGAGTGCAGTGGTGTAATCATGGCTCACTGCAGCCTCAAACTCCTGGGCTCAAGCAATTCTCCCACCTCAACCTCCTGTGTAGCTGGGACAATAGGTGCAAGACATTGTGCCTGGCTAATTTTTTATTTTTTATAGAGATGAGGTCTCACTGTTTTTCCCAGGCTGGGCTTATACTACTGGCTTCAAGTGATCATCCCATCCCAGCATCCCAAAGTGCTGTGATTACAGGTGTGAGCCACCATGCCCAACCTGATTATATAATGTTTTTTAAAATGATGTTTTTAATTCATACTTACCTTGGCTTCATTAGTTACAGATGATGTGGTGCAGAAGCATAACAAGTCTAAGAAGAAACAGTAGTCATCATTGTGACCATTGTAATGGCCCTTTGCAGTTTACCAGTACATCCCCAAGCATCTTCTTTGTCCATGCTGCATGGCCTCTCCGACTCCAATGTCCCTGGTTAATAGGTTCATGTGAACTTTGTTAAACATCACTCTATAGGAAAAACAAATAAATAACCCTTGAATCCAGATGATAGTTCATGGCCTTTGTTTATCATTATTATATGTTTCGTGCTGCTTAAAAGGAAGTGTTTTTTTAAAAAAATAGAAGTTTACATGTTTTTCTCCTCTTCCCTACCGTCAAGTCAGGGGTGATTCACAAAGTAATAAAAAATACTTTAAGACCATCTCATCCTCCGTCCTTCATTCATGCCAGTTAGTTAACCTCTCATTAAGGCTGTTTTTTTAAGCACCCTTCAGAGTTGCTCTTGTGGTTTTTTGGTTTTAAAAGCTGCAAAGTCTTAAAAGTGAAATTATTAGAATGACATTCTTTAGGGAGGTCTTGGCTCTGTTAAACAGTTGAAGGCCTGTATTTTACCCTGAGCATGATATATAAACCATTTAAATTCTTCTGGCACTTTTATTCAAAACTTGCCGAAATATTATTATAAAGAGACTAGAAAAATGAATTATTCTTTAAGTCAATTTAAGCAGATACAGATGGAAAACAATAGTTTGTGAAACATCTGTCCTTGAAGACTCTATTCTAACACAGACAGATTAAATAGACACAAATAGAACTGCAAAATTATGTAAAAGGGGGGTTTGATTGGTGGGCAGTACTAGATCTAGTGAGGTTGGCTCACCGTGATTCTTGCATTTATTTTCCTGGATGGTTTTTAGTCATATCAAGCTCATGGCAGTGTGGGTAAACTCAGTCACTTTGTTCCAAGGCAGAGAAATAGTTGATTAATTCCTAGGTTTAGCATATGCTATGTTTATTAAAAGCCCAGAATTTAAAGCATGCTTCAAAGGCATAAAAGAAAGTCAGAAATTTTACCCTTCCTTGGTATTAAATGTTCTGCATGCAATTTAAGGTAAGACCCTTAAATATTGTGGTTCCCTAATTATGAAGTTACCCTTGTTTACCACAGAAGTAACATAACTGACTTTAAAAATTCAGATGAATTATAGGTTACATGTGAAAATCTTATCATTAGGAAAAGAGAGAAACACATTTGAAGATCAGATCTCTCAATGAAAAAATATTTTATCTTAAGGCATTAAAAGAATTCACAAAGATATGTAATAGTTTTGAGTGTATAAGAATGTAAAACTTCTCTATATCATAATTATGAAACAAGTTAAAAGGCACACGGTAGACTGGGCACAGTAACTGATGCCTATAGTCCCAGCACTTTGGGAGGCCGAGGCAGGAGGATTGCTTGAGCTCAGGAGTTCGAGACCAGCCTGGGCAACATAGCAAAACCCTGTCTCTACCAAAATAATTACAAAAAATTAGCCAGACCAGGTGATGTGCACCTGTAGTCCCAGCTACTTGGGAGGCTGGGGTGGGAGGATTGTCTGAGCCTGAGAGGTCGAGGCTGCTGTGAGTTGTGATGGCACCACTGTACTCCAGCCTGAGTGACAAAGTAAGACCCTGTCTCAGAAACAAACAAAAAGGCACATAATAACAGAAAACTATTAATAATGCACTTGGCAAGCAATTAATGACCTTAAAACATAAAAATAAGCAAACCACTAGTATGAATAACCATAATAGGTAAAAATCAATAATGGAAACATTAAGACCTCCATAAATGGACGAAACAATGGAAAACTCGACGAAATACGAAGAACTAAAAATGATGTGAAAACGATGTTAACCTTCACCAGTAATTTTCACAGATGCAAATTAAAACCAGGAGATGATTTCTTTTACCTATCAGGTTAGCAAAGCTGTTTAAGATGATAACAGTCATTACTAAATGTGTAATGAAACGAGCCCTCACTCACTGCTGATAGCAGTGTGAATGAGAATATTCTTCTGGAAATAAAGTTACCAATATGTAGTAAGAGCTTTAAATTTTTTAATACCCTAGTATGCCCTAGCAATTCCAAGAATCTAGTCCAAGAAAACATTGATGTTAGATAAAGATATAAGCATAAAATAATTATTGTACTATTTGCAGTAGCAAAACTCTTTGAGCTGCCTCAACTATCCTTCAATATTAGCATTGACTAAAGTATTAACACACAGTGGTGTTCAGAGTGGTATATCTTACAACTAGAAAAAAATTATTCTTACAAAGATATTTTTGTAATCAAATGGGAAAATATTACATAAATGTTCTATGAAAAATACTGGGTCAGATAGTATTGTAAGTTTTTTCATATGAAAATACACGGAACAAAAGGTAGAAATAAATATGATAAAATATCAATAGTGGAGTTGCCCAAGGGTAGTAGAATTGAGTAATTTTTTTGTTCTGACGCATATTTTTTGGTACTTCCCATATATTTTTACAGTGAGCATTTATAACCAGAAGAAAAGTTTTTTAAAAAGCTGTGTAGCCTGGGCACAGTGGCTTATGCCTATAATCTCAGTTACTCGAGAGGCTGAGATGGGAGGACTGCTTGAACTTCAAAGAGTTTGAGGCTGCAGTGAGCCATGATCACACCACTGCATTCCAATTCCAGCCTGGGTGATAGAATGAAACCCTGTCTCAAAAAAAAAAAAATTAAAAAAAAACTCTTTGTAGACAGAAACTTATACACATATACATGCTTTCTTAGAGCATATGGGATAAAATATATTACAAAAAAGTTTTGGATTTATTTTTGAAAGATTAAGGAATGCAGATTTCTTTTTTAGTATTCTGAAATTTTTCTTTCTTCCTTTCTTAGGAACAACAACAGTAGCCATAACAAAAACATGCTTAACTAAAATAGATCCTTTGGTTAGCAATATTATTAATATATTGTATTTCAGAGTAGCATTCAAGTTCAAATGGCAGTGTGTTTCTCTTGTAGATGTCGTCTGCTGCTGAAAATGGAGAGGCAGCACCTGGAAAACAAAATGAAGAAAAAACCTATAAAAAGGTGAGTGTGCATTTTATTTTCTAAAGAGGAACACTGTGTTGCTGTTTGGTACGTGAATATTATCAAAGGCCTTTCTTTCTCCAAAGCAGTTATAAGTTACTATCTTAGTTTCCAGTTGCTGCTATAACTAATTACTGCAAATTTAGTGGCTAAGACAACATACATACATTATCTTCTAGTTCAGTAAGTCAGAAGCCTAACATGGGTCTCCCTGGGCTGAGATCCACGTGTCTGCAGAACTGTATTCCTTCCTGGACACTCCAGGGGAGAGTCCCGTCCTTGTCTTTCCCGGCTTCTAGAGGCTCCCTGCGTGCCCTGTGTCGTGGCTCCCTGCCATCTTCAAAGCCAGCAATGGCTGGTGGAGTCGTTCCCAGGCTGTATCACCCTGACACTTTAAAGGGCCTATGTGATTGCATTGAGCCCTCCTAGGCTCACAGAAACACGGAAAAATATTAATAAAAAGTAATATTCTGTATCTAAAAGTCAGCTGATTAGCAACGTTAATTTCCTCTGCAACTTGAATTCATTTTTGCCTTATAAGGTGACATATTCACAGGTCCCGAGGATTAGGGCATGGGGATCTTTGGGGATCAATTCACCATAATACAGAATATTGAGTGAAGATAGTTGTTTGAAGACCCTTCTTATTCCTAAGAAGAAGGCTCCTGAGGGCATGCAGTGTTCTGTGTATACTATATAAATCCTTTAATGGACTCGCTACTTTCCACCAACATTTAAAACATTTCCTACCTTTGTATTTTAAAACTTTTAAAATGTGAGATGCTCCTCTTCCCCGCCTTTTCTAAGCCGTTCAGATTTTATGTCTTCAGTCCATTTCACAAAAACTCGTTTTCCAGACTTCCTAGTGTATCTTAACTTACCAGTCTTTGACTGATAAATTCTTGATTCCCAGCTACCAAGCTAATGTTCAAACACATTACTGGGTGAAATATGTTCCCAAGCACCTCTACTCCTGATTATAAATTGATTATACATTTTAGCTTTTCAAAGTTCTTGCTATTTTGCCCTCTTAAGAGTAGGAGGTTTGGGTATTGAAGGTTTATTATTTCTTAATTTTTCCCTTTATACTTTGATGGATAGCCTGCAAGACGTTTAGTCATAAAGTATATGAGCTATGTGCTCCGACCACACATTCAGGTCATGGAACTAACATGATGTATTTTCTGTTCCATTTTCATGTGGGGAATATGCACTTTTCCTGATCTTTTTTATCTGACTTTTCCACTCAGCCAAACCTTGAAATATAAACCAGGAGGTTGTCATTCAAAGTGATGGTGTGGTTGGAAAAGAGTTGGGTAAAGATTCAAGAGCTCAGAAGTGTCACAGTATATTTTATAAAATTTGTACATCTGGCCAAAGGCAACAATTACACTATTATTTATTTTTAGACACAGGTGAAAAACCAAATCCTGTCTCGTTTACCCAAGATTCCATGTACATTCATTCAAGCGTGGACCAACACAGAGATGATTACATTGCTAGCCTGTTATTACTTCAGATCAGTTTCAGGTGGTATTCTCAGTCAGCATTAAGATGCACTGAAATTCTTGACTGAATTCTGACTTACAGGAGAGGCTTTGTGGCTGCAAAAGTTGTAGAAAAAATGTGACCATGACATCTCAGAGTTTGCTAAGTGTACCCTGCCCAAGAACTTCTTTAGTCAAGCAGGTTTTCGATAATTAGTATAGGTAATTCTATGATTAATGTCTCTAGTAGGATATTTAACTCAGCAATGTTTTTTAGGTTGTAAAAACTGAAAATCAAATTCTATGGTAGGAGAAATAAGGAAAGACACAGAAAACCTAAAGGGACCAGAAATTTTTTTTAAATGAACAATGTTTTATGTGTAATAGTATCAGGATCTTATTAATGATTTCTGGTTTAAGGTATAAGCAATGGAAGGGGATGTACATAGCCTCCTTAAAAAGCACCAAGAAGACCAGCACAGCACTTAGAACTTCACCCCTTCATAAATATGGTATTGATATGCTTAGCAAGAAGAAGGAATCACTTAGAGAAAGTGTTGTTTTACTGACAGATAAAAGCTCAGCTGAATTATTCAGTTTAATTCTCTGATCTTCAAACTGAAGAAGGTGTTAATGATGGACTTAGGAGTTAGATATTGCAAGTGTGTTTATCTCAGAATTAGGAGAGGTAATAATAAGAGGCACATAAGCTATTGCAAATATGTTTATCTCTAGGCCCAGGTAAACCATTTCCCAGACGAAAGAATTCAAAGCTAGAATAGGAAAACCTCTGAATGTGAGCTTTAAACAAATTTGAAAATGGGAAAATTGTCAGAAAACAGGACATAGCAAATATTATTCCTATTTTCAAAAATGAGGAAGAGTACATTCTGGAAACCAGATTATAAGTGAGCCATTCCCCAGTATAATTTGAGCATTATTATTAAACATATGGTTTATACATATTTAGAGAGGAAACATATCTTTTACAAACCTGGAGAAGTTCATAAAGATGTAGTTTATTTCAAACTAACTGCATTTCCTATTTTGAGAGAGTCATTAAATTACTCATAAAAAGTATGTTCAAATTTAATGAGTCTTGATTTAAAGGCATCTAAAAGATTCACTAGTCTCCTTTCAGACAAGGTGGATAAGTATGGGTTAAATATTATGTTTAGTGTGTTTGTATTGGACTAATGGTCTCAAAAACTGGCAGTTTTACTCCCTATTCACTCAGTCTCTACCAGCATGATGCATGAGTTGGCCCTGGGTAGCTTACCATGCTCACCCATGACCTTAGTGAAAGCATAAAAGCAGTGCTTTGCAAATGCAAATGACAAAAAACTGTAAATGATAGCAAACAGACTACACGAGCTTTGTCAAGGCCACCATACATCTTACTCCCTTTACAAATACCTTAAAGTTAAATTTCTTTCCCAGTCCTGAAGCCCTGACCATCAGGTATGCACAGATTTACTAAGAAGCTTTGATAACCCATTGTTTTTGCCTTGACTGAAGCCAATCCATGGATCCCAGGTTAAGGCCTCTGGTCCTCTATTCTAGGAGTGAGAAATATACCACAGGATTTTATGAGTAGCTTACAGTGGAGTGGGAGAGGCAAGACATGAAAACAATTTTACAACACAGTAGTCTATAATGAAGAGTTCAAAAGGGAAGAAACCAATATTGTTAGAATTAAGCAGCAGGTTTTGGCTTTCTGTATTGAGCCCCAGATTTACTGGGCAGCTGCCAGCAACATTCAGCATCATGAGTGCTATGATTTCCACGTGCTATTAGGGAACACTCAGTGTTCATGGGACAACTTTACACTCTGTGTCTCAGCTATTTGCATGTGATTATTGAGGCTGGCTGCCTTTTGTCTTGCAGTTGACCATTTCCTGAATCCGTTCTCAGTTCTTGGCAAGCTCAGGAAGAACAGCTAACACTGGGCCGTGAGGTTAATAATGTCTTCAGCTAATGGCTAAAATAAGAAGTTTGATTTTAGCTGCATAAAACAAACAAGCTGCCCATTAAGACAGGCATTAAAGGCTGCCTGGCTTTATTTACAGAGTGGAGTATTGCCATTATCAGTTAATTTATTGAGTGCTTTCCGCAAGAGTTGTAAATGCAGAAGTCTACTGGGGCCCCGCAGCTAAGAAGGGAGTGAAAGAACGAGGGGACCATGGAAAACAGGAGAGTCCGCACCTTCCTTAAAAGGGGCAGCAGGCAGTCAGCTCTAGCCAACAGAGCTATGAATGAATGCTCGCCGGGGGTTGCCAGATACTCTAATGTTTCAAGAAAACAGAGATGAAAATTTTGATGTGAAATCTGCCATTTTTAAATGACAGTAACTAATTCAAACATTTTTAAAAATACACTCTGGACAAAACAGTTTGCCTGTGGACCCTATCTGGCCCCTAGGCAGTGGCCAGTTTACACCCTCTGACCTCCCTGTTGGTATAAAAAAGTGAGAAGGAAAAAGGAGGATGCAAAAGAAATGTAAGAACTTGTCTCTGCCTCCCCTGACCTTACAACTTATTTGGGAGAAAAAAGATGGACCCACATGAAAAAATTAAATCTTGACCCAAATTGGTGTTCAGTAAGTGCCAAGACAATTGGTATTTCTCTTTTACTTTTATTTTTTTTGAGTTGGAGTCTCACTCTATCACCCAGGCTGGAGTGCAGTGGCATGATCTTGGCTCACTGCAACCTCCGCCTCCCGGGTTCAAGCGATTCTCCTGCCTCAGCCTCCTGAGTAGTTGGGACTGCAGCTGCACACTGCCACGCCCAGCTAATTTTTTGTATTTTAGTTGAGATGGGGTCACCATGTTGCCCAGGCTGATCGCGAACTCCTGAACTCAGGCAATCCACCCGCCTTGGCCTCCCAAAGTGCTGGGATTACAGGTGTGAGCTACTGCGCCTGGCCAGAAATTCCACTTTTTAAGTGACTGTGCATTCTGATTTACCTACTTGTTTGTCTTGATGGCAGGGAGTCCAATGAGCACAGGCACAGAATTAGGGAGGAGCATGATTTGTTGGCATTACAGGACAGGCTGGCCTGGATAAAGCTAAGTGGCAGTGTCTGGGGAAAGTAGTAGGCAGTTTTGGAAGTATGGGCTGGCTCTAAATGATAGCTACCCTTGGGTGCTGGTTTGAGGTGTTTGGATTTTATGTTCTAGGCCAGTGTTGTCCAGTGGAACTTCCTGCAATAATGGAAATATTCTATAATTTGCACCAGTGCAGTAGCCACAAGCTATGTGTGGCTGTTGGGCATTTGAAATGCGGCCAGTGTGTCTGAGGAACTGTATTTTTTAACCTTAATTTTAGTTAAATTTAAACTTAAATAAGCACACGTGGCTGATGACTGCCATGCTGGGGAGTACAGTTTTCAGGCAGTGATGTACTGTAACATTGTTGTAGGGGCTAGTGACAAATGAAAGGCCTGTGCAAAGCCAGTGGCAGAGCACAAGTTGCACAGGGTTGGGGGAGATGACACGGGAAGACTTTTGTGTTAGTTGAGCAACAAAGTTGGGTGCAAAGTTGAGTAGGAAAAGATGTGGGGAATATTTTTGAAAAGAAAATTACATTTCCAATCAGTGTGACTATCAGAAGTTTTCTGCCATTGGTGGAACTAGAGAAGCTTGGGAAAGAGTATTGTGTTATTTGGGGGGTTTGTTTGTTGTTTAAAAAGGCAAGAGACTTAAAAGGAAGCAGGAGGCAGAGCATGAGTTTACTTGAAAGAGGATGGTTTCAATGCAAGTAAAATACTGATGCTAGAGATTCAAGTTTTGTCTGTTTTATATGTGAAGAAATGACCCAGCCCCACTTCTCCAAAACAAACAGATGTCAGGGTAATTCAATGACATATGCCAGGTTACCTTGCAGTTCTTTGTTAGGGAGATAATTAGAAGCTCCAGTCACATGATGTCCCATGTTGTGATTTGTTCATTGGACTGGGCCACTGTTTCCCAACCACCAGGGCCTAGACTGTCATGGGAAACGTGCACTGCCATTTGCTTTTCTTCTTGTCTCACCTCTTCACCCTGAGGTTGTGGCTCCAGGTCCCTCACCCCTTCCTCTTCTGCTTCTCCCTCCTTTCTGGGCCTCCCCACAATAGGCCTCCACTGGGAGATTCTGGTTTTGATGACCGCAGGCTGCTGTGGGGGCAGAGGCCACCTGCCTGTGGCACCGATGCCTCGCCTACAGTGTGTAGTCTTTTTAGCTAGTTTTCACCATGACAGGCACACGTGCTGACAGCACTCAGAAAGCTCCAGTGAGAAACTGACCAGACCAGGACACCCACAGGATCCTTGACCCAAATGCCCAGTTTTTTTCACTTTGTTTTATTTTTGAAGACCTTGGTGGTTACTTCATTCCAGTGTCTGAGACAGTTTCCTATCAGTGGAGGCAGGCAGCAGTGAGGTAGGAGGAAATAGTATCTGACCCCGACCACATTCCAAGGAAAGATACCTTTTATTGCTTTTTCAATGTGAGTAAGATAATGGCTCAGAGACACTTTGATCTAAGATGAAGTATTTCTTTAAATACAAGGTATTTTATAAAATATTTCTGACCGCTGGTAACACTGGCTGTCTCCAGGGAGAACCAGGTAGTAGGGTCCTTAGTTGGTGGGAAATTTCTCTGTGTAAACCTTTCTATGGCCAGGCATGGTGGCTCGGTGGCTCTATGGCCAGGCACAGTGGATTACGCCTATAATCCCAGCACTTTGGGAGGCCGAGATGGTTGGATCACCTGAGGTCAGAAGTTGGAGATAAGCCTGGCCAACATGGTGAAACCCCATCTCTACTAAAAATACAAAAATTTGCTGGGCATGGTGGTGCAAGCCTGTAATCCCAGCTACTTGGGAGGCTGAGGCAGGAAAATCACTCGAGCCTAGAAGGCAGAGGTTGCAGTGAGCCGAGATCACGCCACTGCCCTCCAGCCTGGGCGACAGAGGGAGACTCTGGCTCAAAAAATAAATAAATGAATACATCTTTCTATGCATATTTAATTTTGAACTATGTGACGGTAATACCAATTCAAAAATTGAACAAATAACATTTCAGGATTTTGGAGGGAAGAAGGGCTGGAGTATGTTCTCTGTCCTGACCATTCTTCTTTTCCTTCAGATTCTGGAAAGCCACCACTTCCATGAAACAAGCAAATTCGCTTGTGCTAAGCAGCAGTTGTCATGAATAGCAGCTATGCTGGTCTCTAGGATGAATGACCCTTTGGTATTCTAAGTGTGATTCCTAATCCACCTTAATCCGAAACACCCTGACCTGCTGGTTCTCAATCAGCAATTTTGCCCCCACCCCCAGGAAGATTTGGCAATGTCTGGACATATTTTTAGTTGTTACAATGTGAGGGCTGGTGCTACTGGCTTCTAGGAGATAGAGGTCAGGGATGCTGCATCTTACGATGCAGAGGATGGACCCCCAAAACAAAGAATTATCTAAACGTTGTTAGTGCCAAGGCTGAGAAGCCTTGTTCAAATCAAACTACCCTTTTTAAGAGGAGGGCAGATGTGAGTCTAGCTCTTCCAGATACTGGTTGATAACCACAGGCATTTTTCCTAGTTGTTGTGAACCTTACTTTTTCTCATTGATAAACTGTAATTAATTAATATCTACCCGAGCTGGCTCATAGTGCTGTGAGGATCAAACAATTTAACAGGCATGAGCAAATACTGCGAAAAGTAGAATACTAATGAGTGAAGTCACTGTTTTGATTAGCAAGAATGCAATCTCTGAGCCTCTGATTTCCAGATTAGTTCTGTGGGGACAGAGCACTGGATTCCCGGGGAGAAGGGTTACTTAGCCTCCTGGGGCAGCTGCAGTCAAACCTGGGCATGGGAGGTGAGCTGACAGTACTGGGGCATGATGCTGTATGCGTCCCAACAGCAACAGGTGTCTAAAATCAGGGAGAAAGATGTGCTCTTAATAGTAAACAGGTGCCACTGCACTGCAACCTAGGCGACAGAGCAAGACTCTATCTCAAAAAAAGAAAAATAAAAGTAAACTGCTGTTGTGTTTTTAAAAATTAAGCAGCAAGGAGGTGAGCTGCTTCATTTACAGAGGGAACATTTTAAAAATAATTCCATTACACTTAAAAACATGTGTAATCACATCACATTACCATGCACCCCCCGCCCTGGCAGATCACCCCTCCAAACACTTGCGCTTCTGTCTTCTTCCTCACTAAGTACTAAAGCAGGTGATTGCAAATCTGCCTTTACAACTTTTAAGCAGGACATTACAGATAATTAAGCAAAAAGAATCGGCAGCTTCAGATTTAAAACAGCACAAGCCAACCCTCTCATTAGCCTGTTGCCCTGAGTGGTTCATTCTTAAGTGACCTCTTTCAGCATTCGCTTTGGAGGGGGCCTCCATATGTTAAGTTCCCCAGGTTTATTGTACTTCTGCCTTCTGATTAACTGTAGACGCTGTGTTTTGGTCCCTAATACCTATAAATATCACATTGCTGTCTCTAAAACACAAACTATAGGAGATCATATTCTACACCCAAAACTTACTGCACGGCTTCCTTCAGGGGCAAAAACCCCCACAATGTTGAGTTTGGTGTGAATGGCAGGCGAGGAGGTTGGGGTGTTGAGTGTTACTGCCGCCACTGGGGCTGTCTGAACTGTGGTCCCTTTTCTCAGGGCACAACGATGCTTTTGTTTTTCAATTGAAAGGCTTAATATAAGCAGGTGTTCACTCGCTTCCCCGCACAGCTCAGCCCACCGGGTTCTGATCTGGCCAGCAGGCCCCGTTTCCCCGAGGCCTGTGGCTCCTCCACTTTCCTCACTCACTACCTGCCCTCCTTTGCCTGAGCACATAAAAGAGATTTTTTAAAGGTGACTCTTAAGAAGTTGCAAAAGAACATAAAAATTTAAAATTCTAAAGTTCTCTGTTCTGAATTTGGGAAAAGATGGCAGCAATGTAATTTAGGTTCTAGTCTTACATCTACTCAATAATCACAGGGAACATACCATGTGCTTATTCAGAGTTTTTGCTGTTTTATGGAGTTACAATCATTGGCTGATGGAAGAATTTTATTTATCAAATATATTGAGTTTATTTTAACCAGAAGCCTACTAATTCAGTGAATTAAAGCCTAATTATTACCAATCAAGAGCAATTTTAAAAGCAATGCTAATAATAAGAGTTAACATAAGTGCTTAGAGTATGCCAGCTATCATTCTAAGCACTTTGGAAAATTCATTTAATCTTTCTTTTTTTTTTTTTTTTTT
>NW_016805609.1:65285-70131 GCF_001698545.2 Rhinopithecus bieti
TTTTTTGTAAGTTTGCTTTGTTGCAACTTTTTAAAAAAATTTATTATTATTATTATTATACTTTCATTTAATCTTTCTAACAGCCCTATGAGGTGATACTATCATTACCATTTTACAGATGAGAAAACTGAGGTACAGAGAGGTTACCTAAATGCTCCAGGGCATAAAGCAAGTATGTGGCAGAGTAAGTCTGGGATTTTAACCCCACCTGTCTTTCTTCAGGTTCTGTAAGACCCTACCCACTGCATTATTGTCTGAATGCTCTGATGTCTGGAGTGTGGTGCTGCCTATGACATTAAAACAGTGATTCTCAATTATCTGCAATAGTAGCAGGGGGCAGTAAAATAAACTCAGACAGCTTTGGAATGGGAACAAATTAATAGAATTTAACAATTTTTTTTTTTAGACGGGGTCTCACTCTGTCATCAGGTTGGAGTGTAGTAGTGCAATCTCAGCTCACTGCACCCTCCACCTCCCTAGTTCAAGCGATTCTCCTGCCTCAGTCTCCCGAGTAGCTGGGACTACAGGCGCACGCCACCACGCGCAGCTAATTTTTGTATTTTTAGTAGAGATGGGGTTTCACCATGTTGGCCAGGATGGTCTTGATCTCCTGACCTTGTGATCTGCCCATCTCGGCCTCCCAAAGTGCTGGGATTATAGGCGTGAGCCACCGTGCCCAGCCAACAATTTTTTTTTTTTTTTGGACAAAGTTTTGCTCTTGTTGCCCAGGCTGGAATGCAGTGGCGTGATCTCAGCTCACGGCAACCTCTGCTGCCCAGGTTCAAGCCACTCTCCTGCCTCAGCCTCCCGAGTAGCTGGGATTACAGGTGCCCACCACCATACCCAGCTAATTTTTTTTTTATTTTTAGTAGAGACGGGGTTTCACCATGTTGTCCAGACTGGTCTCGAACTCCTGACCTCGGGTCATCCACCCACCTTGGCCTCCGAAAGTGCTAGGATTACAGCCGTGAGCCACTGTGCCTGGCCTAGAATTTAACAATTTTAAAATGTTTTCCCTGATTGAGTGGTTCCAAAGCCATTTTTCTCATCAAAGTGTATCTCACTTCTCAACACAGAATCTGAACTGTAGCCTCAAGAATAACTTTTTCTAGAAAGTATGTAGTGATTTTAAAATGAAAACAAAAAAAAAAATCCCTTGGGCACTGTGTAGAACACTAGAAATGAGAAGATGACTAAAGTGATCATTTCAAAAAGTATTGCTGAATGCAGAACTCAGAATTGACAATAAAGGATGAGATCCACTTGACAGTGGTGACATATCTTGGATTGTCAAGTTAGGAGAAGAACACATTTTAAAACGTACTGTCTGGCAGTTCTGTAGACTGTCACAGAAAGAGTCACAACTCGGTAATAATCTTCTCGACCGCTTAAAAACATCTGGTAAAGAAAGCATTAGGTAGGAGGATGACTATTTTGAAAGTTATTTTCCTCTTTGGGAATCCAGTTCTCTCAAATGGTATACTATATTTTCTGGCAAGTTCTATTTACTGTCTGGTCCTGTGTCAGCTGCTTTTATTACACCAGTGAAAGGAAGATGTGGCAGCTCAGTCCTCTGCATGAAAGAGGCAGCCCTTCAGCGTATCATTAAGGAAGGAAAAGAAGATGGGCTGTGGTCTCTGTGGAGGCTGTGAAATTAAGATTTTCAGCCCTGTATCAGTTCTGTGCAACCTCTGACGTGCATGTACACCCAGACACCCAGAGACAGAAACTGGGTTCAATTAGAAGGAGACTTCTAAACTATTCATGAGGTCTTGCTGCAGTTCTTTCCAGCAGAGTTGATGAGCTACTCTTCCTCTTAAATCAGTGATTTCTGCTCATCCAGGATGCGCTGCTGTCCACTTCACTGCAGATCAGGAAGCATTTGGTTATTGAGCACAGAGCTGAAATGGAGGCTGTCTGGGTAACATTCTAATTTTCCTGAGCTAAGTTTTCATATTGTGACCTTGCCATTTTTATGGGTGTGCTTAGTGCCTAGAATGTATGACATACATTTGACTTACATCCATGTACTCATTCATTTCTCCAATTGACAAGTATTTATTTAGCTTGCCATGGTGCTAGGCCTTAGGGGTGGAACAGAGGCCAAGAGAGACCTAGCCCCTGACCCTAATAATGTTTTCATTGTCATAGTACAGACAGATGAGAAAGAGTATGCACAATCTAATACTAACTTTTAAAGTACTATGAAGAAAATAAAGATAGGCAAAGGTACTGCTGCCTTTTAGGTAAGGTATTCAGGGGACACTCCCTAAGGAGGCGGCACAGGGGCTGGGATCGCAAGTGTGTGAAGGTGGCAGTCAAGAGAAGAGTGGAAGAAAGAGTGTGCTTGGCAGAGAGAATGGCCTTTGCCAAGCCCCGACGCAGGAAGGAGCTTGGTGGATTCAAGGAACTGAGTGGGAGGCCAGGGGTGAAGCAAGGTTCTGAGCAGGGAAGAGTGGCCAAGTAGCGTGACAGCAGCGGTTCCCAATGGGGGCCAGATTTGTCCCCCAGGAGACATTAGACAGTGCTGTCACAATTGAGGGGAGTAGGTGCTACTGGCACCAGGTAGGAGGCCAGAGACATTGTCCCCTGACAACAAATACTCATCAGCCCCAAGTATCAATATTGCAAAGTTGAGAAGCCCTGAGTTAGAGAAATAGGCAGCAGCCTAGACAAAGGTAGTGGACTAGAGGAGAAAGAAGGAAACAAGTTTGAGATTCATTTCAGAGTTGATATTAACTGGATGGGACCATGGTTGGATGTGGGGGTGAGGGCATGGTAGGAGTGATTGATGATCCCGGGATTCTAATTTGAGTACCTGGGTGGATGCTGTGACCATCAGTTGAGATAGAGATACATGGTAGGGGAAAAACAAGTCTTCCAATTTGGACATGTGAGTTTGAGAATGTCAGAGAGGCAAGTGGGTGGTTGGACATGGATTTGGGACTCAAGGGAGAGGTCTGGGGTTCAGCTTCAGTTTGTTGAATTGCAGATTCGTAGGCATTGGTGAAATGGATGCAGAAGAGGCCTCAGGAAGGGGGAACATCCGTATTTTGATGTTGCCTCCCAAGATCCTTTTCCACAGTTATATTCCTAAAATACACAAAGCTGGCCAAGTCACTGCCTTATTATCTTCCATTGGCCTTCTGGTGCCTTCAGAAAATATCCTTGCTCCATAGCACGACATGTGAGTCCTTCACAGCCATCCCCAGTGGGTATGTCTTAACCATGCCCTGCCATTAGCTTGGACACACACCTAACTCTGGCCGCACCGCATGCTGCACCTTCCTCTTTTCCATCCCCATTCCTTCCAACAGAAGCTGATCACTCTGTGATGTCTTCATTCCATAAACAGCTCTGCCATTGCCTTTGTCCACTCTCCCAGGCAGTGACTGTCAGTCACCCTCCCCAGCCTCTCTCGGCACCCTGCACTTAACTCTGTTACGTCACAGATGACTTTGTTTTGTAATAATTGTTGGCAGTTATGTCATGCCAACTGCACTGTAGGTGCCTGGGGAGCAGGGGCCTTGCCCAATTATTTTGACATCCGTAGGTTGCCACACAGCATCTGGTACAGCATCCAAGGGATGTATCACTTTTTTCTTCTTAATTCTAAGATTGTTATGGATTTTCCAAAGAGATATTCTTGAGTCTACAGTTCTGGAGGTGCAATTAGAGGTGAGATATGGGGTGGGGTTGGAGGGCTGAAGAGGGATGGAATTTGTACTGTGGGTGTTCACAGAAAGAACACTTTGAAAGAGCTCAGTTCCATTCCCTTGGCTTTTTCTGTTTCAAAACGATAGTGATTACCTGAGTTGTGCATCACTGTACAGGCATTTGAAAGTTGGCTCTTAATGGTGTGGCATCCTGAAGTCCCCTCATCTGTAGTCTACAAATGGCTTGTGATCAGCCGTTCCTGGAAGAACTTCAGCAATGAATTTTAAAAGGCAGTCTTTTTCCAACACTGTCAGTTAAAGGTTCTATTCTTTCCAGATGTTCGCTCAGTTAAAGGCAACCCCTAGATAGATGACAGTCACTGTCAGGGGAGGTCAGGATATGGGATCGTTTGGCAGCCCATTTCTCCAGAACAAACATAGTAGTCAATGCCCTTTTCTTTGTAACATGAAAGAAACAAGATTAATGGTGGTTCAGGTTTGCTGTTTCAAAGAGAGTGAGAGGGAACAATAGCCTAGCAGTTTTAAAAGCAACTGTATCCCTCTCAAAATCATAAGGAGTGTAGACTTTAAAGCTGCACTTAGGAGCCAGAAACAGGCATTGAGAACAGACAGAACATTGGACCCAGCTCTTTCTCTTCCTTCCTCAACAGCAGTGGACTGAGAAGGGAGTGTGTGGCAGGGCCATCAGGCTGGTTGTGCCATTGATAAGCTCAACCTTATACAAGAGAATGTCTGAGCATAGAAATACTATAGTGTGGCTTGAGTATTAAATCTAACACTGTATGAGAAAGTACCAGGGAGATGGTAATTGGCTGTACAAATAACAAATTGCTACTATTGATGCTGGCTCCCCACCTACTCCCAGTGGAATTTAAGCCCTATGAGAATAGGGACTTGGCAGTCCAGGTATTAATAGAATTTGATACTTAGTGAAGGCCACAATAATACTGCCACCTTCTCCATATTGGGACACTGTTCAAAGTATGGAATTGGAAATTTCAAACCTATTCCAATTGCAGATTGGGACCCCTTCTCCTTCTACGGTAGTCCTTATTATTGAGTATTGAAGGTCAAAGGTTGTTTCAAAAGACAGTGGAATTCTGTGGCAAAAGGAAATCTAACCTTCATCATTAAAGATACCTTTTTAAAAAGACTGTGCCTAGAAAGCA
>NW_016805609.1:74043-105151 GCF_001698545.2 Rhinopithecus bieti
AAAAAAAAAAAAAAAAAAAAAAAAAAATTAAATAAAAATGGCAAATTTTCTATTGCAGCTTTACCATCTCTCAGTGTCTGATTTAGTTTCAGGAAGCTATATTGGGTTTCAAGAACCCTTTTTCCTCATCTGTCTCTGCCTTTACACATTCAAACTGTTCTTCCTGGGACAATAGAGTTTTTCTGGGAAGAAGCAAGTGCCACCCTCTCTAAGGACAGAGAGTGCAGTAGGATGGGGTGAGGGTGTGTGGTTGAAGACAGCAAGATAAGGGAAGGTGTGAGTGGGCAGACAATATCTAAAACCCATTGCATGGGTTTTAAAGAAAATCATGAACCTAAGCTGCACAATCAGCACAGTCCCTCGCCCCAGGTTATTTCTTTATTTTTAACTTATTTATCAATTATTCTAATCTTGGAGACAAGTCAGTTCCCCCATTCCTGTCCCCAACCAAATGTTCTTTGGAATATTTGATTTGGATATAACTTTAAGATGACAAATTAGAGGGGTTTTAAAGTTGTAAATACAAAAGAGATTTAAAGCAGCAAAGTTTAATTTCAGAACAAAATCAAAGGATGGAGTCTTCTGAGATTCTGCTTTATAAAAAACAAAACAAGACCCTGTTTTCCAAGGAAGCATTCAATGTAATAAAACATCAAACGTTTCCATTTCCTTTGGAATTTGGGGTATGCCAACTCAAACTACATTGATGTTTATCTCCATACTTTTTATTCATTTTTTGGAGAGAATTTTGTTTTTAGCATATGGGATACTTACATACACACATACATATATATACACACACACATATATACATATATGTATATATATATAACTTATTTTTAAGTGTGCATTTTTGTTTTTTTTTTATTATGAGGGTCATGAATTGCTTCAGATGAGTTTATAGATGGGTGGGAAGAAACTACACTTTATGATAAAGCTCCTGATTTACCTGGTCAAAGGGAGGCTGTCTTACCAGAAGCCAGGTGGCCATGTCGAGCAGATGCAGCATGTCTTAGGCATCCCTTTGCGCTCAGAGTCCCTAGCGGGGACACACAGCGGCTGGTAAACAAGGCAGAGTCTGGTCAAATCTGGGGCACCAGGCCGAAGCTCTTTCCCCTCAGGCTTCCATTTCCATGAGAGATGAATTTAAACCCGCAGTCTACTCCTGGAATAGGAAATGTTATAGACATCCATGCCCTTCCTATTTATTGACCCAAATTCAGCCTCAGCAAGGTCACCTGGGCTAGAAAGCGTTCGGCACCCAGATGGCCTGGAACAGTATCTTTGTTTCCAGCTTCAGAATGCCTTTCTCCCTACATGTTCTCCCTCAGTAGATATATCTGGGCACTCATTTGTGTTAGGCAGGGATATAGCAGTGAACACAAGGAACTTGGCCCATGACCTCAGGAAACCAAGTTAAGTGGTCTGTGCATTTTGGCACTTTACTAAATTACCTTTAAAAATGGTTATCCCATCTTAGATGTCCCCCAGCTAATTAGGGGAGCCCTGTTTTCCGAGTCTTCACTAGCAGTAAGCACTGCTCCTTTAAAAATGTTTTAACAGCTAGATAGGTGAAAATGCCTTAATTTTCACTTTAATTTGCATTATTATTGTTAAGTTAGACTTTCCAGAGGATTTTTATTGATTTATGTGTATTATTATCTATGAATACCCTTTGCTGTCTGATTTGTAAGCACTAATATATTTAGGGCCTTGCATTTTTGTTGCAGATGCTTTTCCAGTCTTAAATTAGACTTTTACTTTTCCTTACTTTTTTTTTTTTGACCCAAGCTTCTGTATAGTCAAATTTGTTAATACTTCCCTTAAGGCTTTTATCTTTGCTCTTCTTTTGTAATTTTGTGCTAGTAATGCCTTGCTTTAATTTTAAATTTGTAATGCAAGACTTCCCATGGTATTCTTAATTTTCAAAATTTCCTAGTGATGTTTTACATTTTTTTCCCTCTGATTGAACTTTGGAATTATAAGGTCATTATCTCTAAAAAAAATTTCTATTGTGATTTTTGTTGAAATTATATTAAATTAATGAATTTAGAAAGAAGAAGTATCTTTAAACTTGTATTTTTCCTTCCAAGAATGAAATGTTGATATATTGTCTTTTATACTCCTCAGTAAACTTTTATTTTCTTCATAGATTTTGTACCTATATTTTAGCTGAATATATGTCTGTGTAACTTATATGGGGTTTGTTGTTAATGTTTTGAGTTTTTTTTTTTTTTTTTCTTGTGTGCATGGGAATTTTTTTCCATTACATTTTCTGACTGGGGATACATAAGATCTTGATTCATGTGAGTTTATTTTTTAAACTGACACCTTTTTTTTTTTAAACCAATCTACTAGGTTCATAACTGATTCTTGGGTATTCTAGGTAGCAATCATATAATGTATAAATTATCATTTTTCTCCTTCTAACCAATATTTTGTAATTGGCTTGTCTTATTAATATGATATTCAAAAACAGTATCAAAGAATTCTTGTGATAACAGCACAGCCTTGTCTTACTTGTGTTTTAAAAAAGAAATGGCTCTTGTACTGTTTCCCAAAGTGCATTCTTTGTGCACACAAGTTATTAATAGATACATAAATAAAAATCCCTTGGTCACGTACATTTGGGAAGTGTCACTCTAGTGCTTCCCTTAGTATACTGTTGTCTTTTAGCTTGAAAAATTATTTTCTGCATTAAGAAGGTTTCTTTCTGTCTCCAGTTTTACTGAAACTTTTTTAAAAATCATAATTGAGGCCGGGCGCGGTGGCTCAAGCCTGTAATCCCGGCACTTTGGGAGGCCGAGATGGGCGGATCATGAGGTCAGGAGATCGAGACCATCCTGGCTAATACGGTGAAACCCCGTCTCTACTAAAAAATACAAAAAACTAGCCGGGCGACGAGGCGGGCGCCTGTAGTCCCAGCTACTCGGGAGGCTGAGACAGGAGAANCCTTAGTATACTGTTGTCTTTTAGCTTGAAAATTATTTTCTGCATTAAGAAGGTTTCTTTCTGTCTCCAGTTTTACTGAAACTTTTTTAAAATCATAATTGAGGCCGGGCGCGGTGGCTCAAGCCTGTAATCCCGGCACTTTGGGAGGCCGAGATGGGCGGATCATGAGGTCAGGAGATCGAGACCATCCTGGCTAATACGGTGAAACCCCGTCTCTACTAAAAAATACAAAAAACTAGCCGGGCGACGAGGCGGGCGCCTGTAGTCCCAGCTACTCGGGAGGCTGAGACAGGAGAATGGCGTGAACCCGGGAGGCGGAGCTTGCAGTGAGCTGAGAGCCGGCCACTGCACTCCAGCCTGGGCAGCAGAGCAAGACTCCGTCTCAAAAAAAAAAAAAAAAAATCATAATTGAAGGGAGAGGAAGAAAGGGGAGCAGGGGTTGAAAAAAACTATTGAATACTGTGCTCAGTAACAGGGTGACAGGATTGACTGCACCCCAAACCTCAGCATCACACATTACACCTAGGTAACAAACCTGCTCTTGTATCCCCGAATCTAAAATAGAGGTTGAAATAATTTTTTTAATTAATTAACTAAAATATTTATTGAATATTCACTTTTTCATATAATTTAAGCTGACCACGGAAAGGCAATTATTGTAAACACGGTTAGCTTTTTGAGATACTCCAAGTACTAGCAAATAATAAAATCATGTTTCTCTTAAAATATTATTTAATTCAGATTTTATGTCAGTTTAGATGAATGGGATCTTTTTATTTCCTTGTAGTTTCGAGAATGTCTTTAAATTTCTTCCTATGAGTCTACTGATCACTTCCCCATGCCAGAGTAATATGTGGAAATTATCCTAAGAGTTAGTGCTTTTTGCAAGTTATTTTGGGGTGGGCAGTTTGTTGAAATCATTGAGAAATTTTGGTTTTGGCAGGGGGGAGAAAAGCTTGTGTTTCTTTTGCCTGAAAGTCTGTGCTTTTTCATCTCTGGTTTCCTTTTGTCGAGAATTTTATTATAATTTCATGTTATATTTGGGCCTGTGCTGCTTCATTTGCAAAACTTGGGGTGTGGTTGACTGCTAAATGCCGTTGAAGCCTCTTGGTTTCTTGGTGGTGGTGGTTTTGTTTGTTTTGATTCTGTGATCATCTCTTGCAGCAGTCGTTTTATGAAGGCCAGGCAGGATGCCTTGGAGAGGGGAAGGAGAAGAAGGTAAAGAGTAGGGAGAAGGCTACCTCTCTTTTTGAGAAAACCTGAGTTGGTTTCCCTTTGGTGCAAAGGCAATAATATCTTGCATATTTTCCCACCCTTCCTTAAACACCCTGTGGATTAGGAACTCAAATGACTCCATCGGTTTAGGAAGATTAATCCTCTGTGGGAAAAAGTAGAGATTTTCTCCCCCTTTTCTATGTTCTTGGCAAAATGAATACAACAGAAAATTATCAAAGTCTGTCATCAGAGTTTGAATTTAGGAAAATTAACTTGAATGTGCCTAAAGCATGACACCGTGCTTCCATCCCACCGGCCCTTCAAGCCTACGGGAGCCCTGATGTAACCAGAGCCTGAGATGGAGATGTGGTCTTGCAGAAAGAGGAAGAGTATTTCCTCTGTATTTCTGTTAGGTCCAACCACGGTCGTCTCCATTCCAGAGACGTCCTGTCAAGACTGTTTTCTACCCAGAAGTTCAAGTGTGTAGTCTTCCATGTTATAAACTCATCACCCATTCGTTTATTCAGCAAATGGTCCTCTAGGACCACATACTGAGACCACAGAGATGCAAGCCAGTCTCCTTCATTTCAACCCAGTGCCAGTTAGTGTCAACTCTTGGGGCTAGTGGGACAAAGAGTGAAAATGTTCGGGTGCCTCAATTGAACAGGACCTAAAAGTATTGAAAGTATTTCACTGCTGAGTGCGGTGACTCATGCCTATAATCCCAGCACTTTGGGAGACCAAGGTTGGGCGGATCACCTGAGGTCGGGAGTTTGAGACCAGCCTGACCAACATAGTGAAACCTCATCTCTACTAAAAATACAAAAATTAGCCAGACGTGGTGGTGCATGCCTGTAATCCCAGCTACTCAGGAGGCTGAGGCAGTTGACTCGCTTGAACCTGGGAGGCGGAGGTTGCGGTGAACCAAGATCGCACCATTGCACTCCAGCCTGGCCAACAAGAGTGAAACTCCATCTCAAAAAAAAAAAGAAAAGAAAAGAAAAAATATTTCACATTTGCTGTATGTATTAGTTTCTTATTGCTGCTACTGCAAATTACTGCACACTTAGGGACTTAAAACATTTGTTATGTTATAGTTCTGTAGAACAGACATTTAATATTCTTCTGGCTGGGCTAAAATCAAGGTGTCAGCATTGCTGTGTTCCTTATGGAGGCTCTAGGAGAGAAGCCTTTTCCTTAGGGGCCACTTACATTTCTTGGCTCATGGCCCCTTCCTCCACCTTTAAAGCCAACAATGGCAGATTGAATCCCTTTTACATTATGTCTCACTCACCTGCTCCTATGCCTCCTCTTTTTTTTAACTCTTAAGAACTCGTATTATTACATTAGGCCCACCTGGACAGTCCAGGACAATCTCCCTAACTCAAGGTCAGCTGATCATCAACCTTGATTGTATTTGCAACCTTGTAAGGTAACATGTTATATTTTGCCTTCTAAGGTTATGTATTTGCTGGCTCTAGAGATTAGGGTGTGGACATCTTTGGGAGACATTGTTCTGTCTGCCACCACATAATTTCACAGTGTCTACCTCTGTGCATCTGCAGCTCTTTGTTAGGTCTTTGTCGTTACTGTCAGTCTGTCTGGTACTCTCAGTAGATACCGACTGTGATCCTGAGGTGTAGACATCACTGTCTCGGGTCTGTATTTCCTTCTCCTCCTCTCTTTCCCTTTTCTACTTCAATCCCTCCATAAAATCAACGTGCTCAATAAATGTACCTTCAATACCTAAGTCTCCCTGTAATCAATGTACGTAAATGAGAAATCATTTTCTAGGATATAAGCATGAAGCTGGCTTCAGATGCAACACCTTGTGACTGAAAAGCAAATGTGACTCAGGTTACTACTGTTAACATGAAGCAATTCATGTTTGAACAGAATTTTCAAAATCAAATTTTGAACTCACTGCTGGAGACAATATGGCCCCCTTCATTTCCTGGATTATTATGCCTCTCCCACAGAACCATTTGCCATATTATTTCTTTGGTGTTTACAGAAGCAGATCATGTTTATGAAGCATGTCCAGAAGAAGGAAATGATATATGGAAAATCTCTACATGGGGTAGAGAGTCAAGTGATCCCTAGGTTAGAATCAAGAACTATAAATAGGCCAGTGACTTCATATGTACCATGGGACTGGTATTTTCCATCTTTCAGCCCACAGTTTGGATAAACTTAGATGGATTTTTTAATAGTTCTTTGAAAATGGAACATTAGCTATCCACAGATACTTAACTTTGGACAAAAAATAGGAATAAAAGTCATCATTTCTGATGACAGGACTAGACAGACCTTTTTACTTGAAAGTAATTGAATATTCCGTGTGTTTTTGCAGTTTTTTTGAATTGAGAATAGTGACCATCATTTGAGGTGGAAATGGCAGAAATGATTAATTTAGAAAGAAGAAGGATTGTGGGGTGGGTGGAAGTGGCATTTTCTGCATTGTATTCTTAGAAACTTAGACTGTTAGAGTTGGAAGTACTCTGATAAAACTGTTCTTTAACATATGAGAAAACAGAGGCCCAAATACCTTAAGTCCCTGGACCAAGAGTATGCTGAGTGCAGAAAGCCACACTGTAACTCATGTTCCAGGCCCTGGCCCTCAGCGTTTCTCAGCCCACTACGCTCATCTCCGGCACCTCTGATGGACTCACTGGGGTGACACCATCAAACCATGTGCCCCAAAGATGCCTTCATGTCGATTTCCACTTGAGCGTTTCTCATGCTTGGATGGCTAATATACTCCCTGCCTGGTTTACTCTTGAGAACCTGGCTTTCATCTGCTGTGGTACACAGTAGCCTTTGCATCAGTGTCTATGTGCACATGTGTCCATGGAGGCAGGGAGGGTGGATAGGCATGTTTGTACACACACTGCACCAGCAGCACTTTTAAGGACAGGGATCATGACAAAAGCAACAGCAAGTGCACTTTCTTTTCCAAATTACCCAAGGTTGTTTTTTAAAAATAGTAATGTCACTTCAAGTGTTTTGCACTTGGCTTGGTGAAACAAAATGTGAGTTAAAACTGTGGAATATTAAAGCATTATTCTTGACACATCTGCAGTATGAGACATTCCATTGATGTGGATAGCATATATGCAGACAACAAGCATTGATGCTGTACTTCCACCTACAGATAGAAGGGGAATGTATCTTGGTATGAGAGTTTTGCACTTAGACAAAGTCTTAGTTCTCAACCAGAGCTGATTTTGCTCACCACCCCTCCAGAGGGCATTTAGTAATGTCTGCAAGTATTTTGGGTTGTTACATCTGGAGGAAGTGGTGCTACAGGCACCATTTGTAAAGACCAGGGACGTTGCTGAACATCCTACAATGTACAGGACAGCTCCAAACAACAATGAAGTCTCGAATCCAAAATGTCAATAGTGCCAAAGTTGAGAAATCTTGGCCTACAGGAATTTGTGACTTATCTGATACTTGGCTTTGAAGGCTATGTAGAATGATTAATTTAGAAATAGCTTGACTTGTGGAATAAACATACCTGGTATAGTCCATGAACTGAAGTGAGCCAAGGTGGTCCTAGTATTGCTTCCGCACTTGCTCTCTGAGATCTCTGTTCTCAGGGACCAGAGTTAAAAACCAGCTTCCCTCTGCTCTTCACATCTGTGGGTACTGTGGTTGAGGATTTTTATGTATTGTTTTTGTTTGGGGTCCTGATATAGCTTAGATAACCAAACATAGAATTTTAAAAAATGATTGTGAATCTAGAGAACTAAGGAATGCCTTACCCTGATCCATTCTTGACACAAGCAGCCCCAGTCAGGGAACCCTATCCCAGGGGAGGAACTGGGCCTCAGCATGGTCAAGTCTTGGCAAACACCACTATGGCAGCAGTGTCTGAAAAAGGAGAAGGGTCCAAGGAGGGAGGAAATGGCTAGGAGGCTGCTAGAGCCTTCCCTCAGCGCTGTGTTCTACTCAGGGACCAATGTAGTCAAAATGATTTGTATTTCCTTCTTCCCTTTTAAATTTTCGAAAGAAAATTTCCATATTTTTGGGGGATTTTCCCCATTGCCAGGTGGTTACATTCCAAACCAATTATATCATGGGATACAGACACAAATATTTCCGATCATGCTTATTGTGTAGGGCTGATAGCAAGGTGATTCCCCTCCATGGCAACACATCATAACCACGCAAGCCCGTAAGTATCAGCAACAAGAAGTCTGGCGTCAGGACTACCCATGCCTTTGTCGGGCAGCTCCGACTGGTGGTGGTAGATGGAGGAGACTGAGGCCTCTTTGACTCACTTCAATTCAGAGAGTGAGCCACTCTACTCCTCTTGGGAAAACCTATTTCCTTACCCAACCAGACTGTAGAAAATTCCCCCCCAGCCATATACTGTGCCAGGTTTCTTTCACAAGCCAACCTGTTTCCAAGCAACCCTTCTTATAACCTTCTGGAGCCAAGTATCCGATGTTGGTGCTGGGAGAAAGATGAACGGATTCTGCACAGACACAGGCCCTACCAACATGGGCCTGGAAGAGGGGAAGCTGGAGTTGTGGCTCAGGAGACAGGCAGAGGTTGTTAAGAGAAAGCACAGAATATCGGAGGTGAAGATAAAATCAGTAGTCGGCCAGGCCTTTTGTGCAATGGACTCAAGAAATATGTAAGAGAAGAAAACATTTTTAGACAGGTAACTGATTACTTGTGTGCATCCTGAAAGTTGACTGCTGCAGGGCCTAAACAAGAGAGAGGCCTTACAGTAGGGGTTATGTGTCCATAGGCTCATGGAAGCTTGGCATTGAGATGATCTGTATTCATTCAATATCATCTACTCAGTCATTCAGCCAACACTGAGTTAAGCTCTGAGAAAGGCATTGTGGTTAGAGGGCAGAAAGGTTAGCGTTGTTGGAAAGAGTGTGGGGTCAGAGGTCTGGGCTGCAGAAACCCATCACAGTTTCCTCTAACCATGCCTGGGGAAGGGGGAAGGAAGCAGCCCTCTATTGAGCAATCAGCTATGCATCGGGCACTTCCACTTGTGTTGTAGCAGCAGGAGCCAACAGTGGTGCATTTGGGACTGGGCCACTGGAAGACTGGTTTGTGGGGATCCAGTCAAGGGGTTCTTGGAAACCTGCTGAGAACAGGCCCATCACCTGACAGCCCAGAAAGATGTCCAAGTCTGGTGGCCAGAACCAATGAGGGAGATCCAATGCGGGGGATCCCATGGGGGTGATTCAAAGGTGTTTGTTGGTAGCTCTGACACCAACTTTTATGACCTGGGCAACAACCAAAACAATTTAATAATGCTCTCTCAGTGTTCAAGAGAAAAGAACTAAAGAGAATTAAGCAGCAGCCTAGCCTCTACCCAGCTGGCACTTCTGGAAATTGCACATGGGTGAAGCAAGGCTGCTTCCTCCTGCTCCACTTGTGAGAAAAATGACTGCCTGTTCTCCTTTCTTGGTATTGGTCTCTAAGAGTTGTAATCCAGAGAAGGCAAAATGCAATTACTTTCTGTTGCGTTTTTAGAGCAGCAACTGTAAGTGGGAGGGGGAAAAAAAAAAGAAAAAACAGACCGAGAAAATGGTGGAATGAAATATGTTAAACCATACAAAATAAGTGGCTTCCAGTGACCATCTACACTGAAAAATAAATGAAGTCAGAAAGTCATATATCGTATAGAATTTTAGAGGAGGAAGAAATTTTGGCAATTCTCTAAGCCAGCTGCCTTTATTTTCTAGAGGAGGAAAGTGAGCCCCTGTGCTATAATGAAGCTGTCTCAGAGTCTCAAAGCCCCCTGGTGGCAGAAGGGGCCTGAAACTGATGTTGCTGCACGTTGATGATCCCAAACATCTGTCCATGTTTATAAATTAATATGGTGGGGTTTATGAAATCAGGACCATAGTCATTGTCTGTGAATACTTCTCTTTTTCTACCTTTGGTCAAAAAGCTGGTAGAAGAAGAGCTAGAAGCCTAGAGCCGGGGCCACGGAGCTGTGGGGGTTCTCTTTCATCCTATCTGCAGCTTGGGTAGCCAGCTGGGTTTTGGAGGACAGTGCCTCTCCTCTGAAGACCTTAGTTGCTTTCCTTGCAGAAGGCTGATCCTGGCCTCTAGAAATAGGAAACATAGTAATTTTAAAGGTTATGAAGAAGGGAAGATAGGGATCCAGAAGGCCAGGGAGGAAAAGCCAGTGAGTTTGGATCGTGGGAGCTGCAGGCAGGTGGGAGAAGCTGAGGGCCTAACATGGCTCTTCTATTTGTTTAAATGTACAGGGCTCAGAAATAGAGGATTTTGGAAACTCTATTCCACTGTTCTAAAAGAGAAAGTGTGTAGGGGGAAAATAGCATCTTGACTACAATGTAATCCTAGATCTTGAAACGTGAGGTTACATGGACAAAAAATGCTTAATCCAAATTTGAAAGTATGCACAATATTCAAAATTATCCCCCACCTTCAGTGCTTTACCCAGGTTATGGAGATTATTGAAAAACATGTAAATGAACTTTGTGTATATTAGTCTATGTACACATTCAGGAAGAGTTCCATTTAATAGTCTTTTTGTATAACATGATCTAGGACTTATCTTTCCTATCTACAGTCCTTCTGAATGTAAGTTTCCTCATCTGTGGAGGTAATAGATGGGTTATGGTGAGAAATAAAAGTTGCAAATAACTTAATCTTATACAAAATAAGCACTTAACACAATAAAATATATGTGTATTAAAATATCTCAATGGAAATCATTGCATTAGAGTCTTCAAAACTCAAAACCAGTCTTTTCTCCCCAGGAAACACCTACATTCTAAATTTTAAAGCCCCTTTAGGTAAATACTGGTATTAATGTTTCAGATTGTTTTGTTTAAAATTCCCTTGTCATTGTTCTTCTGTGGCTTTCCAGAAATATGGCCAGAACTACAAAGCACATGGTACTGTAAACAATTGCTATGCCAGTCATTTAAAATAACTCAATTATTAAAGGAGGGATGTCTTTACCCCCATTCTTTCAGAAAAGACAGCTTGGCCATAAGAATTTAGAGAGAAGCCATTTTCCTCATCCCTTCTTGACGTCATTCGTTAGTCCTTACATCTGCTGGTTATATTCTATAATAAGGAGTGTTTAGGGCTGGCATATGGAAAAGTGATTTGAGATTGGTAAACAAGTCACAGCAAGTGATGCCTCTCACTGTCAGTCTATAAAATCACTGCATTGTCAATTTGAAAGTGTTTTTGTTCTATGTATGATTCTGTCTTGTTTAGCAACAGTAACCCTGCCTCTTTCTTCCTTCTAAATCTCGGATCCCTGAGCTTTGCTTTTCTATTTCATAAATGTTATTTATTCCTCTAACATAGATAATTACATCTGTGATATCATACATATATGTATAATTCCCTATCGTCTACCCTTAGAGCTTATTATGAAAATTAAGAGGAGGAAGAATTAAACTGGGAGAGATTTGAAAGGAAAAGAAAAACTATTTTGATTTCTTCTAGGCCTGTTTCAGTATCATATATTATATTCCTCATTATGTCTTTTATATATCAAGAAGATTAGTTACAAAAAAGCTACATGACTAATACAAATTGAGGCACAAATGGGGGGGAAAATCCAGTGATCCGTACCCCAATAAGAAGCTTCATTTCTATTTTTTTCTCTTTGTTTGGGTAAATGGATAGCAATTAACTCCTGTCTTATAAAGTCAGAGATTTATCTCTTGAATTAACTGCAGAATAGTGACCAGTGGCTTGGCGAACACTATCAGAACACTGAGAGATACTGGTTTATTTCCCCTCCTTAGCTAAATACATTCTTCTTTTTAAAACTGAAGAGGTCAGTTGGTGGAATGAAAAGGAAAGGTTTGCAGTCTCTTGGGGTAAGTAGTAAAAAATAACAACCAGATCTTGTATGTCACTGATATTTCCAGAGTATATTAAGTTTCCGTGCTGGTTTCAGTGTTTTAAAGGGAGTTATAATCATCCCCTTTCATTCCCTAAATCAGCAACAACAGCAGTGGGGTGTGTGTGTGTGTGTGTGTGTGTGTGTGTGTGTGTGACTTCATATGAAGCAAGAGCTTGGTGGCTAGGGGTTAATATCCTCTCGAAGTAGGTGGGGATAGCATAAGGCCAGAAGGGATGGATGAGAGAGTGGAGGTTGCTGAGGGTTTCTTTGAGGGGAGGTTGGTTGGTTGTCCTAATCTTGTTTTACTTAAAGCTGGTAAACAGCCTAGATTCTAATTCCTGTTCTAAAGATTCCCAAGTGCCAATGTTATAGTGAAACCTTTCCACTTTGGCCCCATCTAGGACACCTTTTAAATTAGTGCCCATGTGTCTGTGCACCTGACTTGGCAGAGGGCTGTGATGTGCCCCTGGAGAATTCTGTAGTGCAGAGGTTTGACTTTGGCCCTGACCCATCTCCACACCTATGGGCAAAGAGTTAACCATGGATTTGCCAGTCAAAGGAGAATGCAAATTAAAAGAGTAGAAGCTGGGTTGGTATTGCTTGGAAACAGGCCCATGTAGTCAAGAAACAAGCAGTTGGAATAGCTACATAGTTTAGCTGGGCCTGTGCTAAACTGAAATACAAAACTATAAAGCTACTATTTCTGTAATTCTATGTTGGGTTATGACATCAGGTATGATGGTTATGAGCATGGACTCAGGGTTAACAGGTCTAGGTTCAAGGGCCAGCTTTGCCACCTCCTCACTGTGTAGCCTTGGATAAGCTGATTTGTCCTTCTGGGCCAGTTTCATCTTATGTAAATCAAGAGTAAGTAATTTTGTACAAGGCTTGGACTACAGTAAGCACTCAGGAAAGGCCAGCTAGCTAATAGAATGGTGAAAAGAGCCATGAACATATTCCATTCATTCCCCATCAAAAGAAGAGTGAGTGGAGTTATGGCAAGAAAGGCACTACTGTAATGTGAAAAGATTCCACCTAAAGATACCTGATCATTTCTTACTTCAAGGAAGCCCATCTTACAGGTCCTTTCTGGCCCTACAGTGTATGACTTTAAATACATAGGTAGGCAGGCACAATTGCAGTTTCTCCGTATCTCTCTGTCTAGGTGTGTTTCTCAACCCCCACTTCACCCACAAGCTGCTGTTACACATTCCTCCAAGAATCCAGCATCCCAATGAGCCAATTAGGGAACACACTCCTTATTTGTTATTGCAAAAGTGTATATTTAATGATATATATGGGTGTAAATTCTTCTAAAGGACTATTTTAAATTTTAAATGAAAAAGGCTAGAGAAGTGTAAAATTTTATTATAAAAAGGAAAAAGAAGAACCTTATTTGGTGGGTTAGAGCTATTTGGTAGAACAGCTATAGTCTCTGCCCTGTGAGAGCATACAATTTTAATAAGAGAAGTCATGGAAATTTTATTGTTTTAGAGCTTCCATGGGGGCTGTTTTACAAATGCAGTTTAACTTCAATTGCTATAAAATAATTGAACATGACTATTAGTGTATAACCATAAAAAATGAAAATTATAAAGTTAAGAGCAAATCATACAATTAATACACAAAAAGAGAATCTATCTCACTAGTGATCAGGAAAATGGGGACTAAAACAACAAGACTGGCAAAAGTTAACAATATTGATGATACTGGTGTTGGTAGGAGTATGAGGACAGAATCATTCTTACCGAGCACTCTGTGGGTGGGTATATAAATTGATGAAATCTGTAGAAGACATCTTGGCAGTACCTACCAAAAGTGTAACTGTGCATATTTTTTAACTCAGCAGTTCTTCTAGGAATCAAAGCTGCAGAAATATTCAAGAAATAAGTGTATAGGAATATATGAACAAGGATATTCATCACCACATTATTTTCTATTAAAGAGACAGAACAAGAACCCTAGTGTCTATCAATAAGAGAGTAGTTAAAACAATTGTGATACATACAAGCTATGAAAATCTATGTAACCATTTAAAAAATGAGATCTTTATAGATTGAAGGATAGTATTTGAAAAAAAAAAAGCAAACTGAAACAAAGCACGAATAGTCTCATTTTAATTTTATTTTTATTTCTGAGATAGGGTCTCCCTCTGTCATCCAGGCTGAAGTGCAGTGGTGCAATCTCAGCTCACTGCAACCTCCACCTCCCAGACTGAAGTGATCCTCCTGCCTCAACCTCCCCAGGCACGAGCCACCTTACCCAGCTAATTTTTGCATTTTTTGTAAAGACAGGGTTTCACCACATTGCCCAGGCTGGTCTTGAACTCCTGAGCTCAAGCAATCCACCCACCTCGGCCTCCCAAAGTGCTGGGGTTACAGGCCTGAGCCACCATGCCCAGCCTCACTTTTATTTGTAATGCTTGTATACATGCATGTATTTTTCAGTGTGTAGAGAAAAACGCCCCAAACACGAAACGGTTGACAATAGTTAACCATGAAGAGTAAGCATGAGAAGGGCACATTGGTGTTTCACTTTCTATAGTTGAGGGTTTTTTTTTGACTTTTTCTCAATGAGCGTGGGCTACAATTTACTTTTCTAAATTGAGCAATGGTATCTTTATGGATATTTATCTTTCAGTCTGATATATTTTGAACCTATATTGTTTTCAGGTAAAGAGCATTTGGTTATAGGTCCATAGGGTATATGCACTTGGAATATAAGTAAAAACAAGAACCAGAATGACGGTGGCTTAAACTAAGTTGAAGTTTATTTCTCACATGCGTGAAGTGCAGAGGTCATTTACTTGCTTCTGCAGGGTATTTAGGGGCCTAGGTTTCCATCTTGTTTTTCTACCATTCTCAACCTATAGCTAACAGAAGTGATTAGAGAAGCCTGCTTCATCTCTGTCCATCACATCTGTACACAGCAGACCCCTTCCTGGTGAGGGTGTGACCTGGAAGTTGGACACATCATTTCCTGTCCCATCTCAATAGCCAGAAAATAGTAATGTGATGATACCTACCTAAAAGAGAGCCAGGCAAAATACCCAGTTGAAATCTCTGTTACTATGTCACAAGATTTCTGAACCTCAGCACTATTGACATTTGAGCTAGATAATTGTTTGTTGACGGGGCTGTTCTGTGCATTGTAGGATGTTTAGCACATCCCTGGCCTCTGTCCAATCAATGCCAGGAGCACTGCCCAGGTGTGACAACCAAAATTGTCTCCAGACACAGCCAGATGTCCCCAAGGGCAAAGTCAAGCCTCACGAAGAACAACTGCTAAGTAAGAAGAGAGAATAGATGCTGGAGACAACCAGTAACATCCGCCGTAAGCATTGTGTTATTTTCCCCAAAACAGTGCTTAGCACTGAACTAATATTTCATCTTTCCAATAGCAAGTCCTCTACCAGGAAATCGAACATCCTAAGTTTGTGTGAAATTTTATTTTGGTTGATTCTAGGATGAAAAGTCAATCCTGTCTTATTTTAATCTGTTGAATCTAAATCGATACTTATATCAAATAAATAACAATTTTTATTTGAGTACACAGACAAATGAAATATTCTTCCCTAGTATGTAAGAATAGTATTAAGGATATTATACTGTGTTACATTTATAATGAACATCTCAGTTTAAAGGGTAATATTTCTGGAAGACTAATATAACAGCAAATATATACAGCAAATATAACAGCTCTATCTTAAATCAAGAATTTCATCTGCAGTTGATGGCATGTCTCTTTTTAGGGCAATTAAGTGTGCATAATTTGATGTTGCTGTATTATGAATACTTTAAGAGTACAGTATTTTTCTGTTAATGAAGAGTGTTTACTTAACATGCTCTTCCTTTCCAGTGAGGGAACATGCTTCACTGCCAATCAAATTAAGGTAGAGATCATTTCAAAGAAACCATGAAACACTTTTTCTTTATTCTGCCTTTCCTATTAAATGTTGAGAAGCAAAGCTTCTATCAAACAGACAGATACACTATGATCTTGTTAAAAGGCTGCTTGATAAAAAGGGAAAATTAAATATAAAGTGGATCTGTGTTGGTCTCCTTCCAAGGTTGTTTAGTGCCTAGTGTGTTAGAATAACCTTGTTATAAGGCAATTTCACCACATGGAGTGTTCGTGCAAGCCTAGGGAAGGCCATCATTTAGTGGAACTCCAGTGTTCTTATTTTTGAAAATGCAGATGCTGCAGAAATTACATCAGAAATGTAGTTGCCAATCATGGAAATAACGGAATACTCCAAAAGTCACGTATTAAATGATTCGTACTGGGAGAAGGGAGTAACCATTTTTAGCTGCTGTAATGAACAGAGGCTGTTTGAAGGGACGATTGGTAAAGCTGGACCTGGAAGAGTGGGTAGGATACTGAAAAGAAAATGGAAAAGGACAGCATGGAAAGCCCAGAGATCAGTGGATGCAGAGACCAGAAATCGCAAGGCAAGTTTAAGTGGGACAGGTTGGCTAAAGTGGTGGATTTGTGTAGAGGCAAGAGGATCTCTGGCTTGTGGCCAAAACAGTAACTGGTCCACCAGAGTTTGTGCCCCCTCTTCCAAAGCACAGCTGGGTCTGGAAAGCAGCTGCAGAGCCAGCCCTCCTTGCATCTGAGCCAGGACATATGGCTCATCCTTGCTAGTGTACTATGAATGAGTCATTGTGTGGAGGACCTGGGCAGTAAATGGATGGCACACTTAAATCAGATAATTTGAAAGGAATTTAAGAAAGACTCTGTTTATGAGAACACATGGACACAGGGAGGGGAACATCACACACCAGGGCCTGTCAGCAGGTGAGGGGCAAAGGGAGGGAGAGCATTAGGACAAATACCAAATGCATGCAGGACTTAAAACCTAGATGACAGGTTGATAGATGTAGCAAACTACCATGGCACATGTATACCTATGTAACAAACCTGCATGTTCTGTGCATGTATCCTAGAACTTAGAGTAAAATTTAAAAAAAAAGAAAAGAAAAGAAAAAGAGAGACTCTGTTTGCAAAGATGTGGGAGAAATGCAGGGAAACCATAAGGAGTAGTTCGGTGTCTTGAGGCAAAATGCACCTTGTTTCCCGCCTCTCCCCACCACCCCGCAAGCCATGAAGAGGTAAGAGAAGAGTACTATTTCTGAGGTAAGAGAAGAGTACTATTTCTAGATCCCAGAGTAGGAATCATCTGGAAAGATCCACAGAGAAGAGCTATAACCTTCAGAAGGATACAACCAGACCGAGTCAAACCCTCAAAGAGGGAGGGATGGAAGTAAACACCTTGACCTCACTCTCAAACCTCCCTGCAGTCTTCTGCCATGGTGTCCCATTGGCCAAACCCAACTAGAAGGCAGAGGGCAAGGGAGCCCTTTGATGTAGCCTTACTGATGGTAACCCAGGGCACAGAGCAGGGTGAAGGAAGGTTGAGGGACAGGCCTGGGGTAGATATCCTGCACTGTCACTTCCTGGCATAGGTAGGAAGAAGTGGATTTTCCTTCTCTCACCTCTCCTATCAGCCAGCTGGACTGGGGGGATTTTACGATCCTAGGGGCTACTAGAGCCACAGGATGCAGGAGCCAGGCTCTCTGAATCATGTGACCAAGGCAAGTGGATCATCATTCAGAGACACTCACTGTGGACTATGCCTTGTCAAAAAATAAACTTCTCTTGAATCAAGACATTGAATTTTAAGGGTTTTTTTTTTAATAGGACTTGGCATTTGAGAATTGATTTATTACAGCATTTAGCATTAACAGAAACTCAATTGTAGAAAGTTTTGAAGGCCAAGCAAAGAATTTGGATTCATTTCTACAGATGGTCAAAAATTAGTGGCGGCTTCTATGCTGGGAGGTGGTTTTAAAAGGAAAAAGAGAAAGAGAGCCTTGGAATGAGGAGTCTGGCAGTCACGTGGCAGGTGGAACGGAACACAGTGAGCAGTCCATTGATGCAGCTGGCCCAAACCCCATGTGATCAGCGGGACCCGTGAATCAGTCCCACACAATACAAGCTGAAGGGATGGAAGCATATTAATCACATTCCAAGGTCAGGTGCCAGCCTGCCATGTAGAACTTGGGGAAGGAGGTGGTCTAAGACCAGTCGAATGATCACCCCACTCTATGAAAGGGCCTGGCTGGCTCACTGTGGGATATGGAAGAGGAAATTTGGAAAGAGTTGTTGATATGTCATGAGTAACCCACAAATGGAAGAGGCTTGGGAGAGGGTCTGCCCATGATCTCAAGCCTAGGGAAGGGAGCTTCTGTGAGACCACTGAGGAGTGTGCTGTGTGCTCCATGGAGCCTGGGGGATGCAATCGACTATAGTATTTTTCTGAAAAATCAGAAAGTTTTCAGAAGAGAAGTTTTGGTCAGCTGCTCTGATGATGGCAAAAGCAAAAAAGTCTTCTTGGGGAGGTTCGGTGTTCCAGGCAAATGATATGTGACCAATGGAGGGCACTGAGCTCTAGAGAGAGCTAATGTGGAGTCACCCCAGTGCTGTCTATGTCAGGACCTGGAGAAACAACAGGAAACTACCAAGCAGAGGAATGCAATAGCCATTTGGAGGGGAGAACTGCAGACCCCATGAGAGCACCTCACAAGAAAAAAAGATGCATACCTGGACAGCCTTTTGAGTGCCTGATACATTTAAAAACTGTACTCTTCAAAAAAGACCTTTCCTACCTCTTTTCCCCTCCCTCCGGCAACCAGTCAGAAAAGAGAAGAGAAGAGAGGCTCTCAAGCCCCTCCCACTGCTGGAGGCCGGCTTGTGCCAGGCAAGCTGGGGGAAGAGAGAGATGGCTACCAAAAGCACATGTAAGTTTTTATTATTATTGCTATAAAGCAGGACTATACATACCAAATGTCTAGATGAGACCCTTTATACAGATCTATGACTGGGAATAAACAAACAGAAGACTTTTTTTTTTTTTTGAGTCAGGGTTTCATTCTGTCATCCAAGTTGAAATGCAGTGGCACAATCACAGCTCACTACAATCTTTACCTCCTATGCTCAAGCAGTCCTCCTGCCTCAGCCTCCTGAGTAACTGGGACTACAGGTGCCACCACCGTGCCTGACCAGTTTTTTCATTTTCTGTTGAGAAAAGGTCTCACTATGCGGCCCAGGCTGGTCTCATACTCCTAGGTCCAGGTGATCCTCCTGCCCTGGCCTCTCAAAATCCTGGAATTACAGGTGCAAACTACCATACCTGGACAGGACCTTTTATTCCAGAAGCCACCAGAAGGGTCATAGACCTGCCGTACATTTCATGCTGGGGCAGAAGAAAAATCTAACCCCAGAATACATTTAGAGGAACAGTGGGAGACAAAAATAAACTTGTTATGACTGTGTTTTATAACAGCACAACCATTACATAGGTTTGTTGCATTAAGGCCTTGACCTAAAAGAAAAAGCTAGAAAGGTGAGCAATGCCTAAACATGCCTTTGTCATCCCTCAAAATGTATTTTAAAATATAGTAACACTACCTTCATTGGAGGATATTTCCTTTCCTATATATAAAACATAAAATTTAGAAAGCTTGGGAAGTACAAAACTTCAAAGCAAAATTCACCTAATATCCCACTATCCAGAAATAATGGTACATTTTGGTATATTTCCTTCGTGTCTTATTTTCCTTTGTGGATGTGTACACATGCACTTGGTTTTTCTTGTTTAAATTTTATGATCTGTATTGTATCCTGCTTTTTAAACTTAACATAATATTTTATTTTTCTAAGTTAAGGATCACTTTTAAAATATGATTAGTGATGGCGTAATTTGACGAGTCCATCAAATAATTTTGTCAAATATTCTAGATCCAGATTTAGATTTGTATATGAATTAACAATATGAATGAGAAAAATATAGAGAATTTGACTCATAGCTTTAGATATTCCATCAAGTTGTAATATTTATATTATTATCAGATGAAAGAGCTGCTTGTGGAGACGGTTGTCACTCCTTTCTTCAGACTCTCTCCTTTCTTGGTTTCAATGAAGCCATATTTCCCTGATTTTGTTCTACTGCATTAGTCACTCCTAAGTCTCCTCCAAAGGTTTTTCTTCTTCCATCTATTTTCTAAATGTTTATGTGGTTTAGGACTCTCCTCAGATGCTCCCCTCTCTTTCTTGGTTTTCTCATTCAACCCCTTGGTTTTCTCATTCAACCCCATGGTTTTCAATATCATTTATATGCTAACAACTCTCAAAATGAAATATTCTGTCTAACCCCTAACCCAAGTTCCAGACTTGTGTGTTAGCATCTCCAGTTGGATGTCTCAGTAGCATCTCAAATGGAACTCTGAGTCTCTGCTCCAAAATATGTGGCTTCTTCAGCTTCCTCAACTTGGTAAAGTGACTTCAGTCCTCTCAACTGCTGAAGGAAAATGCCAAGAGGCATTGCTGGTATTTTTCTCTCCCTCTTTTCTAGCTCGTAGCAAGTTCTCTCTCCCTCCCTCCAATATATTTCAAATCCACCTCCTCTGCCTGTCCTCATTTATCACCCTTCTCTAAGCCATCAGTATCTCTATATGAACCACTACAACTGCCCCCAATCACTTTCCTGCCTATAATCCCTCAGTGATACTGGTTGTAGGACTATGGAAATGACACAGTTTGTGGGTAGGCAAACCTCCTCCTCTCTGAGAGGAAGTGGGACCACCTCTTGCTTCTGGGTTCTTCAAATCATTTCTCAAGTTCTTTCCTGTATTAGTTTTCTATTGCTTCTATAACAAATTACTACAAGCTCAGTGGCTTAAAACAATGCAAACTTGGCCGGGCGCGGTAGCTCAAGCCTGTAATCCCAGCACTTTGGGAGGCCGAGACGGGTGGATCACGAGGTCGGGAGATCGAGACCATCCTGGCTAACACAGTGAAACCCCGTCTCTACTAAAAAATACAAAAAACTAGCCGGGTGAGGTGGCGGGCACCTGTAGTCCCAGCTACTCAGGAGGCTGAGGCAGGAGAATGGCGTGAACCCGGGAGGCGGAGCTTGCAGTGAGCTGAGATCCGGCCACTGCACTCCAACCTGGGCAACAGAGCCAGACTCCATCTCAAAAAAAAAAAACTGCAAACTTATTATCTTACAGTTTTGGAGGTCGGAAGTCCTAAAATCAAGGTGTTGACAAGCCTGTGTTCCTTCAGAGGCTCTAGTGAGGAATCAGTTCCTGCTACTGTAAGTAGCAGTCAGAGTGAACCTTTTCAAATAAGAATGCTGTTCCCTCATTGAAACACATCAAACCGTTAGGATGGCCTATAAGGCCCAGATGTAGGTCTGTCCAGTCTTTCCAGCCTCTAGTTCTGGCACTTTCCCTGTTACCCCCACTAATTAACCCATATGATTTGCTTTCAGGTCCCTAAACCTTCCTGCTTCTCTATCCCTGGAAATCAACTCCCCTAATCTCCTAATGTGCTTTCTGTCTTTCCCCACCACACATAGTAATCCAAAATGTCAATTCCTTAAGGGCAAGACTCTGTTCAGGTCACCTCTGTGTCCCCAGTTTGTACAAATGTACACAGCCAGTCTTTGTTGACATGACTTGTTGACTGGCCCATTCTCACTTTTTAGGTCTCAGCCTACAGATCATTCCTCAGAGAGACCTCTGAGACTCCATCATTCTTAAGTGGGTCTCCGCCCTTCTGACCTCAATTATTTCACCAGTTCTTTCTGTCACTGACTTCATTTGTCTTTATGCATGTGTATCTTTGTCTGTTTAATGTCTCTTTCCCCCACTAGACTAGAAACTCCCATGAGAGCAAGAGCCATGTCTCTTTTTTGGTTTATGCTTCCCACAATGCCTAAAATAATGCCTGGCTCATACCAAGTACTCAGATCTTCGCTAGCAGAATGAACAGCCTCTGACTGAATGAGTTTCTGAGGGGACACTGGAAAAAATGCCAGGGTCAATCCTGAAGTAGTGGAGTGTGATCCACAGAATAATGGGACCCCAAAGAGGTCCATGTCCTAATCCCTAGAACCTATTAAGAAGACATTGCCAATAACTTCACACACTTGGCAAGTGTGATTAAGTTAAAGATTTTGAGATAGGGAGATTATCCTAGATTGTCCAGATGGGTCCTTACAAAAGCGAAGTAAGAAGATCAGAGTCACAGAAGGAGATGTGATGAGAGAAGCAGAGGTCAGAGGGAGATAGAGATTTAACAATTCTGCTGGCTTTGAAGATGGAGGAAGAGGCCACAAGTCAAGGAATGCGGGTAGACTCTAGGAACTGACTCCCCACTGGAGCCTCTGAAGGAATGCAGCCTTGTCAACACCTTTGTTTTAGGACTTCTGACCTCCAGAACTGTAAGGTAATAAGTTTGCATTGTTTTAAGCCACTGAGCTTGTAGTAATTTATTATAGAAGGAATAGAAAACTAATACAGGGAAGAACTTGAGAACTGATTTGAAGAACCCAGAAGCGAGAGGTGGTCCCACTTCCTCTCAGAGAGGAGGAGGTTTGCCTACCCACAAACTGTCATTTCCATAGTCCTGCAATCAGTTTCATACAATCTCTCTTTCTTTTTCCTTAATTCTCTCAGTGGGAATCTATCCCTCTTTCTTTCTCCTTAATTCTCTCAGTGGGACAAATAAGTGGACTATGCCTTGTTTCTTGAGTATAGGTTCAGGGAGAGGAGAGAGAACCTGGAGCTGGGTTTGAGTTTTAGAAGTGAAGGAACATGGACCACGTGTGGCGGCTCATGCCTGTAATCTTAGCACTTTGGGAGGCTGAGGCAGGAGAATCTCTTGAGGTCAGGAGTTTGAGATCAGCCTGAGCCACCAAGTGAGACCCTATCCCAACAAAAAATTGAAAAGATTAGCCAGGCATGGTAGCATACACCTGAAGTCACAGCTGCTTGGAAGGCTGAAGTGGGAGGATGGCTTGAGCCCAGGAGTTTGAGGTTACAGTGAGCTGTGATCATACCACTGCACTCCAGCATACGTTGTAGAGCCAGAGCGGTTACTGAAGTAGAATGAGGGAGAAATAATAAATAAATGGGGAGGCTGGTCAGCATCTCCCTTTCCATACACCCATACAAGAATTACTCTCTTGCTGTTTTGTTGTTGTTGTTGTTAAGACTGAGTCTTGCTGTTTTGCTCAGGCTGGAGTGCAGTGGCGCCATCTTGGCTCACTGCAACCTCTGCCTCCTGGGTTCAAGTGATTCTCCTGCCTCAGCCTCCTGAGTAACTGGGATTACAGGTATGTGCCACCATGCCGGGCTAATTTTTGTATTTTTAGTGGAGACGGGGTTTCACAATGTTGGCCAGTCTGGTCTCGAACTCCTGACCTCAAGTGATCCACCCTCCTCAGCGTCCCAAAGTCCTGGGATTACAGGCATGAGCCACTGCACCTGGCCCTCTCTTGCTGTTAACAGGTGATACTGAACCATTTCTTTATGACCTGGTTCAAGGCACCTTGTCAGTAAATATCTTTGATTTAGAATTAGATTCTGTAGGTCTGTGGTTTTGGGAAAATAGATCTTCTCAGAAACAGAGACAGCCTTGGACCTCATCCCTGGTAAAAATGCACACAAGGGAAAATTTTCACATGTGATTTTAGGGGTTCATAAGGTCAGCTTGCTCAAAGGATATTTGGTTTTTAAAATATATATCACGTGTGGGAGTTAGTGGGAAGCAGACAGGGAATAATATTCTAAGATAGGCTTCCAGTGTTAAGCTAAGGAGTTTGGACTTAATCCTCCAGGGAGAGTGCTGAGAACCCATGAGAGGGCTTCATGCAAGGCACTGACATGATCAGATTTGTACTTTTGAAAACAATCACTCTAGGCCGGGCGCGGTGACTCAAGCCTGTAATCCCAGCACTTTGGGAGGCTGAGACGGGCGGATCACGAGGTCAGGAGATCGAGACCATCCTGGCTAATACGGTGAAACCCCGTCTCTACTAAAAAATACAAAAAACTAGCCGGGCGTCGAGGCGGGTGCCTGTAGTCCCAGCTACTCGGGAGGCTGAGACAGGAGAATGGCGTGAACCCGGGAGGCGGAGCTTGCAGTGAGCTGAGATCCGGCCACTGCACTCCAGCCTGGACGGCAGAGCAAGACTCCGTCTCAAAAAAAAAAAAAAAGTAAACAATCACTCTGCAAACATCTATATTGGCCATAATCCCAAAATTAGTTCATCAGTTCACCTTAGGTGGAAAAATGCTGTTGACATGAAATGTTTTAATATTTCCTTTTAAAGCCAGTGATATCAGATGGCATATTAAGTTACCTAATTTTATAGATGTGTACTGTGTACTGTAAGGACATTAAAATCTTGTCAGATCATTGCTTTTCTAAGAGTGGGTTTGCTTAGGCATTTGGTCTTATTGTAACTTTCATCATTGTTATCTTATTCTTCGCTGCTTCTCAGTTTTTATCAGATCCATCTCTAGCAGAGAAAACTCCGGTAAGTAAAGCAAAATTGTAGAATGCCGCATTGGGAGCCTTCTAGAAGACCAGAGTATGCACACACTAGCTAAGGGATTTAGACCAAGTTCATCTCCCAGAGCCACGGTTTCCTTATCTATACTATGGCATTAGAAACCCTACCTAACTATGTAACAGTTGTAACAATCAAATGTGATCATTAAAAGACAGTGCTTTGAAAACCATAACATATTACCCAAATGCAAGCTGATATTCATTTTCCTCTTAGTATTACCATCATATCTGAACACGTTTGGGTTAATACAGAGGAGCTGTGAAACTAAATGTTTTTGTTTTGCCTTTGTGATATTATCTGGTTCTCCTTTTCTCCAAGTATCATATGCTTTTAGAGGTTTTTCTAGTATCCAGGCAACATATTGCCTCCACTTAGCCCTTGCAAAAACCTGAATTAAAAATAGACTCTGTTTGCTGTGTTCTGAAACCTATACCTATATGTTTTAAAGGAGTCAAAGGTTCCCCTTGGCACTCAAAGGGGCAGTAGTCCTGTCCTAGCACTTTTAGAGCGTATACCAAGCCATGCAGAGGAAAGCGGAGAAGCTCGGTTGTGCAAAGCCAGCGACCCACCACCATGTCACTGGTCTGTTGGTGGCATCTTGGAGGAAGGAAGGGAGCTCTAGCGGCTAAGAGTTATCAGGGAAAGGACTATTGGTTCTATTAGTGCAATCACCAGCACTTCACACAGAGGTTCTTTGTCATCATCATGATTTACTAATCTCATCAGAGACACTCCAGGTAGTGTTTCAAAGGGTTTTTTCACTTCAAAGTACATCTTGCTTGATATTAGGATGTGCCTCAGACATTTCCACAAAGTAAATAAGATGCTTTATTTAATTATATTTTTTAATTGACAAGTAAAAATTATATATATTTATTGTGTACAACATGACGTTTGGAAATATGTATACATTGTGAGATGACTCAGTGGAGTTAGTTAATTGAGACAATGTGCATTTCCTCACATAGTTACTTTTTGTGATGAGAACACTTAAAATCTACTTTCTTAGTGATTTTTAAAATACGATCATGTTATTAACTGTAGTCACCACATTGTACAGTAGATCTCTTGGATTTATTCCTCCTATATAACTGAAATTTTATCCTTGGACCAATATCTCCCCAAGCCCCGAGCCCCCAACCAGTCCCTGGTAACTGGCATTCTACTTCGAGTTCAACATTTTTAGATTCCATATATAAGATGCTTTTTAGCAATACCCAAATGTATCAATATTAAAGCACTTAATTTTTACACAGACCTGGGGAGAAGGAAACTTTGAGGTGTCATTCCTAGTGTGTCAGCAAAATAACGCCTTTTGTTAATAGTCCCCATGTTACCAGTGGTGACATGAACGATGGTGTTTGTACAGCTTTACCAAGAAGTTTACAAGTTTTTCTTTGGCTTACCCATGGGTGGGTATGATTGGAAGCAAATAACATTTTTACCCTTTTTTCACCAAAAGGAATGGCTCTCTCAGAGCTTTTGCTTTGTTGAAGTCAAACATCCAAACTTAAAAGAGAACTTCCAACTTTGATTCTAGGCTCATTTTGCAAACATGGATGTGGAGGCAGCCTGGGTTTGGCAATCAGACTCCACCACACACTAGCAAAGGGACTTGGGCAAATCACTTAACCTTGCTGAGCCTAAATCCACCCCTGTAAAATGGGAACAGTTGTCACTATGCTTCATATTTCTGGAGAGGGTCAAATGAGTGAGGAGATTCTGATTTAGAGGCAGTGGAGTATAACTTGGGACTCTGGAGCCAGCCTTCCTAGAGGTGAGTCCCAGCTTCACCTTGTCAGTAGCTGTGTGACCTCGTGTAAGTTGCTAAACCTTCCTGAGCCAATAGAAACAGTAAGAGTGCCTACATCATAGAGTTGTGAGGATAAAAGGGTTAATATAACCAGAAAGCAGTTAGAACAGTGCCTGCCATTTAGTAGTAAACACTACATTAGTATGTGCTATGATTATGACAGATTATGATCATAATTGTTGTTATTCATATATCAAGTGCCTGGCATAAATTAGTTAGTCCAAAAAGATTAATAACTACTTTTATTATTTCTCCCATCAGAGCACCTGAATTTTAAATGCTCTGAATGGAAAGTAATATTATTACCAGTCTGTTTTTGATTTAACTAAATATATAACAGCAGGGTTCTTTTCAAAATCTTACTCCTCAGGGACTCAAAACTTAACCTCACACCAGAGGAGAAAGACTTTTTCTTAGAATAAGACCATATATTTGGTCCTCACTCCAGACCTTTAGAATCAAAAATTCTGGGGACATGACCATCATCTGTTTTAGCAAGTGTACCCAGTGATTCTCATGCTCCTGAGGTTTGATATCACTATGTGTAGACTAGTCACAGCTTTGACTACTTTCTATTGCCAGGGTAGAGACAACAAAGAATTGGATACTCTGGCAGGCTGTTCTAGCCCAAGAAGTGTTCAAATGATGTTATTGTGGTGGTTTTGTGGGTTAAGCAGATGCAGGTAGTTCTGGAAAGCGGGGTCAGGGGTGTGGTGGGGGGGTATGGTATGGGGGGTGCAGAGCACTTGGGCAGCATGTGAACCTGTTGATAGATCTGGCTTAGAACAATGTGGCGTATTGGGCCCTCTGGGAAGTGCTCATGTCACCTCTTGTGCCTTACCAGTCTGAGTGACGTGTGGGAGAAGAGATGTCTTTTGAATTTTTATGCAATGTTAAAATAAAGAAAATCCATTTCAGCCTTTAAAAGTCAGAGCTACTGGTACAAAAGGTCACTGACGCCAATTGGTGACATTGCTGAGCTCAGAGAGGGAGCATTAAAATAGCAGGGTTTTTTTTTTTTAAGAAACACTGCACTGTGGGCTTAAGTCTTAGTCTTTTGCCATCTTGCTGTCCTAGGATCTTAAATAAAAGGGCACATGAAAAAAGAAAAACACAAAGACATTTTTCTACTTCCTTAAGTGTCAAGGATGTAGATAGTTGTCCTCACACTAAAGATGACATAACCTTTATTGTGGAATAAGCAAAGTGATAAAATGATGCCCCTATGGGAAAGTAGTCAATAAATGGACTAGAGACCTAGCCCTGTTCTAGATGTAGTCTGTTTGGAGGTCACGTTTGGATAACTGAAGATGACAGTGACTTGGGAAATGAAGTCAATCTAGAAGTGGTATGGAGAGGTTGTAAGATATTAATTTGGCTCTGTATACACTGCATTTGTGTTGACAGAACAGCATCCCAATTGATTGAAAAGAATCTGCCAGCCATCTGAATAGAAACCGTATTTAAGCCATTAGGAATGAATTGATTACCAGGGTAATTAAGGAGACCTGAGGATCAAAGACCAAATTCTGGGGACACTGCAATTATAGCAAATACAATATGAGGTCAGTGAAGAAGTGACAGGAGAGACTATCAGAAAAGCTGGAAGTAGGCCAGGCACGGTGGCTCACACCTGTAACCACAGCACTTTGGGAGGCTGAGGTGGGCAGATCATATGAGGCCAGGAGTTTGAGACCAACCTGGCCAACATGGCGAAGTCCCATCTCTACTAAAAATACAAATATTAGCCAGACGTGGTGGCGCATGCCTGTAGTCCTAGCTACTCAGGCGGCTGAGGCATGAGAATTGCTTGAACCCGGGAGGCAGAGATTGCAGTGAGCCGAGATCGCACCACTGCACTCCAGCCTGGGCAACAGAGCAAGACCCTGTCTCAAAAAAAAAAAAATTTTTTTTAAATTTAAAAATGTGTGTGTGTGTGTGTGTGTGTGTGTGTGTGTGTGTGTGTGTGTGTATTCTATATATATAGAAGTGGCTCCAGGACCATATTCTATCATAGAAATCAAGAGAAGAAATTTTTTCCAAAATAGACAGGTGTTCTCTGGTGTTAAAAGCTTGAAGAAATAAAAAGATATAAAGCATGTGGAGAGGTGGGGATGGGTCTTAGATTTGCTAGGTAAAAACATTAAATCAGAAAGAAAGTATCTTTTCTATAAAGTCAATGATCTTTATTACATCCATTCAAGTCAGTGTTTCTTAACCTCAGCATTATTGACATTTTGGTCTGGATGATTCTTTGTGGTGGGAACTGTCCTATGCAGCATCCCTGGCCTCTACCCACTAGACATAATGCCACCACCACCAGTTGTGATTACTGAAAAATGTCTTCAGATATCGTCAGATGTCCCTGGTGAAGAACCACTGATTTAAGTGTTTAATTCCTACCCTGTATGTAGCACTACATTAGGCAGTGCAAGGCATAAAAAGTATGACACACTTCACCATAAAAAAATATATTCTAATTGTCCTAAATGGAGTTATTCTGTTATTTCTCCTATTATATTGGTTAAAACTATATATGTGTATACTCATACACACGCACGCACACACACACACATATATGCATATTTACGGTAGTTGGTCTCAAAGTTAACATTACATCAGCTTAATTATTGGATGATACCAGAAAAGCAGTAAGTGGGAAATATTGATGTCCCCATGCTGTATGTTTTAGCACAGATCAGTGTAAGAAATTATTATGGATCTATGGTGAGACTAGTAAGCACTTTCCAAATTAAATTATTTGTGTACTCCAAAGATTCAAATTGTTTTTTACTCTCTCATTTCTTATGAAGATAAAATACTCTTACTAATTTATAAATATGTTATAGAAGTTCTTATTTTTTAAAATGTGAATGTACCATTTGTCTTTGGGTAGACATTATAATGCTATTTATTGAAAGTGTTCCTTCAAGTTTCTGAGTTCTTAGTGAAAGGAAGATGAGCAATTGGATTATAATTTGACCTTTAAACATTTATAAGAAACATTATCACAAAAAAGTGTGAAAAGAAAGAGCTTTACTATTTGGAATAGATTCTGCATCAAAAGAAGCAACTTATCATCTTGCCAAACCTCAGCCTTGTCATTGTTTTGGAGCAAGAAAGAGAATCGAACCTCACTCACGTTTTGTTGCCTGTACCATTGAACAAGGCCCTGACTATTAAGACTAATGTTGAGACCCTTGTTTTCTTTGCAGACTGCATCATCTGCTATTAAAGGTGCTATTCAGCTGGGAATAGGATACACAGTGGGCAATCTCACTTCCAAGCCAGAACGAGATGTTCTTATGCAAGACTTTTATGTGGTGGAAAGTGTGTTCCTACCCAGGTAAGAACATTTTTATTTGTGATGATTTCCATGCTATTTCTTTGTGACAACCCCATATTGAAGGGCTTTTCTACTATGTGCATGTTTACATGTACAGATGTGAATATTGGGCCTTTGGCAGGACCAAAGGCAGTCCAAATGATGTTTACTTGCTATTTCATCGCAATTACTTCCTGATGCCTCGCAATTTTTATGTGAAGATAGTAAATAGGTTTCATCTATGGACCAATTCTAATTAGTTGTGATGAATACCTGGAAGACCATATGGAGAAAGATTTTGAGGTTCAGTGGGAAAGAGTGTGGTAATTACAGAGTAATGTCCACCAAGGGTTTAGAGAAAGAAGGCTTCCATGAAGCAGCAACTGGTGCTAAGTTTTTGCTCCCCCTAATTTAAAAGCATGAGCTAGGCCCACAATTGGGCCTCAAATCTGAGTCTAGTCTTATCTATTCTCTTTTATGATGACTTTAACTTAACTTTCTTCTGGAAAACATAGAGAATCCTGCTGTTTGCAAAAATACCAAGGTTACCCATACATATTGTCTCTAGCTTTCATCATTTTAGGGTGATGGGATCAGTTATTTAAAAACGAATGCATCTGGAAATGGATGATGGTAATATGAATATATTAGTGCCACAGAACTGTACACTTAAAAATGGCTAACATGGTAAATTTTATGTTCAGTATATTTTACCACAATAAAACTAATTAATTAAAAACTATATCACTACCTTCATTTAGGAAGAGAAGAAATAATCATTAAATAAGAAGTATCGTGGCTCAGGCCGGTTACCCTGGCACTCGGGGAGGCGAGGCTACACGTTCGAGGTCAACCTGGTCAACACTGATTAAAAAAAAAAATTAAAAAAAAAAAAAAAGAATCATCACAAGTGACAGAATTTTCAAATGATCTAAAAAATAAAATAAAGATGTTCAATTTGGGGACTTGGAGGTAATTATTTTGTCTTTGAAGCTGTGAGAATTGATTTTAACATTTCTCTTCAAAATAAGCCTTGTTATTACCAGGCTTAGGTAAACATGGCTAAAGTGACACTTTGTTTACCACGAGTGTCCTCATCACCTTATTAAAAATCTATATGTATCTTTAGAAGAATTATGTTAACACATTTATCTCTGTATACAGGTGTCAGTTGCCTAAAAAGAAAACTTGTATGTGGACATGCGGTAACCCCCACATAGTCACCAAGGAGCAGAGCCCATAAATTTTTAAAAGTCAGCTACCTAGTTTTGCTTTAAATGCTCTTAGCTGCAGAATAAAGTTGGTCTACTGGCCTTTTGAAGTCTACTTGTCTAGGGTCCTCTAGCAGCCATGAGAACCAGATTCCAGGCAGAAAATGGACAACTCCAAGGCCCAAGATATAATCCTTGCTCATGATCCTACTCTTCTTTCTATAGTTGGAAATGTTCTCGGTGTTTGTTTTTAACAGTCTACCATTCTAAAAAAAAAAAAAAAAAAAAAAAA
>NW_016805609.1:105390-128143 GCF_001698545.2 Rhinopithecus bieti
GTGTATTAAGTACATGTTTTCTCTTAAAAGCCAAGGGGTCCTGAGTTTATCTTCATATTTTGGTGTGATTTTTTTAGGCTCATAATGCTTGTGTGTTTGCAGGATGTTTGTTTGAGTTCTCATCGTCTCCAAAGGTCTCTACCCAGACATTTCAACTTTGTTGTGCTTTGGCTACAAAGAACAGGAGAAATGGAGGACTTTTGTGAGAGTGTGGAGACAGTGAACTCAGGGTGCTGAGGGCATTACAGCTGAATGTGGGGGTATAAAGAAGTTTCATGTGCTCCCCCCATCCTCACTGACTGACCTACTTCCAGTGTCCAATCAACACAGCCAGCCATTGACGGACTCTTGGAGAAAGCATAGCTCAGGCATGAGGTCCCCAAATCCTAAACACCAGCACACCTGGAACTTGCTAGACATGCAGATTCTTGGGCTCCACCCAAACCAACTGAATTAGAAACTCTGTGGGTGGGAACCAGGAATCTGTTTTAACAAGCCCTCGGGGTGATTCTCATTACAGAAAGGTTTGAGAACCACTGGCCTCGCCCATGACTTTCCACTTGAGAGAGAGAACTTTTCTGGTTGATAACAAATTTTGTTCTTGGAGTTATCACACATCTCTTACAAGTAATAAAACTCAAATCATTTTTTAAAAGCATCTTAAATATCCAAATGACATCTATTAGCACTTTGTGTCTTTGGCCTTCACTGTCATCCAAGGTAGCAGCAGCAGGTGTCTCACTGGCAGAGGAGTAGCTAGCTGACTTTCCTTTATTTGGAGGCATCCGTTGTCACATTTAAAATACAGCATTTTAGAGTATTTGCAGCCTATAAATGTGCATACCTGTAATCCCAGCTACTCAGGAGGAGTCTGAGGCAGGAGAATCTCTGGAGCCTGGGAGGCAGAGGTTGCAGTGGGCTGAGGTCCAGCCACTGCACTTCAGTCTGGGCAACAGGGTGGGACTCTGTCTCAAAAAAAAAAAAAAAAAGAAAAAAAAAAAAATTACCTCCCTCATTTTCTTTATAATGGTATTGTGTAAAATGAGTAAAAGTCTATAAGAAGAACTTTGAAAAGTATTAAGTGATACACATGTGTATGTATGTGTGTATATATACACATATATATATATACACATATGCAATAGAGTAATGAAAATACTACATAATAAATATAGATTAAAACCATTTAAAATAGATGCATGAAATAGAAAGGCTAAATAGATATAGATATTTGCATATAGGCATATTTAGTTGGATTAAGTTAGATTTAAATGGTATGATAGAGAACTGTGCATACAATTACAATTACAAATCAACCCTTTCTCTGGGCTGTCTAAAATAATCAGATATTAGACCAAAAAATGGCATGCTGTCTGCCTTACCTTTTAGTGATGATTTGTAGGAAGAGGAAGGTGGGGGCTGGTGAGTGGAAAGATAGCAGAGTTTGTAAGGGAATGTTCCGTGTGACTGAAGACCAAGGCTGGAGATTCATGGACCGGAAGGTGTGAATCTACTCTGAAAGACAGGCGAGAGTCCAGTCCAGGGAAAAAGGTGCAGATGGGTAGGATTTGGGTGGGTACTCGAATTAAAAAAAAATGGATTTGTGAGGCAATATTGCTGGAGTCAAAACCAAAAAATCAAATTGACCAGAGTGAAAAATAACCTGGTCCTATCATGGCTCTGCTGCCACATGGGATGACTGGACTGTCTTTTCAGGTCCGTGTAACAAACCATACTACTTACAGTATACATGAAATGCTTTCTATTCATTCAAGCAACCTTACTAAAAACACCCCATGAAAATGAAAGTCTGTATCTTGCCTTCAAAACAAAAATGGCAATACAAAATTTAACATTTGATGCATTTTTTTTTCTTATTTGTTATTTTTAAATTAAAAAGAATTATTGTCCCGGTTTGGCTCTATGCCCCTGGACTCGGGCTCCCATGCCACCATGGCAGGTGCCGGCCTCAACATTTGATTCAGACCAAGAATTTCTTTCAGCAGATGCTATCTTGTTGGTTTAATTAACACAGGCACACCAGATGGATTTACAGTAAACAGAAGAAACTTATGTTAGTCTTGCCTCAGTTTCATCATCTGGACTCAGTGTCTTCATGGATTTAGCAAAGGGATTTGGCCCAGTGTTTCTCAATGGAGGTGCTATTGGCCTTGTTGGATAAGACAACTTTTTGTGCAAGACAGTACATTTCAGGAGATCTGTGGTCCCCAGGCCCTGCCAGTAATATCTCCTAGTTGCTGTAGCAATCAAAAAAAACCCCTACAAAGTGATGGATAAATTTAGTATCTTGATTGTGATGATGGTTCCACAGGTGGATATACACATGTGAAAAAGTAACAAATTGTATACTTTATTGTATGTCATACTTCAATAAATCAGTCAAATAATGCTTTCTCTCTTCAAGTATTTCCAAGCCCATGTGGGGATGAGGAAAGGGGTAGGTGGGCAGGACAGGCCCTGGTTGTAAGCATCCAAAACACTCTGCAGTCTCTGATGGCTTCAGAACTCAACGAGTCTATCTGGGTCATAGAACTAATTACTTGAGGTACCTGGAGATGTTTTAATTTATTGCTCTCTGAAGTTGCAGAATCCATTTCCCCTAGCAACCAAATGCTTTGTGTTTTTTTTTTCTTATTTATATATTTTGAAGCTGCTCAAAGTTATTTTTAAATATCAAGTACATAATTTGTCCTGTGAATTATTTCATTCTGTAGATGGAAAAAGCCCTGGGCCTTTTTAAGATTTGAAAGAGGATATAAAAATCTCTTTTAACTGTCTGGCTCCATGATCTTCCAAAACGTGTTCCAAAATCTCAAAGTAAATAAGTAAGAAAATCATGATCATATCTTAATATTTTGACCCCAAATTCTGTGTTAGGATCAGAAGCTCAAGGTTGTAGATAGTTTTCATCCACTGACAGGACAAAGAAGAAGTAGGATGGTTTATAATGCTTGTACCATGTAAACAAGAACCTAAGGTGGCAAAGGGAGGCAAAATTTTTAAGAACTAACTGAACCAAGCATAGTTTTATTCATATAGTAAATTGGCTTATATAACATATTAATTTTTATTATCTTTCATCTTTATAAGAACACTATTTGGTATATGAAATAATTTGGCCCTAAGACATTAAGTCACTTAGCCCAAGGCTATCCAGCCAATAAATGGTAAAGCCAAGATTTTAACTCAGGGTTAGCTGGCCCCAAAGAAAATGTTTTTCTCTACATTGTGGCAATAAGGCATGGGAATGGTATTTCTGCTTTATTGAATCAGAACAAGTGTCCAGTTTTTATCTTAGAATTATAGACCTCAATCTGCTTCTTTGTTCCCCTCAGAACCAGCCCTAATCTGTGGAAGTAGCAAAAATGGTTTAAAAGCTGGTGGTAAAAGTTTACAATCTTTCCATATTCAAGAATAATTATATAGCTGAGGAATTTTTAAAGCCCCTATATTTCAGTCTCTTCACTTGTCACACAGGAGTTTACCTTGATGTAAAGATCATTACGAAACAGACTGCCCTTGGGTTTGACCCACATGCACTTCAGGATTTATTTGGACAGCCAGGGAATACCCACCTTTTGGAAAAGAATTCCAAGAAACTGTGGCAAGGGTAAAACATTATCCTAAATGATAAACAAACATATATGTCAAAGGTTCATATAAAATATTGCCTCATATCATCACTCAATGTTACAGGTTTGACAAACTAATCAACTGCCTGCATTTCAAGGCATAGTAACATAAACTTATCCAAGAGTCCATCTTATACCAGGGATTCCCAACCCCTGGGCCGCAGACAGGTACCGGTCCATGGCTTGTTAGGAAACCAGAAGCACAGCAGGAGGTGAGCAGAGGGCAAGTGAGTATTAGGAGGTCAAGCTCCGCTTCCTGTCAGATATCACTGGCGGCATTAGATTCTCATAGGAGCACAACCCCTATTGTGAACTGTGCATGCAAGGGATCTCAGTTGCTTGCTCCTTATGAGCATGTAATGCCTGATGATCTGAGATGGAATAGTTTCATCCCAAAACCATCCTCCTATTTCCACTGTCTGTGGAAAAATTGTCTTCCACAAAACTGGTTGGTCCCTGGTGCCAAAAAGGTTAGGGACCACTGTCTTATACCATATGGGTCAGCATACAATAGCCCATGGGACAGGCCCTGCTTACTGCTCGTTTTTGTAAATAGGGTTTAATTGGAATAAAGCCACATCCATTCATTTACACATTGTCTGCGGCTGCTATTCTACAATGGCAGCAGAGTTGAGTAATTGCTACAGAGAATGTATGGCCCACAGAGCTCAAAATACTGTCTGGCCCTTTATAGAAAAAGATTGCCAAGGCTGGGTGCAGTGGCTCACGCCTATAATCCCAGCACTTTGGGAGGCCGAGGTGGGAGGATCGCTTGAGCTCAGGAGTTTGAAAGCAGCCTGGTCAACATAGTGAGACCTCATTTCTTTATATTTAATAAAAGAAAAGAAAAAAGAAAAGATTGCCAACTCCAGATCTATACAAACATTCTGTACCAGTTTTTACATACTGGTGGGTAGAAGACAAAGATGCCAGCATAGTCTTCTTGGGAGAAAATGAGAGGCGACTGCTGCTGGGCAAGCTCATAATATGATGCCCCTTCAAATCAAAACTCTTTACGTCTTTGTTCAATGTGTATTTGGTGAGGATGGGGAGAAACTGATTTCCTATTAATAAAAGCCATATACCTCTTCCTTCAGTTCAAAATAAAGGATTTATTGCATGCACTAGATATTATACAATATTCTACTTTATTTGAAATTATCTTCAAGCACAGTTTTCCAGTATGGTAATAACTTCTTGGATGGTTTAATGTTTAGATAACCGATGATGTCACATGTTCCCAGTAAATGACATCCCAGAATGTACTATCTGGTTGGGGAATTTAAGCTGTCTTCAGAGGCTGACTTTTAAAGATTGGCTGTCAGCTGGTTGGTCTCTGAAGATGGTGCAGCCTCCTGTTATACAATGCAGTTCATGTGCACCCATCACAGAACTGCTCAGCAATGGGAGGTTGGCACCAGCAAGGAATGTGTCTTTTGTTTTGCTTTGTTTTGTTTTTCCATTCATGAGCACTATCTAATTTGGCAAAAAAAAAAAAAAAAAAAAGAGAACCAGTTTCTGTCTCTCTCTCTAGTTACATAAAGAATTGTATGTGGAAACCAAGGGATCTCCACCTTGGCTGAATTGGCAGAGGCAATTAATAATACCTTAAGGCCGCTTTTACAGACTGCTGTGTACGAAGGTCCAACTTGAAGACTGGGTACCATCAGTGGTTTGTTACTGGATTGTAGTGGCATTCATCCAACTGTAGTGCCCCTTAAGCTTTCCGAATGTCTGTACCTCAAGACAAAGCACCCTTCATTTATCCCGTCACACAGAGGGTAAGGTCACGTTTGTTGAACAAAAGTGAGGGCATTTAGCATCCTTTAGCGAAACTGACCACTATCACCCAGGAATTGTGTAAGTACTAGTTTTGTCAAAAGTCCCCAGAGCCACTACTGATGGTTTGGTTGCAATCTGAAATAAACGAAGCTCACTAAATGGAAAATGCTGCTCTAGAGACAACAAAGCTCTGAGTCTCAGCTCCAAAACTGGACCCCTTGTGTTGTCTTTGAGTTGCTAAATTAGTTTTACCCCATTGCTTACCACCACATCTCTCAGTCCAGTGCCACCAAAACTAGCACTTGGTCATCAGGCTCTAAAACCCCATAAACAAAGCCATGATGTTATTAGTACACACAGAGGAGAATACCAGCTGACCAAAGCTTCCGTAAGTGAAATTCTGCCCACCAGCCCCTGTGGTGTAAGGGCCTCATGTGCAAGTAGTTGGGTATTTGGGCAGGGAGAAACCCCTGAAACTTGTAACTGAATCCTGAAAAGAAGGAGTAACAGAGGAACGTCAAGTCTAAGTTAAGCCATTCCTATTTGCTTGTGACTTTTCTCCTGATGTGAGTCCCATCTCCCCATCTTGTTTGTTCCTGATCAGTTTGGGCCATTATTTTCCCTCCCTGGACTTTGATTTATCTGCTAAATGGGGAATTCCAGATGGTGGCCAATGCTTCCTCAAACTTCAACATTGTGTAATTGTGAACATACGTTGCCATTAAGATATATGTATTTTTAGACTAAGACGAGCAGTAGCTTTGGCCTTCAAAATGAACTTGCCTCAGAAGAGGTGAACATCGGAATGCCAGAGCTGGTCTATGATTGAACTTTAACTGCTTCTTAGTGAATAAATGGGGAAGAGGACAGAGAAACTTCTGTTCTTTATTTGAAATTTCTTTCTCCTTTTTTGGAGCTAAAAATGCCCTTTTATGATGTGATAGGGATTGTAACATGTGTTTGCTTAATTGTTTAGGTTCTTACTTGGCAAAATAAAGTTGGAAATCCAAGGTTGAATTCCAAATTTTTGTTATCGAAATTTTACTGGCCCTTGGGATCCAAGCATCTAGAACCACTGCTTAAAACCCCATAGCTGAGATTTCCACAGCTTCAACTTATGCCAAGACAGGAAAGTCAGTTGTTGGGTGGTTTTTTTTTTTTTATAGCCTACATAAGTGCATTGAAGAAATATAAGGTAAATCTTAAACTGTTAGGAGGTCTGCTCTTTTTCTGACTTCATTTTTGCTAAGTCTGGATGCTGAGCACAATTACCCAACAGGTAACCCCAGTCTCAGGCAAGGAAAGCCTGTGGACGTCAGCAGGCAAATGTTGATTGCAATCCTTGTGTTTAAATGTTGGCAGTTCTGCCATGCTGGAAGTTGCTGAGCACTTGGTACCTGTGCTGTGGAGATTCCGTGGGGAACGTCTGTGGGCTGGCACCCACATCTATACACAGTAAATGTGCCCGCATGAGGCCTCAGAGAACCAAGGTTGTTGCCTGCTGGCTGACCTTCACTGGACTTGCTGCTTTCTCTGCACTCGTGCTCCCCTGACAAATATCCAGGCCCAGCAGGGGCCAGCGATCTCATTAATTTGCATTTGCTTCACTAGAGCTTCATTCATGTCAAGCTGGTATTTGTTATTCATTGGAGCAGCTTAAATATGCGGAGGTAAACAAACCTTCTGCTGTGGTGCTGAGCACGGAAGGCTCTGTTTGGGGGAAGAGGGATCAGTTTATGGCTTTTAACCTCTAACTTTTAAAATTTATTTAATTTTGTGAATGATAATACATAGGAAGGTTTGTCCTGTTCTTAAAAGGAATACTGTGAAAAGTTCCTTTTGTCCCTGTGCCTTTTTTCAGTGTCCAACTCCAGTTATCACTGTTACTTGTGGCTTGTTTTTCCTTCAAGGATTTTTTATGAATATGCATGCCAAAAGAATATTTGTTTTCTTTTTTATACAAGTGGTGACATCCCATACACAGCATTCTGCATCATGTTTCATCCACTTAACAATTTATCGTAGAGATCTTGCCATGTCAGTACATAATAAGCACTCTTATTCTTTTCTTAATACCGCGTAAAATTCCATTGTGTAGCTGAATCATAATTAATTAGACGAGTCCTCTCCTGAAGACCATCCAGGTTGCCATAATGAGTAACCATGTTCACATATATTGTTTTGGACAAATGCTAGTTTATCCATAGAACAACATAGGCATGTATTTGCTGGATCAAGGAGTTACATGTTTGTAATTTTGATAGAAGTTGTGAAAATGTCCTTTATGGGAAAAAAAAATCTCAATTTACATTCCCACTAACAATATTTCAGAATACCAGTTCTTCTCAAGCTATATCACAGTTGTGGATTTTCACCAGTCTTCCAGGTAAAATGTCTCTCAGTAACATTTATTTTATGAATGAGGTTGAGCATCTTATGTTTGAGTCATATCTTTTCATTTCTGTGAAGTGCCTGATCATATCCTCAGCTATTTTTTTAAGTTAACTTTTTGATCTTTTTTTTTTTCTGAGACAGGGTCTTGCTCTGTTGCCCAGGCTGGAGTGCAGTGCCGCAATCTCGGCTCACTGCAGCTTCAACTTCCTGGGCTCAAGCGATCCTTCTGCCTCAGCCCACCAAGTAGCCGGGACTATAGGTGTGCACCACCATGCCCAGCAAATGTTTGTATTTTTCGTAGAGACAGGGTTTTACCATGTTGCCCTGGCTGGACTTTTTGGACTTTTATGCAGTTTATTGGAGCTCTTTATATTAGGAGATTAGCCCATTGTCTGTGATATGAGTTGTAAATATTTTCCCATTTTGTCATTTATTTTTCTTTTTAACTACATTTTCAACACATTCCTCATGTGAAGTGTTTGGCTCAGGGCTGTTTCCTATATAGCCTCAATCATCCAAATGTATTGATGGCTCCCTGCATTCAAAGTACTTTAACTTTCACCTTTTCATGTACTAAGCCACTTAATTTGTAGAGGTTCCGTACTGGGCCTGGTGAAACTCAGCTTGTAAATTACAGAGGCAACTTGAACCCAGGTCTCCCTGGACTATAAAATCCACCATCTTAACTACCACACAGTGTATCCAGTAGGACTTAAGAGAGTACAGCCCAATCTTAATATTAACCAAAGGAAAATAGAAGCCATAAAATAAAACCTCCTAGGAGAGAAAACAAACAAAGAGTTGTGATGTACTATGAACCTAATTTATAGAAGCCACTATATGAGAATTTTCCTTTCCATTCATACAAATACAGAGGTTCAAGATTGTGTAACCTCAGCAATTAATTGTTACTTCCTATATGTTAATTACACCGTGAAGCAACATCCATTCTGTATGATGCCTCCATTAAGTACTATGCCCACTCCTTTTCATTTTCTCTGTTTACACAAATATATTTTCTTGATTGTCCCATGTAGGTAAGCCTGCCTCACAGTTGGCCCATACTTTTCCGTATCTTAATATGGCCCAAAGCTACCTAGATTTAATTCTTTTTCATGGAATGATTTAGTGGTTTCTTAAACCACCAAATACCTATTATTATTTCTGTATGCCTAGGGAAATAAAGGTTCCTGTTCTCTACCTGAAGCTGCTCTGCTGTGTGTGCATGAGCATTCTTGTGTGTATGTGTGAACATGTGTTTGTGTGTCTGTCTCACTCCAGGGAAACCTAACACTATCATTTTTACACCATAACTGAATAAATCACAGTAGTCAGAGAGATGTGAATCTAAGGAAAATTTTTATAATGAATGGAAACTTCAGGGAAAGATGAATAATCCAAGGAGCTCAGAACTAACCCAAAACGAAAATAATAATAGTAAATGCAGCATCCTCTCTGATAAAATCTTGGGCCCAAAACTGCAAAAAAATGAGAGAAACCCCATTTAAGTGGAACATGGGTGTTTTATCTTACCTCTTTGAATGTTGAAAGAAATCTGCTCCAATAGAATGAGTTCCTTTGTATGAGATAGAAGGTGAAAAAGAGAGAAGAAATTGGCAACGCTCTTAGCCCACTGAAAGCAGCCTGCTTCAGAACCTAAGGCATTGTGGTTATTTTTACTTGCTTGCAAAATTGAGTCACGAAGGATGTTATAGGTCTCTTTGAGCCTCTTTGCTTTTACCCTTTATTTCTATATAATCTACATTTATATTAATAAATTATCACATGCCATATACGTTCCAGAATCATTCCTTTTGACGGTCCCAGGGGATCGAATCCCCTCCTAAATCCCAAAATATAGAAAGAGAAAATGTTTGGATACAGCACCAGGGCATCATACATACTAAATATTCAACTATGCTTGCTTAGAGAAACAATAACCATTTAAATGAGCAGATGATTTGGGGGTCATCCTTACAATGTGACTGCTCTTCTCTCAGGCAGTCTTAGTCCCTGTGTCACTCTCCTGGTGTGTAGCCTTGCTGCTGCCTGAGTGTAATCCTGCCTTTCAAGATAACCATTTATTATATGGTGCTAACCCCTAACAACACAAGCCAGCTCCGTCGTCTGGTACTCAGCAAAAAAAACCAAAAAAAAACAAAACAGTCAAACAGTCATCGGTAATCGTGCAGGAGGAAAAACTAGTTGCATTGGATATATTGAATAGATACTTCCTAAATAGTTTTCAAGGGCGACCTGTGACTATGCTGAATTTCTGCCTTACACATTGATTTTCTAATGTAATTTCCATGTAAAAATCACATCTTCTCTATTAGCATTATGTTGAAGACTCATTCTTTCACTCAACAAATACTTATTGAGTGTCTGCTGTGTGCCAGGCATTGATGCAAGAATCTGATTGATCTCAGTAACTTAAACTGTAGTAGATCCAAAGTGTTTATTCTGTGCTGAAAGTCTTTGTCATTTGCCCAGTCCTTTTTGTGTGGTATCCATAAAAAGCAGACCATGATAAACTTGCGTAGGCTCTCAATGTCCCACCTAGAATGTAGATCAAAGGGATCTTGAACCTTTACATAAAATTCTATTGCATTGTTCTAATTTTCTGAAAATTTTAAGAATGAAAACACTGAAAAATTTAAGAATGAGTGGCTTAGGTGGTTTGACTGAGCTCATGTATTAGGTAATACTGTATGGAGTCAAAGAATAAAAAGGTTGAGACTGATAAACATCAACATTTAGGCCAGTGGATCCCTCAATGGATCTGACTAGTAAAAAGTACAGAAGGGGATTCAGCTGTATGGATAATGTTTTATGTCTTAAGCAGCATTTTGGATTCATTGATATGAACTGGTTTATTCTTTGTACATTTTATGTATCATAAGTATTGTGTATAATTTTCAAAATGAACCCAGAAAAGGAAAAGAAGACAATGATATATTGGGGAATGAAAATCAGGTTTTAAATTTTTTAAATATGTAAGGTCTCTTTTTTTTTAAAGTGTAAATAGAAGAGTTCAGATTGAGGTCCTATTCCATGTGATGGTTCTCTCTGTTGGTAGGATATTTTTAGAATTAATTTCACTTATCCCTGGTTAACAGTGTTTGCCGAATATCCAAAATTCGTGGTTAAAAAAAATGCATTTTTGAAATTGCTGCACACTCTAAGGCCTAGCTCTTTTACCCAAAGCATTACAATGTCATTATACTGGTGATAATGGAGTGATCTTCCCAGGAAGAAAGCACAAAAAGATAAATGAATTTTCAGGCATGTGACGCTGATTGACAGGGAATGCCTGCATGGAGTGACCCTCACTAACTAGCATCTGTTTCTACCTGGTGATCATTGGCCTTTATGACATGAACTTTGAGAAACCCACTCTCAGGGGATGATTTTTCTAGAGGTAACATTGGCTCAGGACTAATAGAGCTAGAATTTGCAGTCAAAATTATCCTTGCTAATGTGTTCTTTCTTTCTCTCTCTTTTTAATATTTTGACTTCAGCGAAGGAAGCAATCTGACCCCAGCACATCACTACCCAGACTTTAGATTTAAGACATACGCTCCATTAGCATTCCGATATTTCAGAGAACTTTTTGGTATCAAGCCTGATGATTACTTGGTAAGAACCTGTCATTTTTCCTCCTTCTATAGAAATGTGTGATGTAAACATTTGTCTCATAGCAACAGCAACAAGTGGCTTGTGTCTCTCATTTTATAAAGCTCTGGGGCATAGTAAAAGTTTCAAGTTTTATAATGATTATAAATTTAGCTTCAAGAAATGTTGACGTGACTATGTAGCTTTTACTGATAACTGCAAAATCTGCGATGGTAATTGATATTTAAATAACTATAATATCAGTTGTGACTTCAGATAATTATTCTAACAGATACGTTATAATTAGTTCTAAATACTCCTGTGAATTTTGCTGATTAGATTCTATTCAAAAGCCTTTCTATGTTAATTGCCTTATTTGTACCATTCCTCTCAACTACCTTGGCCCACAACCATTTCACCTTGACCTACAAATTTGAATAAACATTTTAAAGAATCTGGATAGTTTTGTTCTCAAGATCTCTTCAGGCAGACTTTTTAAACATATTTTTATTTGATACAAGGGCATGTTTTATCCTCAGATTTGTCCGTGCTCTTCATCTGCCTTCTGGCACACAAGAGGTACAGACACAACAGCCTTTTTGTGAGAGGTAGTCTGATGTGACCTCAGAGTTTTACCTCATTCCTGTTCAAGGAGCCAGGAACTTTCTGTTGCAAGTGAAAAAATGGTTTGTTTCATAATTTGATCACTGTTAACACCCTGGGGCTCTTCAAAATTGGTTTCCAAAAGACTGTAGGAAGAATGCCATCAAATATTTATTGTTCATCCCATTCTGAATGATCTTAATAAGACTTGAGCCAGATCCTGGGACAGTGCTTTTCAGAGGAAGTATGGCAACACGTGTAACAAAGAGTATATAATATGCATCTTATAATTTGGATAAGATGTAAATAATTAAAAGTTGATTCTACTCTGTGCTGATGAAGACTCTCTTATGTCTCCTCTGAATCTTGTAAAAGAAAAAAGAAAATCTGTGAATGATCTTCTTTATTTGGTCCGTAAGAAAATCATATGACTTCTGCATAATGAAGCAATACTGCTTTCTCAAGGCACATCAGTAAGTCTCCAAAGAATAGTAAGGGCAAGGTAGAAAGTCCCTGGCATCCTGCTACCCTTAAATGTATATATTGCTCTCTTTCTCTTACCACTCCCCTTTAATTGAAGCCTCAGGTGCCTCCACCCGTCACTACCAATGCAAGTACACAAGCACACACATGTGTTTTCTGTCTGTGTCTGTGTGTGTGTGTGTGTTAGAGAACATCCTTTGGTTTCTAGCCATTCTGTAATTACTGAAGGTTGTCATCATTCAGGAAATGTGTTTGAGATGGGGTTTACAATGTGGTTATACTGGTGATAATGGAGTGATGTGTTTGAGATGGGGTTTACAATGTGATTATACTGGTGATATACCCCCAATGGGGTTTCGATATTATATTATGGAAAACAAGGTAGATCTCTCATCTTCTGCCACACACTCAAATTTAATGGATTCTCTTTCTGAATTTCCTTGAACTTCTCACCAGCTGAAGAGATGCCTTAGACTTACGTTTCACACTGCTGATCCAGTCAATATGACCAGATGGATGCCTCTCTTTAGCCCTCCCATATCCATTGCCCCAAAGGCTGGACGTCCATTCTTTCATTCATTCAGACCTCACAAATTTGCTTTCTTTGGGGAAGAGCCTTTTCTGAACAACTTCCCACACAGCCTACCCAAGTTTCCTAATGAGTCTTTAAGCTGGAAAAATTATTTTCATAATGTGGTTAGAGTATTTACAAAGGAGCATAAGAATCTAGCTCATCACTTCTCACGAGAGAAGTCCTTGTGCCTGTAGCTGGCAAAACATAAATTAATCAATCAGTGGGCACTTTGAACACCTATTATATCTAAAACACTTTGCTAGTAGTGGTAGGGAAATTCAAAAAACTACAAGTCACGACACACAAATAACTTAAAATCAAACTGGAATACTAATTTGTCTATGTAGAAAACCAATCAACTCTACCAGGCAATAAATGTAAAAACTGAAGCAAAGCATGAAATACTCTAGGGTTGAGATAGAGGTCTTTCTCTTTGTTGGGGTGATGATTAGGAGGTCTTCTTATGAGTATGGTGTGGTTCCAACCATGCCTTAAAAATTACAAGGGGTTTTAAAAGGTAGAAAAGAGATGGATGCTCAGGGGTGAAGGGTTGGAAGAGGCACTGTAGAACCAGAAATGTGGATGTATTCAGTTTTCAGAAGGACATTTAGTGGACCAATATGGCTGGAGGGAAGAGTTTTTATCAGGAACATTATTAACATTAACAGATAGGTCCAGGCAACTCAAACAAGCTTCTAAATTATAGAAAACTACGGAAATAGAAAGATTGACTAAATATTTGACGGTGTTGAGAATTAACTTTTTTGGTGGGATGATAATATCGTGGTTCTATTTTAAAAGGAGAATCCTTGTCTTTTAGAGGATACGCTGAAATATCTATGGATAAAATTGTTTGATATCTGGGATGTACTTCAACAGAATCTGAGGAGTTGGTCAAAGCATACAAAATTTGAATTAGACAGCCAGGCACGGTGGCTCACACCTGTAATCCCAGCACTTCAGGAGGCTGAGGTGGGAAGATCACTTGAGGTCAGGAGTTCGAGCCAACGTGGTGAAACGCTAAAACTACAAAAATTAGCTGGGTGTGGCGGCATGTGCCTGTAATCCCAGCTACTCGGGAGGCTGAGGCAGGAGAATCACTTGAACCTGGAAGGTGGAGGTTGCAGTGAGCCAAGTTCAGACCTTTGCACTCCAGCCTGGGTCACAGAGCAAGACTCCATCTCAAAAAAATAAGAATAAAAATAAATAAATAACAAAATTTGAATTAGAGAGGAGGAATAAATGTGGGAGATCAATTCTACATGGTCACTATAGATAATAATAATATATACTTGAAAATGGCTGAGAGAGTAGATTTTAAAGATAAATGCTTGAGGTGATGGATATCCCAATTACTCTTATTTGATCATTACACATTGTGTATAGGTATCAAAATATCACATATACCTCCAAAATATGTTCAACTATTATATATCATTTTTTTTAAAAAAAGAAAAAGTTCCCAGCACAAAAAAAGTGATGAATATGTGAGGTGAAGAATATGTTAATTAACTTGACTGAGCCATTCCATAATTGTATACACACATCAAAACATCATGTTGTATACCATAAAAATACACAATTTTATTTATCAATTCAAAAATTAATCGGAAGGATTATATACTCTAAATGGGTGAATTGAATGCTTTCTGACTTATATCTCACTATAACTGTTAAAATAAATAAATTGAATGCCCCAGCCCCAAAAGAAAAATCTGAGGGAAGTAAGGCAGCAGTGTGGTTGGAGGTCTAGAAGAAACAAGATTGGCCATGAGTTGATCATTGATTGACCATGAATGAGTTGACCATTCATGAGTTGACACTGGAAATAGATACATGAGTGTTAATTTCACAATTCTTTTCACTTTTATGTATGTAAATATAACTTAAAAGGTAGAGAGAGGCCAAGTGCGGTGACTCATGCCTGTAATCCCAGCACTTTGGGAGGCCGAGGCAGATGGATCACCTGAGGTCAGGAGTTCAAGACCAGCCTTGCCAACATGCCGAAATCCCACCTCTACCAAAAATACAAAAAGTTAGCTGGGCATGATGGCATGAGCCTGTAGTCCCAGCTACTTGGTTAGCTGAGGCAGGAGAATCACTTGAACCCCAGAGGCAAAGGGTGAAGTGAGCTAAGATTGCACCACTGCACTCTAGCCTGGGTGGCAGAGCAAGACTGCATCTGAAAGACACACACACACACGCACACACACACGATGGGGGAAAGATAGAGCCAGGTACGTAAGTGTGTTTTTGTTTGATTCCATTTGTCCACCTCCCTCATTCACCATGTACATGGTTCAGTAACTAGACACAGTTCTGGGGCTTGCAAGAAACAGAAGGAAGGCAGTGGCCCTAGCTAAACATGACTACCTGGTCCCCAACAGCTGCTGCCACCCACCTGTGCCTGCACTGGGGACACCTGTAGCACGGGACCGAGGCAGTTCCCCAACAAACCTTGGAGTCTCTGGAAGCTCACCTCCAAACCGCTCTATCTGGGGCTGCACCTAATGATCTGGAGTGTGATTGATGAGGAAAGGGTCGTTTGCATGACACAGCATGCTTGAGTGTCAGGTATAATAACCTTCAGTGACTTTTTAGCTCAATCCTTCATTTTACAGATAAGGAATCTGAAGCTGGGATCAGCAAAGGGAGATGCCCAAGGTTACGCACACTGGTGGGGACAGAGCCTAGACCAAACAGTGGTCTCCCCATCCTTCCCCAAGAGCTTGAAGACCCTTCACCAGCTGGCCTCATGCTTCCCATATTTGATGAGAATCACAGACCTCTTACCAAATATGTACTCAAGCCAGCCTCTCCCTAGCCCATTGACCTGTGATTGTCCATTCTGAAGAATACAGCCGAAAGAAGTCAAACACCTTTAACAAAACACATTTTGGAAGAGTTTAGCTAAAGGAAAGCACAGAAATAGGAAATAAGACATTGCTTGAAAAACCCTGTGAAGAAACAAAGGATACAGTGCCAATCACAAAGTGCATCATGGTGGCTGGCAAACTGGGGCTACTCAAACCCACACTTGTGAAGATATAGTGATGTAAGTTGGGGGTGTGGGAACAATCTCTAGCCGTTGGTAACTCCATACTTAGGTGTAATATTGAATACCTGTGATTTGTGTGTATTTCTACTTAGTTTTTTGCTGTTGCATCTGGATTCCTGCCTGAATTATTCTGTTTATGTTCTCAGTCCCATTAAAATTTACCCTGTGCATACTGATAACAAGTTTCATGTTGAAACATGCATAATTTGGATTGTGAGACAGTATGGTGAAGGGGCTTCTGCACACACAGCAGTGCAAACTTTCCTTCTTCCTTATTTTTTCCTAGACAAACACCTCCCAAGGCAAAGCCACATGGCCCCAGAGCATTCCCATCTCTGCTTGGGCAATCAGCCATGGGTTATTTCCTTCTCCATCATGTGCCTGGTTTTTCAAAAATCCAGTAGAACTTACATGAGTCTTTTCAGGCTCACCTGCGCCAATAAGAAAGCGAGCAGAGTGAATATTTCATACTATCAGGGGAAGAAATGGCACATAAAATTATCTCCGCCACATGGGGCAAGTTTACATTGTTAATTTACATTGGCAGGGCCCAGCTGGGTTGTGCTTTGCTTTTGCTTTTTCTCCAGTGGGTATAGCAGGGAGACCCTGCAGGAAATAGAAGCAAGAGCATGAATACATTAGAACAGCTTGCACAGATGACAAGTGCCTGGAAGGTGCATAAAACCCAGGAGCACACATGGGGGCTTTTGATCATGACTAATTAAAATGCTCCCATCTCTCCTCTTCATTTGCTCTTAAGAGGCAATGTTGCAAAGAAGGTGGCTTAGAAGAGAATGTAGTAACCGAGTTGTAGAGTGAGAAACCATAGAATTCTACAGCATAATGGTGGTACTCCTGTTCAGTATCATAATCACAGTTTATTGCACATTGATACTGGGCTATGAATAGCCCCCAAAGGGTTATTAAAGTGGATCAAAACAATTTATTATTTCATTCATGTTATATATAAATGACATAATAAAAGAATATTTGACAGTGTAGTAACCAATGAAATAGCCTTCATATTATGTCACTGCATTTTTTTTTAATGTCACTGCTTATAGAAGAATTGGAGACTTTAATTGAGAGCAGATGTTTAGGTCTGAATCCAGTTTTTTCTAGACACCACTTTCTGGACCACCCCCCTAATTTCTCTATTTGCAGCCTCTAATTGCTGCATCCTTTGTTGTTTTCATATTTTCACAACATAAACTCCTACCCATAAGGAAGTTCTGCGTCAGGGATTCAAATGCCATGGAACAAAGAATCCAAATTCCTAAAGAGAGTCTAGGGTCTGCCTTCACTTTTTATGAGAGCTTGGAGTCCACACCTTTATATTCTAGGGCCCCAAATTCGTGAGTAAATGAGAAACCCAACATTTTCTTGCTTCACTCAGAATGCTTTAGTGTCTCTTTGGATCACCCTGAAGTCATGGGCAGTAGGCTGAGAACCTCAGTGCATCCTAGGGTGGTGTCAGCTCTTCCTTACCTGCCTGTGCAATGAGTATATTGTAGGCCGTGTGCTTCTCTCACCTGTGTGTGATCACGTCATAAAATTAACAACAGCAATACGTGGTCAGTCTTTGCCAAGGATTTCAAAAGCATTCACTTTAAAAACTTCCAGTAACTTTCCAGTAGAAATTATTATCTTTATTTTTAGAAATGAGACTTCTGAAACTCCGAGATGCTAAATTCCTTACTCAGGATCACGTAACTAGCAACTGGTACAAATCTCACGCCCTTTTCACGAGTCACTCTTCCACAAGAACACTTTGTCTGCACACATGGCTGGGCAAGCGCTCTCTGATTCCTCTTGGTTTTTATGGCGTCCTGTCTGCAGTCTGATAGCTATTTCTGTTTTCCTAACTTATCCTCAACTCATCTGTAGGCTTAGGCTCTAATGCTGTTTAGTAAGAGATTGTTAAGAAGCAAGGCTAACAGAATGAAGGGGAAGTGGAAGATGAAAGTTGCCAATGACTTAGGAAGCCAGCAAACACTTGCTTCTTTCTTTTCTTGGATAATTTTGTTTCCTTTATCCTCAGTATTTTCAAAGCAAAATAACGTAAAAGGTGATATCTAGAAACTACCTTTTAATCATGTTTTTGCTAGTTTCTCTCTCCTTCCTCTCACTTTTTCTTTCACTCTCCCTCCTTTCAGGTTTTTCTGTGATAGGGACTTAAGTATTCACAAGCTCAGAACAAAACTTTTGGGATGTTTTAGCCTTGATGTTTTTTCAGATGCCTACATCCTCAAGATATGGCTGTTTATATTACAAAGCTGTAGTAATCAAAACAGCATGGTACTAGTATAAAAACAGACACATTGACCAATGGAATAGGATAGAGAGTCCAGAAATAAACACACACACACACACATCTGTAGTCAATTGACTTTTGACAAAAGTGGCAAGCACACACAATGGGGAAAGGATGGTCTCTTCAAGAAATGGTGTTGGGAAAACTGGCCATCCACATTCAGAAGAATGAAATTGAACCCTTACATCATAAACAAGAATCATCTCAAAATGGATTAAAGTCTTAAATAGAAGGCCAGAAACTGTAAAACTACTTGAAGAACACATAGGGAAAAACTACTGCACAGTATTGATTTGGGCAGTGATTTCCTAAATGTGACCCCAAAAGCACAGGCAAAAAAGTAAAAATAGATCAAAGGGATTGCATCAAACTAAAAAGCTTCTGCACTGCAAAGGAAACAGTAGAATGAAGAGACAATCTACAGATTGGGAAAAAATATTAGCACATAATGCATCAGGTAAGGGGTTAATATCCAAAATAAATAAGGAACTCAAACTACTCAATAACAAGAAAACTAATAACACTATTTAAAAATGAGCAAAGGACCTAAATATACATTTCTCAAAATATATATGTGTGTGTGTGTGTGTGTGTGTGTGTGTGTGTGTACACACAGGCCAAGCATGTTGGCTCGCCCCTGTAGTCCCAGCACTTTGGGAGGCTGTGGCAGGTGAATTGCTTAAGCCCAGAAATTTGAGACCAGCCTGGGCAACATGGCAAAACCCCATCTCTACAAAAATACAAAAAAGTATTCAGGCATGGTGGCACATGCGTGTAGTCCCAGCTACTCAGGAGGCTGAGGTGAGAGGATCACCAGAGCCTGGAGAGGTCAAGGCTACAATGAGCCGTGATCAGGCCACTGAACTTTAGCCTGGGTGACAGAGCAAGACCTTGTCTTTTTTTAAAAAAAAGACATACAGATGGCCAATAGATACATTAAAAAAGTTCAACAGTCTTAATCATGAGAGAAAACCACAATGAGATATCACCTCACACCTGTTAGAATGGTTATTATCAAAAAAGATAAAAGATAACAAGTGTTTGATGAGGAGGTGGAGGAAAGGGAACTCTCATATACTGTTGGTAGAAATGTAAATTCATATAGCAGTTTTAGAAAACAGTAGGGAGGTTCCTCAAATAGCTAAAAATAGAGCTACCATATGATCCAACAATCCCACCACTGGGTATCTATCCAAGGCAACGGAAATCAGTACAGTGAAGAGATGTCTGCACTCCCATGTTCTCTGCAGCATTATTCACAATGGGAAAGATGGAAACAACATAAATGCCCGTCAGAGGATAAATGGATTTTTTAATGTGATATATATACACAATGGAATACTGTTCGGCCTTTAAAAACAACACAATTCTGTCATTTAGAACAGCATGGATGATCGTAGAGGACAATGTGCTAACTGAAATGAGCCAGGCACGGAAAGATAAATATCACATGATCTCACTTACTTGTGGAATCTAGAAAAATTGAACTCATCGAAGTAGAGGAGAATGGTGATTACTAGAGGCTGAGGTGGTAGGACGTGGATAGAGAACAAGGAAAATGCTGGCGAATGTATACAAAGTCTGTTAGATGGAAGAAATCAGTTCTGGTGATCTATTGTATAGCAAGGTGACTATAGTTAATAATAATGTATATCTTTCTAAATTAATTTTTTAAAGTGGATTTTAAATATTCTCACCACAAAGAAGTGTGTGTGGTGATGGGTATGTTAGCTATCCTGATTTGATCATTCTACAGTGTATTCATAATCAAAAAACATCACATACCCGATACATGTATACAATTATTATATCTCATAGAAAAACAAATACTACATGTTCTCACTTCTAAGTGGGAGCTAAGCTATGGGTATGCAAAGACATGCAGAGTGGTATAATGGACATTGAAGACTTAGAAGAGGCAGGGTGGGCAGGGGGTGGAGAATGACAAACTGCCTGTTGGGTACAACATCCACTACTCAGGTGATGGGTGCACTAAAATCCCAGGCTCCACCACTATGCAATTAATCCATGTAACTGGAAACCACTTGTACCCCTAAAGCTATTGAAATTTTAAAAAATTGAAATTAAACAAATCATTGTTTGTCAATCAAAATTTAAAATAGAAAATTTAAAGACGATGTGGTTCTTTAAGCTCCTGCTTCTGCCAGGCTGGGTCTATCTCACACCTGCATGGCCTCTTTACCTTTTTCTCTGCCACCCAGTGTTTCTCTAGTCAATGATGTGGATTATTAGTTAATAAACACTGAGTTTAATAAAACCAAAAACAGACCTCTTTGCTGGTTTTTAGCATTTTTTGGTGCTATTTGCAGCCATACAATTGTTGGTGGAGTTCAGCCATCTGACAGAAATTTCTTGAGTACCTACCATGTATGTAGGCACCTACCATGTTCGAAGGCACAGGTCTTGGAACTGTATCACAGTGTAAGATAGTCACAGTTTCTGCTGCACAGAGTTTTACAATCTCTGCAACTCGGGGAAAAGGAAATAGGCAATTGCAGGATTTTGTGGTGACTTCTGTGATGAGAATATCCAGGGCCAGGAAGCAATTGATCTTTTATCCATGGAACCAGGAAGAGTTTTCCAGAGCAAGTGCTGTCTCAGCAGGCACTGAAAGCTGAAGCTGTGGCAGCAGCTTATGAATTACGCTCCCTGCATCTTCCCTTTGTCCTTCTACAGTGGTTTCCTAACCCAACAGAGAGGTCCTCTGCTCCAGACCCTCCAATGGCTTTTCAGCTCCCTTAGAGAAAAGAACAAAGTCCTTCCAGTGGCCTATAGCACTGGATGTGGTCTGTCCCCCTGACCTCTCTGGCTCCATCCCTTTCAGGGCTCCTCCTCGCCTTGTCTGCTCCAGCCACTGGCCTCTTGTTGTGCCTTGAACCCACCATGTCTCAGGCCTTTGCATTTGCTCTTCCCTCTGCCTGAAGTGCCCATTCCCCAGATAGCCATGTGGCTTGCTGCCTGGTCTCAACCCCTGCTCCAATGCCACCTTTGCAAGGAGGCCTTCAGTGACCACCCTATTTGGAATTTACTGCAACCCATTCCTCACTCTTTGCTGGTGTTCTCTGCTGCTTTTTCCATGATCAATTTTTTTCTCTCTTGCACTTACCACATTCTGATGTGTAAAGTATTTACTTGTTTACTGTCTGTTTCCTCCTACTGGGATATAAGCTTTATGAATGCCTGGGACATAGCAGATGCTCAATAGCTATTTTTTAAATGCCGATTAAATACAACAATGAGTGGTAGGCAGGTGAAAGTAGAAGGGAGGTTGTCGCAGGCACAGGAAAACGCAAAAGCCTGGGAATTGAGAGTATGCAGCACTTTTAAGAACCATCATTCTGAGCAAACTATCACAAGGACAGAAAACCAAACACCGCATGTTCTCGCTCATAGGTGGGAATTGAACAATGAGAACACTTGGACACAGGATGGGGAACATCACACACCGGGGCCTGTCATGGGGAGAGGGTAGGGGGGAGGGATAGCATTAGGAGATATACCTAATGTAAATGACGAGTTAATGGGTGCAGCACACCAACGTGGCACATGTATACATATGTAACAAACCTGCACGTTGTGCACATGTACCCTAGAACTTAAAGTATAATAAATAAATAAATTTTTTAAAAACTGAAAAAAAAAAAGAACATGAGAAGTCAGTCTCTGTGGCTAGAGCTAAAGTTGAAGGAGGAAATCATGAGAGAGAAGGCTGGGGAGGAGGCTGGGTCATTCATGGCCTTGAAAGCTCTGTTAAGAACCATTGATTTTTAGGTCTCACAAATAAGTGAGAACGTGCAATGTTTGTCTTTCTGCAAAAGATGTGAAAGCCCAGAAAAACATGAAGAGATTTGCATTTCAGAAAGATGCCTAGTTTCCTGGTGAATGTACTGGAGGGGATGAGAGTGGAAAATTAAGACCAAAAGCTTGCCATAACAATTCAGACATGAAATGATGAAACCTTTGAACTTAGGGTGTTGGCAGAAGTAAGCAAGCAGCATCAACAGTCTGGATAGGAAAGATGGGAAAATGTGATGAGTCACGGATGATGCCCTAGTTTCTGGTTTGGGGAACAAGGCAAATAATGCTTCCATTCTCTAAGAGAAAAGAGGGAAAAGGCAGAGAACAGGGAGCAGATGATCTAGGGTCACCATGTGCAGTTGTACAGGCTGTGCACTGCTCAAGCTCTCCTACCTGGCCGAGGGGAAGGAGTGGAGACTGGAATCCAGCCGTTTTTTTTTTTTTTTTTTTTTTTTTTT
>NW_016805609.1:128726-131077 GCF_001698545.2 Rhinopithecus bieti
TTTTTTTGAGTGGAGTCTCGCTCTGTCGCCCAGGCTGGAGTGCAATGGTGCAGTTTCAGCTCACTGCAACCTCCACCTCCCAGGTTCAAGCGATTCTCCTGCCTCAGCCTCCCAAGTTGCCAGGACTACAAGCGCATGCCACCACTCCAGGCTAATTTTTTGTATTTTTTTGTAGAGACAGGGTTTCACCGTGTTAGCTAGGATGGTCTTGATCTCCTGACCTCATCATCCACCTGCCTCAGCCTCCCAAAGTGCTGGGATTACAGGCATGAGCCACCACGCCCGGCCCCAGCCTTTCTTCTACTCACCAACTTTGTATCCCGGCCCAGAGCTGCATCTCTCTAATTACCACAAAGGCACCATATGGGCTAACCACAGCCTTGAGATTAACTTGATTGTGAATTTCTTGCATATAAATTGTTTGTGGTATAACCAAAATAGAAATGTCTATTCAAGTGTTAGATGAACAGGTCTTGAGCCCTAGTGAAAGATCTGGGCTGGAGATACAGATGTTGAAGTCATCTCCTTGTTGAAACCGTGAGTAGATGATATCTTCTGGGAAAATCATGAAAAGAGAATAGGGTTGGTGTTCAAGTGATAAAACACAATGCGGATCACATCTTCACTTGTTATTTTATGGACATTTGCTGGAAACAAAGCACCTTAGTCAACACGACTGTTTGAATTATCTCATTGGACAGATAGGATGATTCATGATGCTATTGCCTGACTCTGGGGGTAAGGAGTGTATGTCTGTTTTTCATCATAGAATTATTAAGATAAACAGACCAATTAAATCTGTAGAAATCTCACAGAGAGCCTTCTTGGTATATGTGGAACCTCTTTTAAAGCCCATAGAGAGAGCTTCTTGTTTCAACATAGCCAAGATGTGCAGTGCTATGATTGTCCTCCTTGGAGGCATCACGTACATCAAGTGTATGTTTTAATGTTTATTCATTTACTCTTTTAGTATTCCATCTGCAGTGAACCTCTAATAGAACTGTCTAACCCTGGAGCCAGTGGATCCTTGTTTTTTGTGACCAGTGATGATGAATTTATCATCAAAACAGTTCAGCACAAAGAAGCTGAGTTTCTTCAGAAGCTCCTGCCGGGCTATTATATGGTAAGGAACTGCACATCATGAAAGCTTCTACTTGAAGTTTAATTACTTTCCTCAACAGTTTTTTTCTATTGTTTTTTCAATGACTCAGGCATGTTTCTTTCTCTTTGGTAAGCTTTATTCTGCATTTAAATTATGCTATGACATTCATTGAATAGATGTTTTAAAGTAAACTTGAACTGAATGGCAGAGCATAGTTGTTGAATCCCACAATCCTGAGTTCAAATCCCAACCCAGCCAATAATTACTTGTGTGACCCTGAGTAAGCAGCATAACTGGTGAGCCTTAGCTCCCTCAGTCTTTAAAAGCTGGGAAAGACGTATCTTACATAGTTGTTGTGATAAAGCAAGGATACAGGATATAGAATAAAGGAAAGATAAAGGAAGCAATGCGTTGCAAACCTCTTTGCAACCAGTACGCAGTAATCGTATAAATGGTTAACTTTCATTGTTTGCTTATTACATGTTAAGCAAGGCCTTAAGTGCTTTGCATTCATTAACTCATTTGATCCTCACAGCAACCTTGGATACTACAATGATCACCATTTTATAGAAGAGGTAATTGAGGCAAAGATAAATTAAGTAACTTGCCATGGGTGATACAGCTGGAGAGCTGCAGAACTGGGGCTACACAAGCGGAAAGGGCTCCAGAGAATGCATTTTTCACCCCTACACTAATACACCAGCACATATTCTATGTTAGCTCTTCCCAGCTACTAGACTTCTGAATTTAGAATTTCATAGGTAAATATGATAATGTGAAAAATCACCTTTCATGTAATCTTTTAGAGACAAAGGAACAGTAACCTAGCCTGGATGGATTTACTACACATTTACTCCAAAATTTTCAAAACTAACCCTACTTTTCCTAAATCATCCAGTCATTTTCATACCTCCAGTTTCATTGTACTTTCATAACAGTTATTAATTTTCTATGATTGGAAGGGCTACATGAAGCTGTCTGGATTTCAGAAGCTCAAGTTTTGCCAGTCACTTGCTATGAGTGGTGATAAATGTCATCTTTATTTTTAAAAATTCATTCATGAGATGCCATGTAATCATTTTATGTAAAAATATAATTTTATTCCAAAATCTGCTAGACACAGCATTAAATACTTAAATTCATCTCATATAGAAGTATAGAAATCAAAATCTCAATAAAATCTTAGTGGCCTGCAGGCAGATTTTAAAAGATTTCAATGCTGAACAAGTATTTTTTTTTTTTTTTTAGA
>NW_016805609.1:132531-156380 GCF_001698545.2 Rhinopithecus bieti
GTTTCTTTCCTAGAAATACATATTACTAAAATTTGGTATATATGCCTTCAATTATACTTTGTTCATGCACACATTTTAAAATTATCTGAAATTAGGATCAAATTGATGTAATATTATTTGATAAACTGCTTAATTAGTAAATCTTAAAATTCTATAATTCTGAGCTCAGATATACTTGTCCTCTTGTAAAACTGCATTGGCCATATGTGACTACTTATATTTAATTAAAATTAGAAAAAAAGTTAAGGGCCAGGCATGGTGGCTCACACCTGTAATCCCAGCACTTTGGGAGGCCAAGGTGGGTAGATCACTTGAGCCCAGGTGTTCAAGTCCAGCCTGGGCAACATGATGAAACCCTATCTCTACAAGAAAAATAAAAAATTATCCAGGCATGGTGGCACACACCTGTGGTCCCAGCTACTTGGGAGGCTGAGAAGTGGAAGCATCACTTAAGCCTGGAAGGTTGAGGCTGCAGTGAACTGTAATCAAGCCACTCCAGCTTGGGAGACAGAGCAAAACCCTGTCTCAAAAAAAAGAAAAATTAAATTTAGCTGAACAAGTGGTTTTATCCCAATTATGTAAGCTGGTATAACAATATAATCCATCCCATTAACAAGAAAAAATGTGAACATCATGTGGTTACCCAAATAGATGAGGAGAAGCTAAGGCCCTCAAAATTCAACATCTTTGCTTAATTAAAATTCTAAAAAGTGGCAGGAGAGTTTTTTTAAAAAAACATAATAAGTAGATAAAAAAACATAACAAGTTGTACATTTATCAGTCTTCCAAAAGTTCATGTAATAGCTCATGGAGAAAAACAAGAATCCTTTCTCTAGAAACAATAGGAGTAGACCAGAATGACCCTCCCATCAATAGTCCTTTCTGATAAATTTGCTAGAAATTCTGGCATTGAGTCTTGAGTACAAAAAGAAATACAAAATAAGTACAAGCACTATTCTCTTTAAATGACAGAATTCAAAATGAGCAAACCTTCAAGAAAATAAATCAGGAATTTCTAGAAGTGATATGACTGCGGCAGATTTGCAGGATAAAAGATAAATCTACAAAATCCATTATATTCCATTATATAGATGATATAGAGTAGGAGAATATAAGAGAAAAAAGAGATCCTGTTCATGATGACAACAACTTATAATGAACATTATTAGAAAAATAAAGAAATAAGTAAATAAAGTCATGTGAGTACTGTAATTCTGATTGGGAAAGCAAGATATGGTACATGGAAAACATAAACAATAATCAGTTCAGAAAGAATGTAATAAGAAAAATTCTAAAATATTTGAATCTATAAAAACAAATGTTACAAACCCAATATGAAGGAAACTACAAAATATTATTGAAGGACATAAAAAAGATCTGAAATAATGAAGAAATATATGCATTGTTCCTGAACTCAGTGTTGTAAAGATTTCAACTGCTCCTAAATCAACTTATAAATCCAGTCTAATTCCAAGCAAAAATTCTAATAGGATTTTTCACATAGCTTGACAAAGCCAATTTCTTTGAAAGTGAGAGCAAGTCTCATTTGAAGAATGTTTTCTAAAATGAACAATCAAACAGAAAGTTTGTAAGAGTGGAGAAAACATTTTGAAAAGAAGAAAATAGTAGGCCTGCTATAGCATGTACCAAAAATCTATAAGGCTGTAACTAATGTTAAGGATGTAGGATGAGTACAGTTTTAGACAGATAAATTAATAGATTCAAATAAAGTGTTCAGAAATAGATCTCTGTGAATTTGTCTACTTACTGTATTGACATGGAGGGATTTAAACTCAATTGGAAAATGTCTGACTGTTCAATAAGTATCCATTTGAGGAAAAAATTAAATTCTCTATTTCAGATCTTTCACATACACACAAAATTAATTCCGTAGGGAGTAAAGACCAATTGTAATGACCAAAACTATTAAGAATTTGGAAGAAAATAAAAGTTTATGACTTTGGGATATAAAAAAGCTTTGTTAAACAAAAACAAAAAGCAAACACACACACACACACACACACACACACAAATAAGAAACAAGTAAATAAATACGACCGCATCATTTAGGCCAAGTGCAGTGGCTCATGCCTGTAATCCCAGCACTTTGGGAGGCCAAGACGGGAGGATCACTTGAGGTCAAGAGTTCGAGACCAGCCTGGCCACCATATAGTGAAACCCCATCTCTACTAAAAATACAAAAATTAGCTGGGCATGGCGGCACACACCTGTAGTCCCAGCTACTTGGGAAGCTGAGGTGGGAGAATCACTTGAACCTGGGAGGCGGTGGTTGCAGTGAGCCAAGATCATGCCACTGCAGTCCAGTCTGGGTGACAGAGCAAGACTCCGTCTCTCAAAAAATTTAAAAAAAAATTTTTTAAGGCAACACATTTATATAAGAAAAAGTACCAGACACAAAATTAATATAAGCTCATTGAATATTTCTGGAATGAAATAAAGTGAGAGCAGTGGTTTTCTCAAACGTTGAGAACTGGGGGAAGAATCAAGGATAGCGGAGACACTTTTCATTGAATACATGCCCTTTTGTAAACTATTTTAATTTCTTATCTATTTTAAAAGGGAACAAAAATAGGTATATATTCCCTTTTTTTCTTTCTTTCTTTCTTTTTTTTTTTTTTTTTTTTTTTTTTTTTTTTTTTTTTTTGAGACGGAGTCTCGCTCTGTCACCCAGGCTGGAGTGCGGTGGCGCTATCTCGGCTCAGTGCAACCTCTGCCTGCCGGGTTCAAGCAGTTCTCCTGCCTCAGCCTCCCGAGTAACTGGGACTACAGGCACATGCCACCAGACCAGCCTAATTTTTTGTATTTTTAGTGGAGACAGGGTTTCACCGTGCTAGCCAGGCTGGTCTCGAACTCCTGACCTCGTGTTCCGCCCGCCCCGGCTTCCAAAAGTGCTGGGATTGCAGGCATGAGCCACAGCGCCTGGCCTCCCTATTTTTTTAAATAATAAAAAAGACAACAGACTGGAAGAAACTACCCCATATAGATGAGAGAAATGATAAATATCCAGAATATATCAAGAATTTCAACAGTGACAAAAACCTACAGAAAAAATGCTTACAAAGATTTTAAAGTTTGGATACTATTCAGCAGTGGTAAGAGTGACGGGAAAATCTATGTACAATCTTACATAGTGTGGTTGTAAATTGGTCTGCCATTTTGGAAGACAGTTTTGCAGGAGCTATTAAAATGTTAAATGTTCATCCCTTATGCCTTGGCAGTTCGTTTTCTCTTTAGCTACCTTAGAGAATAGTCACTCATGGCACCAGTCAATTCCTTGCCTGTTTTTAGTTGGAGCCAATTTGGGACATTATGTCCAATTTCAATTCAGTCACTTTCACTGCCCTGAGTTTAGAATAATAAAATTGCTGTCCAATAAGCAGACTTAAGAAATAGATTAGAAACAGCAAAATTTTAGTAATGGACATTAATAAAGATAATCACATCCCATTTTTAATTATCTTATCAGCATGAAACACATCTTTAGTGGAACATTATTTTGTCAAAATAGAAGATTGTAAATATATTTTTCTTGTTTTGGTTTCTAGAATTTAAACCAGAATCCAAGGACTCTTCTGCCAAAATTTTACGGACTGTATTGTATGCAATCAGGAGGCATTAATATCAGGATTGTGGTGATGAACAACGTTTTGCCACGCTCCATGAGAATGCACTTTACATATGACTTGAAAGGCTCAACGTATAAGCGAAGAGCATCCCGTAAAGAGAGAGAGAAATCCAACCCCACGTTTAAGGACTTAGACTTCCTGCAAGACATGCACGAAGGGTTGTATTTTGATACAGAAACATACAACGCGCTTATGAAAACACTTCAGAGAGACTGCCGGGTAAGGAAGTTTGATTGTTGTGATTTTCTTTGAACTCTGTGCTCATGTAAACTGTGGCTGCCACTTATTGAAAGCATAGAAATAAGGAATGTCCAAAGTGGCGGACATGTGGAATCCTATCTTTCCCAATCCCGGTGCCAAGCCATGCTTCCTTGATACTGAAGGAATTGGCAAATGATAAGGGAGTTATCTAGAGTCCTTAACCTACATCTCTGTTGTTTATTTATAATTAATAAGCTAAGTCAGCTTTCTTTGATAAAATGAAACAAGAAAGCCTTGTTTTCTTTTCTTTCTCCACTATGGGGAAGATAGTTTTACTAGAAAGAAATAGAATTTTGGTTTAACGTAGTGTTGAGTAAGAGAAGCCATATAGAAATCTTGGAAGAAGTAAGACTTGAATTTGGGAGACACGTTCAGAGAAAACGTACTTGGGATTAATAATGGCTCCCTAGAGATCAGCATGGATGCAAAACTATGATGTGAGCAGAACGTTTGCTGAAATTATTTTTTGTGGTCTGAATAAGAGGTGAGCAGGAATGAAGCTTGCCAATTAGGGCAGACACCATTCCCTGCAAACTTAGCTGGAGTGATTGTCCAAAGTGTGGAGGAATTCCCCCAGGCCGCTCTGCTTTAAAAGAAAAAAAAAAAAAAGAAAGAAAACTAAGGGAAGATTTTTTTCTAACATGGTGAAGAGATAAAAATTGTTTTGGAGAAAAGAAAAATGCAGTGCTAATAGCTTCTGAAGGATAATGATCATGGGAGAACCGTCCAGCCACTTGGCTAAGTTGGGTAGTGGAGGTGGGCAGAAAGCATGATGGGACAGGCTGTGGTTTTCTGCACTTTCCACGGGCCTGGACGGATGACCCATGTTGTTATAGGGGAGGGGTGACACTTCTCTGCTGGACCTGAACTCACGTGAAGGTGAGGAAGACAGTCTGACACCCCTTCTAAGGTATAAAGTAGGGAATTTTCACTAAGGAATACAGGCCTACTGTTTCGGTTTTTTTTGTTTTGTTTTGTTTTTCTTCCTTTCTACTTGTGATAGCTTGCATGATTGTGCACAAAATGTGTCCTTAGAATTGTTTTCTTTATTGACAGAGTTGTTACTTCTATTGTTTAGCTACCATTTATTGAATGCTTATAGTATGCCAGGTTAGTCTAAGATTTTTTAATGCATCATTTCACTTAATTCCCTCAGCAACTCTTTGAAGTCAGTACTATTCATACTTCCATTTTCATTGCTGAAGAATTGGGTTCTTAAAGAGATTCAGAAACTTACCCAGATTACTTAGCAAGTCAATGACAGAGCCCACATGTGTTTGGGTACAAAGATATGTGCTTCTAACAACTGAAACTTAAAGGTTCACTCTGAGGATTCTTTTTTAATTATCTTTTCAGAACTCAGGGAGGGAACAGTAGGAACCAAGCAAACAGACAAACAAACAACATCCAGCAGATATTCAGATATCTGAGTGGATTTGAGTGATGCATATTTTTCTATTCAAAAAACGTAAAACAAAACACACATATTTTAGTAGAAACCTTTTTCCTGTGTTTTTTCTGCCCTTTACAGAATGTGGGTAAAAAGTGACTCTCAATTCCCCAGAGTTTAGTGTCAGCCTCTCCAGTTTTAGGTTTGCTTTCTCTTTTGTGTGCTTCTTGCCCATTTAGTATGGAAAGCCTTTATCTGCTGCCTTCTAACACCACATGCTTCTCTGCCAAAAAAAAAAAAAAAAAAAAAGGCAAATATAAAAGAGCCATTACTCAGGATTTGTCTATTTATTAGCGTTTCCTGAGCTCAGGACTGAGACCACGAGGTCAAACCAAACTTTTCATCACGAATGAGACCCTGGAGATTTGCCTTTTATTTTTTATTCTCTGGCAGGTTTATTGTTCTAAGGAACATAAAGGTCAAGTATCTGAGGTATCCTGAGCCTTACTCCCTCTTACTCACTGCGTTTGAAGTTGTACAAGACACAGATCATGGACATTCTTTAAAATATGTACATCTGCCTTGAGAAAGGCTTCTCTTGGGATGGTATGGGAGTGTGTAAATGCTGGGCTGTAGGGGAACTCAGCTTCCTTCCCTGATCTGTCCTGACCATGACCAAGTCCTCTGGGATCTGGATTCAGCAGCTGGTGCTCTGAGCAGAGCTGCCTCAAGCAAAGCATATTTCTGGAATGGTGAATATTAATATTTAATAGTCAAGGGCCTCTTAGTAAATCGTATGAATGCTGTGAACTGTCCTCCCCGCAAAAGATGCCCATCCTCATGATGGATCATGAATCTCTTGGAGCCCATTGTTCCTCCTCTTCCTTCTCCCCCAAGGCTCAGAATCCCCTTCCTAGAGTTACGTCTCTCTCTTCAGGTCATCCTCTGAAGGGCCAACTCACTGGATGACTGCAGTAGGGATATGTGATTGACATTGTCCCAATATTGCCTTTGCTTTGCAGAGCTGAGTCTCTGTGCTGGCTGAGGGACTGCAGAGACCCAGAGGGGCTGCAAGGTTGGTCTGAGCTGAGGCCAGTACCTATCAATCAGGAGTCTTTTCTGCTAAAATTCCTGTTAGACAGTATGGCTAAGGCTCTGGAAACAAACCAGTTAGAGGAATGTATTACTGTTTCAGCACCCCAGGCAGAGAAAGGTGAACTAGACCCATATTAGGATATATGCTTCTATTCACTTATCAGCACATATTGCAAACACACTACATGCCAGGCATGAGGTGCATGACCTTTATTTTTTATCAATTGCCATACAGTCTAGTATGTGCAATGATATTATATTGTGAGGATTAGAGTAGAGAACATTGTAGCTTGCTTTTAAAGGATGAGAAGCTTTCTCCGGGTAGGCAAAGCAGTAGAAGCATATTTCTAGGAAAAGAGAATAAGTATGAAACAATGGGTGTGAAATAGCACAATGTGTTCCAGGAGCTATAGTTGTTCGGTTTTGGGGCAGCTGATAGGGAGAGCGTGTGGGGTAGAAGAGGAGAGTGGCCACATAATATGAGAGCCACATATTGTCAGAAGACCCTTTCTGGTGGTGCCAGGGAGCTCTTAAGGGCTTAACAGTAGCAAATCCAAGAATCCCAGACCTTTGGACCCCAGCTTCTTTGTTGTTCCCAGACAGATTTGTTAAGCCTCTTAACCTATGGCTGACCTCTCCCTGCTTCTTGGCGCCCCTACCTCTCCTTTCATATTTTGGCTTGACATCTCAGACCCCAGGATTCTATTTCCTTTAGCTTGAGTGCTGGCCGGAAGGGCCAGCTTGACCAACCTTATTCCCTGCTCCCCGTGGACTGCTTCCCTGACTGCCAATCAGAGCTGCTGTTTCTGAGCTCTGCTTCTGAAAAGACCTGAACAGCCTCATCCTGCACTGAGTCCCCCTGACACATGCCATCTTCTCCTGGCATCTTTGTGGCAACCCCTGTGTCCCTTTGCCTGGCTTCCCCAAGCCCAGTCCCAGACCCCTGTGTTATTATACCAGCCTGCCCTTTGGGATGGTTCATTCCTGACCAACTCCTCCGTGTAGCACATTGCCCACTTGGAACTTTTCTGGAAAATTGATCTTCTTTTATGCCTCAACCCTGCTGAGCCCAATTCCCCCACAGGATCAAAGAGCTGTTTCCAAAAGCAGGCATCCAGATGTCAGGTTCCACACCCCATCTCCACATTGCTATTCCTCATTGGTTGTGTGTGGTGGGGGGGAAATTGATATGTAAATGATCAGTCCCCTTTCCTGAAGAGTTTCCTGTCCCTTGGTCTGACCCTCTGTATGCTCACTGCCACAGCCATCCTTACCCACGAGTGAATTTGACCCAGGGAAAGAGTGGTGACATCGAGTACTACAAAAACATCACAGATCACTTGCTATCAAAACCAGAAAGCAGGATTTATTCAAACCATCCCCAGTGGCTCCCACGTGACAGACAAGCTGAGATGCATGTCCTATTTGGAAACTGCTCTTCCCAGGTACCCCTTCATCTTCCCCCAGGCCTGCACCTCTTCTAGTCTTCTGTGACCCAGGGAACATGACCATCGTGCAGCCAGATACCCAAATCTGCACCCTGAAGCTACTCTTTCCGCCCTCCTCTCCCTCTTTCTCTGTGTGCAGTGAAATCACCATGTCCCAGTCTGTCTGCCAAGTAACTCCTGGATCTGCCCCCTCCTCACTGTAGGCACAGCCACTGCTTTTATTGAGACGCTGGTTATTCATCACCTGGAATTTTGCTGTAGCCTCTTTGCTGGTTTTCATTATCATTGCCTTCCATCACGTCCCCACCACTGCTGCCAGACTGATCCTCTGATCAGAAGACTTAACACTCTCTGGCCAAGGTTCCCCACTGCCTTTGGGCTAAAGCCAGTGATTCCCAGCTTGCAACATTAAAATCCTCCCTGATCTGGTCCCTGCCACCTTCTCCAGATGCCGTCAGCTTCTGTCTCCTGCCTTCTCTCTCCCCTCTCCCCTGATGCAGATCCCCACTCTCCAGCTCTTCTGATCTACTGGCCACATTCTCTCAAGGTTTTGGTCTTTTTATCCACGCCTCACTCTGCTGGACCATTCTTCCCTTATTCTACACCTGTCCCTCACCTACCCATCTCAGGACTACTCAGGGATCAGTTCCTCTAAGACCATGCTGTTGTGGTTCCCCATGCATCCTGGGCTTACTTCTTTTGTGGGACTTCATACACTGTTATCTTTTCACATGTCAATCCTGGAGCCTGAGGAGCAAGGCTTAATCTATCTTTATATCTACATGCCTGGTTCTTAGCAGACACTTAGTAAGTGTTTATTGGAATATGTATTTGAACAAAGGAATAATCAGCTGTCTAATGATTTTAAAAAAGAAAGAAAGGTTTAGGTGCACTTCCAAGAAACCTGTCTTTGGTGATTTTTGTGTATGTAGCTATTTTTTAAGTTCTGCCTGTTTTGAAGGGAGTATCCAGTTTCACTGCAATGCCTGCCAAAAATGGCGCTGAGAATTTAATAAAGTAGATTATCTCCATTTTGAATCACTTCAGACTATTTGAAAAGTTGTACTGGTTGTCCTCCGATCAAGAGTCATTTGTGTAACAAAAGTACATTTATACTGCAGAGAGTTTTCCCATGGAAGCAATGTTGTAAATGGTCATTAGACTTTTTCTCTTTCCAACTTTTATTTTAAGTTCAGGAGTACATGAGCAGATTTGTTACATGGGTAAATTGTCATAAGGATTTGGTGTACAGATTATTTCATCACCGGGTAATAAGCATAGTGCCTGATAGGTAAATTTTCCATCTTCCTACCCTCCTCCTCCCCGCCTCCACCCTCAGGTAGGCCCTCGCATCTGTCGTTCGCTACTTTATGTCCATATGTACTCAATGTGTAGCTCCCATTTAGAAGTAAGAGCATGCAGTATTTGGTTTTCTATTACTGTGCTAATTCACTTAGAATAATGGCCTTCAGCTGCATACATGTTGCTGCAAAGTACATGATTACATTCTTTTTATGGCTACGTAGTATTCTGTGTTGCATATGTACCATATTTTCATTATCCAGTTCACTGTTGATGGGCATCTGGGTTGATTCTATGTCTTTGCTATTGTGAATATGGACTTTATTTTATTAGCACTGACCCTTGTCTTCTTTGGGTGGTTTTAGGTGTACGTACTGTCTCTCCAGCAAGACTTTAAATGTCTCCAAGGGCAAAGCTCATTCTTTACACCTCTCTGCAGCTGCAACACCTGGCTTATTCTATACACTCAGTACATGTTTCAAGATTGTAATTGAAAACTCTTTTGAATTGAAAATTCATGTATTAATTTTAAAAGAACAATTAGGATCTATTTTTGTATTCATTGTAATTTACCATGATTATTTTTTCTCTGACATAAGTTATCTATGTAAAATCTAGAATCTCATATCGTTTAATTAATTTGATAAATTATTATATCCTGAAATATTTATTAATAACTCCGGGAAATGACTTTGAGACAAAGTATATTAGTGAGAACTTGTGTTTACAACCCAAATATTTTTACTCTTTCAAGTGAGAGTCATTTCAGAGACAGTCTTGATAATTAATGACCTAATTGACTTATTTTACATTTATTATCTTTTTTGTTGAGCCGCAAGTTGTTAATTTTTAAAGAATGTGGAACCAATTTTCTTTTTTCACACAAATGACTATAACCATAAATATTAATAGGTTCTCAGAATTTAATGAAACCAGTCTTAAGAATACTGAAGCTGGCCGGGTGCGGTGGCTCAAGACTGTAATCCCAGCACTTTGGGAGGCTGAGACGGGCGGATCACGAGGTCAGGAGATCAAGACCATTCTGGCTAACACAGTGAAACCCCGTCTCTACTAAAAAAATACAAAAAAACTAGCCGGGCGTGGTGGCGGGCGCCTGTAGTTCCAGCTACTGGGGAGGCTGAGGCAGGAGAATGGCGTAATCCCGGGCGGCGTAGCTCGCAGTGAGCTGAGATCCAGCCACTGCACTCCACGCCTGGACGACGGAGCGAGACTCCGTCTCAAAAAAAAAAAAAAAAAAAAAAAAAGAATACTGAAGCTTTCTGATGTGCAAAGAGGGAATCTTTCTATGAAGGCAAGCTTTAAATTTATGATCTGCATTCTTATATCAGCTATGGGTAATTGTTTGCATGGAAAATGGGTTATTTTATATAATACTTAATTTAACATTATGGCTATTGCTTACCATTCAGCTATAATTTTGCTAGGAGTAAACTTTTTACATTTTGTTCAGACAGTTTATTTTCTTTTTTTGATATTGCTTGCCTTCTCAGTTATCACTGGGGAAGAAAAAATGCTTTAGAGCTAATAGAAAGGAGATGTACATATCCTGAAGGTAGAAATACTTCATTTTAAACTATCCTCTAATCAATAAGGAATTCGATTTTATTTTTAGACTTCAATCAAAACATGAAAAGGGTGCAGGGACATCATTGACTCCACACTCCTAAATTACTTGTTTTGTTTTTGTTTTTGTTTTTTGAGGTGAAGTCTCACTCTGCTGCCCAGGCTAGAGTGCAGTGGCATAATCTCAGCTCACTGCAACCTCCACCTCCCAGGCTCAAGCGATTCTCCTGCCTCAGCCTTCCAAGTAGCTGGGACTACAGGCATGTACCACCATACCCAGCTAATTTTTATATTTTTAGTAGAGATAAAGTTTCACCTTGTTGGCCAGGCTGGTCTCGAACTCCTGACCTTAAGTGATCTTCCCACCTCAGCCTTCTAAAGCGCTGAGATTACAGGTGTGAGCCACCATGCCCAGCCAAATCCACTGTGTTTCAAAGTGTGTTTTACAAATGCTGTAAACCCATGAGATATTTGATTTGCTCCATTGTCTTAAAATTATGAGTTTTTTCTATCTATAATAGTTTGATATCACAGCAGTATAAGCATAAGGCAAAGTTAAAGTTGGTGAACAAATAAAACCAACTCATAGAATCAAAGATTATTTGAGCTGGAAGGAATCCTAAGATTTCCCAAGAAACAGTAAAAGAATGCCTTCTACTCTCTGGTCTGAGAAAAAATGATTTTGGACTTACCTACTAGCCAAGCCAGGTTTTATTGTGAGAACAGAAATAATGACATCATCATATCATATGTGCAAGGGCTTTATAAATTTTTCTACCTGTAAATTTTTTTGCTTCGTATTTTGAGATAATGGATTCACATGCTATTGGAAGCAATAACACAGAGAGATATCATATACCCTTCACCCAGTTTCCCCCAGTGGTAATATCTTGCACAATCTTGCACAACCTTAGTATAGTTATCACAATGAGGAAATTGACTTTGGTGCAACCTACTGATGTTTTTCAGCTTTTTTCAGATTTCACAAGTTTTACATGCACCTGTGTGGTGGGGGAGGTTCTGTGCAATTTTAGACATACATAGATTTATATAACCACCACCATGGTCAAGTACAGAACAGTTCTTTCTCAAAGATGCTAATGGTACCGTTTTATAGCCACAGCTACCTCCTTCCCTGACGACTCCTTCCTAATCCTATACAATCACCAATCTGTTTTCCATCTCTATAATTTTGCCATTTCGAGAATGCTGTATAAATGGAATCATATAGTATATAACCCCTGAGATTGGCTTTTTTTAAACTCAGTATAATGCCATTGATATTCATCCAAGTTATTGCCTGTATCAGTAATGTGCTCCTTTTGATTGCTGAGTGATATTTCTTGGTATGGATGTATCACAGTTTAACATTCACCCACTGACGAACATGTGAGTTTTTTCTAGTTTTTGAGTGTTACAAATAAAGCTGCTGTGAACATTTGTATACTGGCTTTTGCGTGAGCATAAGTTTTCATTTCTCTGGGATAAATGCCTAAATTCAGTTTCTATATCATATGGTAAGTGCATGTTGAATTTTTAAAGAAACTGCCATACTCTTTTCCAGAGTGGTTGCACCATTTTACATTTCCACCAGCAGTGGATGAATGATCCGTTTTTCTCCTTATCCTCGCTAGCATCTGCTGTTGTCACTATTTTTTATTTTAGCCACTCTGAAAAGTGTGTATTTAAGTCTCTTGCTGAAAAATTACTTGAATATATGCCCCAGAAAAGCAAAAGATAAATCTAATAAAGCAGTTTGGGGATATAGAAAAGAGCGGTGAAAAGACAGCAGAAAAACTCAATGGTTAAGTTTAATGCCTGGTAATATGCCTGTGAGACTATGCAACTGACAAGATTCCTAAGAAAAGGCCTGTGATACAGGAGTTTAACGTGTGTGTTTCTAATAATAAGCACTCCTGTGAGACTTCATCTAAATCTATTCTACAGCCATTGGTATTGCTTCATTATATTGTAATTGCTTGATTACATGTTTAATGTTTGCTACTAAAAATCTGCTCTGTGGGAACTGTGGAACCTCATTTTCCCAGTCTTAGCTCACTCGAGAGTTCTTACACAGCGTTTCTCTTGGTGTCAGTCTTCTGGTGAAGCCTAGGAAGTAGCAACAGCAAACTTTCTTGGAATAGTGAATCTTACCTAGTCAATGAACGTAATAAAAGCAGGTTTTAGTAATAACCTACACATGGTTCATCTTGAAAGAACCAAAGTAAATCATGTCAACATTGTGAATTTGTGGATAATTGTTTGGAGTACGTTTGTATTGCTCATTTGGCCAAGGTCTGTTAAAGGCCAGTAAATTACTAAATTGCAACTGTGTTAACCTCTTCATCCCTCAGTTTTTATTTAGGTGGCGGCTGGTGTCCCCATTTAAGACCATCCATACACCACAACTGTTCAGTAGTCTTGGGAGGGGGCTGGTGCCACTTGCTGCAGCTTAGTTCTGCTGAAGGTGGGGAATGGAAATGAGCTGCTGGCAATAACAGAAGGAACACAATAATCTGTGCAAGATAGTGTCAAGGTAGCTACAAAAATCAAAATACTCTGTGTTGTTCATGCCTGACTTTCTATTAAGTAAGACAATTCCCAGATTTTACAGATTTTACCTCTTCTGGGTTTTGGTGGAGAGAGGGTTCCATCTTGGATATAACCTATAGTATACCAAAGTAGCTTAACATGTAAAATAAATCATATGTAATATGTAATCATCAAATATGTATATACAATACAATACATAATACTTTATTTCTTGGACAATAAGGATGCATTTCCAAGGCTTACTTTATTTGTAGGTTGGTTCAGGTAACATTTATTTAGACTTACTTTGAACCAGACAATCTATTACATACAGGTTCTCTCATTCATCTTCACAAAGCCCTGTGAAGTGAGTGGTATGATTCCCTTTTGACAGATAAAGAAGTGAATCCTCAGGAGAGGTTCAGCTTCCACAGGTCCGCAGAGCTCACAGTGCTGCATCCAGAACTTACACCCAGTTCTCTCTGACTCCAAACCCATGTTCTTTCATCATTACACGCTCCTTAAGGAGCTTATGTGTAATGGTGGTAAGGCCACTGAAATGAAAACATTAAGTAATAACATGGACAGATATAGGCAGCATGGGCTAGAAGTGCTCAATGACTGGTCCCCTAACTCTGACAAGGAGTTATAGGGGCAGATGCTGTAGGAGTCAGGAAGGGGCTCAATCCTAGTGGAGAGCTTGGTTTGGACAGAACAATGAGTTCATGAAATCTTGCAGCCTATTTCAAGGAAGGAGGAACAGAGGAACACATTGCCAAGTGACTAAGGAACACAAAGTAAAATAAATAATCCAAACATTTAATTTTAAAAATTTAATGAAAAGCATAATCAAGCCCATTGACATTTGCCAACTGTTACCAACGTGCATGCACACGAAATCCTATTAAGTCAAAAGTGAGGCTTCCTTCTGAGCAATGCAATGGTTACGGGGGGGGTTGATTGTTTCTGAAATCTTGCAAGGGAGGAGATTAGGGACTCGATGTGTGACGTTGAATCCTGTGTGAGCAGCTTTTGAGAATTCTGATTCACTACACAAATGGAAGGATTATCAAGTCAGTAGTTTGCTTTTTTTTTTTTTAACTCTCACTTCAAACCAAAGTATTATCGAAATCTCTACAGAAAGAATGAAAATAGGAGACTGAAAGTAATTTCCTTGGCTCTAAGAAATAAACTCCTTTTCCTTTCTTCCTAAAAAGAGATATTACCTAAAGATTGGAGACTTGAAGCATTTCCTGAGTTTGTTGTTATATGTCTAGCAAGTTTTCATTTTAAGTAATTGTCCCACAGAACTTTATATATGCAATAATTCAAGTTAAGGAAAGCTAAAATCTTTGGGCTTATAAAATAGAACAATGCTATATCTACTACTTAGAGTTTCTGGCCTTTTTGTAAAAACAACCTACTGGTCTCTGATTAGATGACCCTAAGTGTAGGAGTAAGGTTGATATAGGCCCCAAATGGAAAGACCCACAAAGTATCTGGGGGAGGGAGCAAAGGGAAGGAAATGGACCCCTCTCCTCCCTGTGGAGAATCCTGGGAGTGCAGAGAGAACAGCTATGGCAGGAAGGGGATGTGGCCACACGGGGCCTGATGATAGCAACTCTGGCTTTGAAGATGTCTCTGGAAAGGCTTTGAGGTTGGCTGCTGTGGATCTGGTTGTGGATTCTAACGTAAGCCAGTCATACAGATTGTGATGCAAAACAGAGCAGGGTTGCCAACAGCCAATCCAAAGATATAGGGGCGGCAAACCCTCGTGATTTACAAAATGCAGTTGAGGCTCCTTACCTTGGGAGGAACTTCTGGAAGCTGGTGAAGGACTGAGTTACAGAGATTTAAGGCATATTTGAGAGTTTCCAAGGTCTAGGAAAATATTACAAAGTTTAAAAAATGGTTCAGAAATGTGCCTTGTAATACATTACCCAGTGCATTGTGTACCTTTCAAACATGACCTTGTCTTTCTCCCAGAAGCTTTCAACTTAGGTTTAAAGAGTAAAGAGTAAAATCAATTTGATTTTATAGGGCTTAATTTTATTCATGCAACATCCAGCGCACATTTATGGAGTACCCACGGTGCTGTAGGACCAGGGCCTGCATGTTATTTTGTGAAAAGTAAAGTACTTCTTTGGACATCCAGCGGTTCTGAACCTTTCAGAAAAGATCACCCCATACTGGCTTCTGAGACGTTTGGGGCCACGTATATGGCTCTTCATCCCTGTCAGTATCAGTCCACACTCTTTGCATGCCCTTCTACCCTGCAACTGAGTGTCCCTTTGATATCACCAGTGTTTTTCCTTCAAAAACATTTTTAAATTTAGTGTTTTTTAAATTTTGAGACAGAGTCTCATTCTGTTGCCCAGGCTGGAACGTGGTGGCATGATCATGGCTCACTTGCAACCATCTCTCCTGGGCTCAAGCAATCCTCCCACCTTAGCCTCACAAGTAGTTGGGACTACAAGTACATGTCACCATGCTCAGCTAATTCTTGTATGTTTTGTAGAGAAGGGGTTTCACCATGTTGCCTAGTTTGGTCTGGAACTCCCGGGCTCAAGCAATCTACCTGCCTTGGCCTGCCAAAGTGCTGGGATTACAGGTGTGAGCCACTGCACTCGGCCAAATTTAGTATTTTGATCGAGCAAGTATAACTATTCTCTCCTCATTTTTGTCCCTTCAAATACTGTACTTCTAAGTGACAAGGTAGAAAATGTTCATGGGGGGGATATCTCCCTCCATAAGAATGAAATGGCCAAGGCCAATCTGTCATGAATTTATATATGACATGCAACTTTTTATAAAAAGTATACATCTGCGAACCTTTTATAAAAAGGATATATCTGCGAATGTATACATCAGAAATATCTTTTAAATAAAAGGGATGTGTACTTTACTGGACAGATCAGTTGTCCATAGCTACTAAGGCTGCAGAGAAGTTAAAACTGAACGTTTATTTAAAATACCTCCATCCAGCCTTAATGCGAGCCTGGCTGACTGGAATTATTCTACATCTCGTTAACTTCCTCTCTTCGTTTCTGCACACAAAGACCTCATTTGTAAACTTTGCCCATATTCAGCCAGCTCCAGATGTTCCAAAGACAAACCATTATAATGACCAACTCAGTGTTTGCTGCATTTTCATAAGCACCTGGTGATCTCTCTTCAAATGATGACGGGAGTTCTTTAGAAGCAGAGATTCTCCATCCTCTGATAGTCCTCCTTCTGAATTGGCTATCCAACTGTTTTTTTTTCTAGTTTGTTAGCAATTTCAGAAAGAGATCAACAGTCACATTTTCAAAGATCAGAGAAAGCCGTGATTCCAGGTTGCAGATTTACTCTCTGTCCACTCAGATGTGCAGACAAATGTATTTACTTAAGTATCTATCAATACTTTTCCCTACTAGCATCCACTTCCTCAAACTTCAACTTACCAATTAATAATATTGCAGAGTCTTCTGGTTTAGACAGTCACCTCTCCAGTTAAATACTCTCTTTATTTAAAGTTGAACTCTCTCAGGGTATGTGTGAACTGTCCCTGTTTTATCCTCCATTTTTTAGGTGAGCACCATTGGAAACATAGGGTCCTTGTCCCATGTGGACACACAGAGCTGAGAACATTGCCACAGACCTCCCCATACTTATGCATTCCAGCTCTGCCTTAACTGTCGCCCTCATGCCAAGTGCGGCTTTCAACTGTGTCATGTTGAGCCACTCTTGTACCTTCTTTAGTTTTGATTATGTACATATATTATTATTCAAAAAGTAAAATTAACTCAAGACCCCAAAGGATTTCTTTTTTCTAATGATACCTCTCAGAACCTGGATTTTCCATCACTTCATTTAAAACTCACTCTGTAGGTATTTGCTGTTCTTAGATATTGTTTCTCAATACCGATGGTGACTTTCCAGGCCTCAGATTTTTCCTGCTCTGTGAAAATTTCAACAATCCTAGAGCACGGATCAGCCAAGTTTTCTTTAGCCTTAAACCACCACAGGAATCTCAGTTGATAAATTCTGCCTTATCTTCCTGCCAAATTAATTATGTGTTGTTCAGCAAACAGTTCCGAATTTTCTCTCTGCAGAAGGCTCTGTGCTAAGACCTGTGGGAGGTACAAAAAATGAATAGGATGTAGTCCTTTTTCTAAGAAGCTTAGAGTTTAAACACTAAGTCTAAACCATCGAGGTCTTATTTATCATGGACAGATTCTTCCATTCTTCTTCTCTTTCTTTGTCCATAAGAGTAACATGAAAGGGGAAGGGTAAGTACTTTTTTCTTTTTACTAAGAAAGGCAGTTTACCAGAGTTGGTGGGCTGTAGCAGACAGTGGTGAGGGTTCCAGAATTTTACTTCACACATGGATGTGGATGTGGGGGCTTGGACCAAGTGTGGCCTCTGAGTCTCATGAGACAGCTGGCCTGTGCCTGGGCTCTCTGCTGTCGTACCAGTTAAGCCACAATGAAGTAAATCATTCATGGTAAAGCCAACAAGAAGATATATCATATAATGAGAAGGACGTGACATTTTAACATAAGATATTAGTTTTAAGCCTGTTTACAAAATAATTTATGAAGACATCTTTATTTGAAGAAATTGTTTATAAAGAAAACAAACCAAATTAATCCAGTGTAGGAATCTGGTGAGTGTATATATATATATATATACACACACATACACACACACACATTATATATATATACATGTATATGGAATCTTTTAAATGATGGATGACTATTTTAATGCATATAAAGTATATTTTTATTACTTCAAGTTTTTTAAGTGTGAAAAAAAGAAAAAAAAAAAAAGCCTTGATACAGGTTAATCCAGTACAGCCCAAGTTCTAAATCACGGCATAGACACCATGAAAAACACATTATTGCCAAAACTAGGCTAAGGATTTAATATTTATTTCATTCTGCTTTACCAGCCAAAATTGTATGACTTGTCACAGCCTGTATTTTCTCATTATAACATTAGCAAAGAACACTGAGCTTTATTGAGGAAATTTAATTAAATTGAAAAGAAAGTGTTTGGCTCTAACTAAACTGACACAATACAAGGAATTCTAGAACTGTGCTCTGAGGGGTCTACTTTGTGAGGAATGGCAGGCCCTTGGATTCATTTTCCCTCAACCAGTATTTTCAAAATGTCCATTTGCATAAAATCTCCAGGACACTATTTTGAGTTTTCTTACATTATTGAATTAACAAAAATGTATTTGCCAATCATTAACTCCTTGTTCAGCAACTAGATACTAGGCCAACTGGAAACATTACTCAGGATCCTTGGTACATCTTCCTGTCAGCTCCACGTTTTGTTAATTTGGTTATTTTTCAGATCTTCTGTCAAAGATTGATCAAGTGAGATGGAACATAGCAAGTTTTCTGCTTTAACTTAACACTTTAGTTAAGATCCCAAATTATTAATTTCTGTTTTTTTCTCTGCCATCTCTAGCTCATCATTGGCAAAGAGTAAGTTAATGCTAAATAGGTATAGATATGCATTGTATCTAAGCATTTCAAAATAGCACACTAAACTTTAATTTTGAAAAGTTTATACAATAAAATATATAAAAATAGACCGAATATTGTAATGAATCCACATATACTCTGTGCTCTATTTTTAACTCATGGCCAATCTAGTTTTTTTGTTTGTTTGTTTGTTTGTTTTTACTGCCTCTCTTCCCATATAATTTGAAACACATCCGAGACATCACATCATTTTACTCATATGTATTTTAGTAGGAATCCCTAAAAGCTAAGGGCTCCTTAAAAAAAAAAAGAAATACAATACCAGTATAATGGATTAAAAATATTAATAATTCTTACTAATCATCAAAAGTCAGTGTTCAAATTTCTAATTGTTTCAGAAACAACTTTTTGTATTTTGTGGTTTGGATCGGGATTTAAATAGGATCTACTTGCTGAGTTCCTTGTCACTCTGCTTTTTTCATTTTGAAAGTATTTGTTGGGCCGGGCGCGGTGGCTCAAGCCTGTAATCCCAGCACTTTGGGAGGCCGAGACAGGCGGATCACGAGGTCAGGAGATCGAGACCATCCTGGCTAACACGGTGAAACCCCGTCTCTACTAAAAAATACAAAAAAATTAGCCGGGCAAGGTGGCGGGCGCCTGTAGTCCCAGCTACTCAGGAGGCTGAGGCAGGTGAATGGCGTAAACCCGGGAGGCGGAGCTTGCAGTGAGCCGAGATCGCACCGCTGCACTCCAGCCTGGGTGACAGAGTGAGACTCCGTCTCAAAAAAAAAAAAAAAAAGAAAGTATTTGTTGACGATATTGGGTTGTTTATCCCAGAGCATCTGGATTTTGCTGATTATATCCCAGTGTTTCATTTAACACGCTCCTCTCTTGTGTGTTTTTTCTGTAAATGGGTTGTAGGATCCTACAGGTTGAGTCAGATTTAGGTCTGACTTCATATTTGGTGTCTCCCCTCTTCAGGAGACACATCATGTCAGAATACCTTTCTTTCTGCAATGTTAGTACCTGTTGATGACCACTGATTAGACCTGTTCATTTATCAGGAGTTGTAAAATGGGGATGTTCTAATTGTATTATATGTCTACTAGACTACACAAAGGAATTTTAAACAAGAGTACCTGTCACATCGTAGGTGCTCAATAAAATATGTATTGAATGGGTTAATTTCCATAAGAACCCCTGTGACAAGGGAGCAGAGGACCGGAAAGCTAAGAAGGTCTTGAGATGTGTTCCATCTTAGGTCCAGCACCAAGCATTCTTGGATGATTGAAGAGCCTTTGCAATTGACCAAGCCTGTGACATACTGTTCTTGCAAAGGCTTCCTAAAGAAAAATGTGATAGTCTTACTAGACTCAAAGCTCAGCCTAATTTATAACAAAACAACCTTGCCTTTTATCTGCCATTTAGCTGTATGCCTACTAAACACTAAATCGAAAGAATCTCTATAAATATCAGCCTGATTTTTGCCCTTGACACAGTGTATATGAAACACCTATGGTGTGGGTAGGTTTGAAAACACTGTAGGCTTTTATCTTTATTTTTCTGACAACACAGAGCACATAATCACAGTAAATGTTTTCAGTGCCAAAAATTTGTTCATGGGCATTGTAATCATGATGCACAGCTATCAAGTTCTTATATTTAAGATACAAGGTGTAGTGTCTTACATTCTTTGCTGCTGAATATTTTGGTTTTCACTTACTTACACCTGTGGAAAGCAATATAACAAATATTCATCCCTACTGTGTTCAGAGCACACAGCAAGATGCACTAAATCAAACTAGTCTTTGTTGAGACATGAAGTCTTGTGTGTATGGTACAAAGAATATAGATGTAACCTGAGGTAGAATTTCATATGACAGAGGGACACTAATAACATGCTTGGGTCTTCAGAGGGGAGACATATCCCAATCGTTTGTTGAAATCATTAGTAAATTTGCATGGAGTAGGGACAGGCTTTGAAAAAACAGTAGGATTTGAAAAGATGGTAAGGACCATCTAGAAGAAATGACATGAGCAGAAGCATCAGAGTTTACATCTTCAGAGCGCATTCAGAGGTAAAGAGCTCCAGTTAGACTAGCCTGGCAAATGTCTCTAGGCAGGCATTAAGTAACAAAAAAACATTGGCTGGTGCATATTAGTGAGGACTTTCTATGTCAAATTGAAGCACTGGCACCAAGCAATGGTGAGAGACTGAAGGCTTTGAGTAGGGATGTGATGTGACCTGGTCAAGCACAGATGTCAGAAATGAATTTGTGAGGAAAGAATGGGAAACTGGGCCAGGTGTGGTGGCTCACGCTTGTAATCCCAGCACTTTGGGAGGCCGAGGCAGGCGGATCACCTGAGGTCAGGAGTTCAAGACCAGCCTGACCAACATGGAGAAACCTCGTCTCTATTAAAAATACAAAATTAACCGGTCATGGCAGCATGCGCCTATAATCCCAGCTACTTGGGAGGCTGAGGCAGGAACATTGCTTGAACCCAGGAAGCAGAGGTTGCAGTGAGCCAAGAACATGCCATTGCACTCCAGCCTGGGCAACAAGAGCAAAACTGCATCTCAAAAAAAAAAAAAAGAAGAAGAAGAAGAAGAATGGGAAACTGAAATTAATTCTTTATCATTAGAGAGAACGAACGTTTTGATAATTAAGAAGCTGCAGGTTTGGGTGACTCAATGAAAGAAAAGGAGTCATGAAGTATGAAATCATATTAGAATGATTTCAAATAAAAGAGGAAAGTGAGGAAAAAGAACTGCTTTGGAGTGAGATAAGAATTTAGGGTTGTAGCACGGCCATATGTAGACAATTAGAAGGCCGGTCATGGTGGCTCATGCCTGTAATCCCAGCACTAATTTAGGAGGCCGAGGTGGTTGGATCGCTTGAGCCCAGGGAGTTCAAGACTAGCCTGGGCAGCAAGGCAAAACCGCATCTCCACAGAAAATTAGCCAGGTGTGGTGGCATGTGCCTGTAGTTCCAGCCACTCGGGAGGCTGAGATGAGAGGATCACCTGAGCCCAAAAGGTCAAGGCTGCAGTGAGTCATGTTTGCACCACTGCACTCCAGCCTGGGTGACAGAGTGAGACACTGTTTCAAAAAATTTTGTTTTAATTTGAAAAAGAAGTTTAGAGATGTCCTGAAGGAAATATATTGGGCTGCAGCTTAGGAATGAAGTCAGATTAAATGCAACAATTTAGGAAATTTCTGTAGAAAGATGGTAATTGGAATCCACCTTTAAGAAGCTCTCAAATCTATCCACTTCTCCCTTGAGCTCCCCAGCTACCCCTACTCATTCAAGTATTACCATCTCTTACCTGGACTGTTGAAATACCTCCCAGTCAAAAGTAGGTACTTCCTGTGGGATCTTCCCACAGCTCCCTGATGTTTTCCCTCCAGACCTTATTACAATGTGTAATTCAGGCTTGTTTAATGTTGAATATGGAATAGTTATCTGTTGGATTTATCCCTGAAGATCCATCAACTTCCACAGTGCATGGCACTCAAACATTTTTTTTTCCAACAAAAGAGTCAATGAATGTAAGTACTAGAAAGTAGAGAAAAGAGTTAGAGAACTTTAGTGAACACCTTTAGGGCACAGGAAGAAAAAGTGGGAAAGTCAAATAGAAAGATAAAGAACCAAGAGAAGCCAGGGCACAATAGCTAAGGGAGAGGGGAGATTCAAGGTGGGGTGGTCATAGGGATTGATTCTGCGGATGGAGGAATAACATGAATAGCTGACATTAACTGAGTGCTTTTTGTGTGCCTAAGACTTGGCATGGATTAACTCAGTTAATCTTCACAATAACTTTGGTAGGAATTATTTGGTAGGAATCCTTATTATAGAGATAATACAGGTGAGAATAGACACCAGAAATGTTAGATACTTAGCCCAAAAACAAACAAGTGGAGGAGCCATGAGTCAAACCAGGCCATCTGGTTCCAGAGCAAGGAGTCTTAACCACCCTGCAGCCACACCAGCTCCTGCTAGCAACAGGACAGAAGATAGTTTAGTGGGCTAAGGAGTGTGGTGTTAAAGATGCAAAAGCAAAAGGAGGACCAGCTGCTCTTTGTAGTCTTTAGTCATAAAGAGAGGATGGCAATGCCTATGATTCTGAGTTAGGATATTTCCACATTAGGTCCCCAAATCTACAGAAGTTACAAGAGCACTCTATGCATCACCAGCCATGAAAACCTGAGGAATATGCTCTTATTTCAGGAACAGGTAGTTTTTGATCATGTCTTCAGGGTACTCTATCAGCTGCTTTGACATTGACTCGACATTGACGTTTTTACTACATTTCAGTGTTGTTATTGACTTAAATTAGTCCTTGAGCGAGAAGGAAGAAAGAATCTGACTTTGGCAATAAAAAGCCTTGCAGTATTCCAACTTGCTTTTTCAGTTTTAAATAGTTCTGTGAATCATTCCTGTTTCCTTTTTTTACAAGTGGGGAAGTAAAGTCCTGCCAGAGCTAGATGGAAGGGCACCTGTATTTGCATTTTAACCTGAGTTTTGAATAGCAAATGCACAGGTACAAGATCCACCAGCAACAGCAAGGTCCTGCAGACATTCTGGAAATGTGCACCTGAATGATGAAGTGGACCAACTGGTGTCTGTCATGTTGCAGAATGTTGCTCACTCTTAAAGCTCACACATGTTAAGTTGTTGGCAGATTTATCAATTCTTTTAATTAAAGGACTAGGATGATATGAGTAACGGAACTATTTTGTTCCTAATTGATGCAAATCTTAAAAATACGTGACTAAAATCTGTTCCCAGAATTTCTCATTACAGAAGCCTTTTAATTTGTTTTAAGATATATGCATATACATTTCTCTTTTTGTTCCTTCAGATTTCTTAATCGATGGTGATTTTTCCTAACCCAAACTCTAACTGCAATGATCAGCTTTCCACATATGGGGATAGAATTTTTTTTTAAGCCTTCCACTCTGAAAGTAGGGGTCTCGGCCTCACAAGGACAGCTCAGCATCCTGGCCTCACAAGGACGACTCAGCCCCCTTTCCAGATGCTGGCAATCCAATAGAAGAGCACAGAGGAGATGAAGCTCTTTTAATATTTTTTATCACTTTTCAAAAGTT